>NC_081181.1:151917223-152261324 GCF_029867415.1 Vicia villosa
TGGTTCGCCAATTCAAATTTTGGCGCGCGTTACTATTTGCGTATTCCAGTTTTGTTTTTGTTTATTTTCTGATAGTTGTTTAACGCGCGTGTGTGGGTGGTGCAGTGGTCATGTGAAACGTTAGTGAAGGGGAGGTCGTGGGTTCGAGCCTCCCCTTTGCCCATTTATTTTTCTAAAAATTTCAACCCTCGATCCAGTGCGCCTCAGCTTCAAACCCTCACTATGCACCCTCAAATCTGAGCCATAGAATTCTATTAATTTAGATCCAACGAATCCTGGTTGCATACCCATACCATACACCATAACTGCAACCATATTGAATCAAAACCTAGTTAACTAATTTAGTTTAATTAATATATTCAAATTGTAATTATTTCTTTTATATAATTAAAGGTTTAATTAATGGTTTAATAATTATATTTTGTAAATGGAAAATATATATGATATTATTATTAAATTACAATTTGTTATTCGTGCCGATTAAATCGATTAATCGCTATGGTTAGCAACAATTTAATTAAAATGTTATTTAATTAAGTAAATTTGGTTTCTATTATGTGGTTAAATGGTTGCAATTATCTTATTAATTGTGATGATTAACCGTTTTTCTCTCCGATTTAATTTGTTATTCTTTTTAATCGAATCAATCGATTGCGAGGGGTAACAATACAAAATAAAATTCTACAAAATTATTAAAAAATACTTCAACTCATTATTAGTGATAATCGAATCAATCGATTAAAATTGGTAGTGATGCAATTATTAATCTTTTAACTATGGTGATCAAACCTATTGATCATTGCGGTTAATTGTGCCAAATCAGGGTTGTACGCCCACTCCTAAAAAACACTTCCCAAAACTTGTATGTATCGAATCATACATTATCATAGGCTATTTCAAAAGCCTTTGAGGCAAACTATATCAAATCAAATTTCAAACCCTAAGGGCGTACAACCCGTCCCCCGAACTACGTGGACTCTGATTCTCCCTAAGGAGATACGTAGGCATTTGGCAACAAGGCGAGTCTCCCACCTCCAAACCCTAATCATTTTAATAATTAATTTTGTCAACCCTAATAACTGATTATCATCTGCCTTTGCCCTAACCCTAATCTTTGAAATGTTAACCTTTAGGAAAGGGTTTTGGGTGCCTAACACCTTCCCTTAACCCGAATATGGTATCTTACCCTGAATCTCTAAACCATCAAAGGTTTCCTATTCGCCTTGGTAGAATAGGTGGCGGCTCTAAACATTAATTTTTAGGCAGGTTGCTACAGCTGGCGACTCTGCTGGGGACACACTATAATGGTGAATACTATGCTCCTATGGGTTTTAGGTTTAGGTTTGGGGCGCATTTTAGGGTTGGCATTTTTGCCATTTTTAGGGTTTGGGGGTTGCACCTTTTAATATTTTTATTTTTATTTTATTTGTTTATTTGTCTATTTGTTTTTTTGTTTTTTTGATTAAATATTTGTTTATCTGCCTTTAAATGTTTTATTATTACATGCATTGCTGGTTTGTTATGCTTTGTTAAACCCTAAGTGTGGGAGTTAACTTTGAGACCAAATGGGGACACGAATCGCCTACGAGTCTCATTGATAACTCCACTCGGAGTGGGTTGAGTATTCGGAAAGGTCCAAAACGAGGCTTGACTTTGTTGAGGGCTGGACTGGATACTTAGCTGATCTCTCCGAGAACCTACCCCAAAAATTCGAACCTCATGGATAAAATGAGCCGTTCTAAAATCCGAAGAGACAAAGAGTCTCGGAGGCTACGAACGACCCCATGAGACCTTCTAGAACCCCCATAAAAAGGTTGGCTCCCTAGAGCCCCCTGCGTCGAACCTATGAACTTAGGTTTCTTCAAATATTATATGTTTTCTTTTATATGTTTTATCTTCTTTTTTTTGTTATTATGTTTTTTGTGATTGCATGCATCATTTATCATTTGCATCTCCATCATGTTTTATCCACAAAAAAATAGTAAATAAAAAAAATATATAATATAAATGTAAAATATATTCTATTTTGGTGAATGTGTAGGAAGGATGAGTACCAAGAAGACCATTGTTCACTTTACTGTTTCCACTCCGGATATCAAGAAACTGAAAATAATCAAGGAAAAATTACCGTCAAGTGCTTTGGATAGGTTTGTGATTCGCTATGGGAATATTTTGGACTTGCTGGGTGTGAGAGTACAAGAAGAAGCCATTACTGCTTTGGCCCAGTTTTATGACCCTCCACTTAGGTGTTTCACCTTTCAAGACTTTCAGTTGGCTCCAACTTTGGAAGAAATGGATTCTTCGCTAGGGTTCTCAAAAATCAAAAAAGAATTCTATACTGGTGTGGGTAAAGAAGTGGACTTTTCAGATTTGGCAAAAGCTTTAGGGTTGTCTGTTACGGAATTGAAGACTAACTACAAAACTGATGGAGATGTGCATGGGATCAAGAGATCTTACTTAGAAAATCAAGCTACAATGTATGCTCAAAAGAAACAATGGGACATTTGTGGACATTTATTAGCTCTTCTAATTTTTGGAGTGGTTTTATTGCCAAAGAATATTGATTATGTTGATCCCGCTGCCATTCATGCTTTTACTTCCTTTAAAGTGCATGGACAAGATCCTACTCCGACAATCCTCGCTAATATTTACTATGCTATCCATACAAAGTATGAAAAGAAAAGAGGAATGCTATTTTGTTGTGTTCATTGGCTATATTCTTGGTTGACTTCTCATCTCTACAAATCTAGTTGCTTTATCAAAGAATTGAGTAGGAACGATTGGTCTCAAAAGTTAAGGGCTCTAAAAGCAGATTCTATTCTATGGTATGCAAAGAAATTAAATTCAGAAAAGATTATTTATAGATGTGGAGAATTCAGCAATGTACCATTAATAGGAACTCTTGGTTGTATTAATTATAACCCCATTCTAGCATTTCGCCAATTGGGTCATTCCATGGATAAAGAACCCGCCGAACAATGGATAAAAGAGTTAATATTGCATGACAATGGGAAGGCTGAACCAAGAATATGGAAAGAAGTAATTCAAGCTTGGAAGCATGTTCAAAGAAAAGACTTTGGGCCAAAGAATGTAGTTGCAAGAGCACCTTACACCGCATGGGTCCAAGAAAGAGTTAAGAAAGTGCTGCTTCCTTTTGTTGTGGATCCCGCCTACAAGCCTGATTCTCCTGATCCTGTTCCTTTATCCATCGAAGAGATAGAAGGAATTAGGGCTGCCCTAGAGGCGTCCCAAAAGGAGAAAGAGAAATTAGAACTTGATTTGCATCAACTTACTAATGAGAAAAGTCAACTACGCCTTGACCTCAAAGAGAAGAACCAAGAGCTTCAAGCGATGAAGGAGGAAAGTGATAGACAAAGAGGCAAGAGGAAACGTGCAACTGAAGGGTATCTAAGTGCTAATTTCGATCTAGCAGCACACAATGAGAGATTGGACCAAGCTGATTTAGAAATTGCAAGGTGGAGAAGACGCTTCGAGGAAATTGCCCATGATAAAGAAGAAACCGAGAAAGAGCTAGAAACAATGATCCTTAATTTAAATGATAGGACTGAGGGCCAAGAAAGAGAAATAAGGGGCCTCAGATATGACCTTCAAGAAGCTCAAAATGTTGGACAACAAGAGCGTGCAAGGAGAGTAACAGTGGAAGAAGCGTTCCGACAGCGCACCGAGGAGTATAATAGAGCATACCAAGCCATGGTGTCACTTAGGGAGGTGTTCGCAAAGGAAAAAGAAATACATGAGGCAGCCCTGAATGAAAGAGATCATTGGAAAAGACTTCACACAATTATTTCTGCGGCAAGTGAGCACGTAAGCATGGTTCCTAAGCTACTTGAAGACTACGAGAAATATCGCGAGGATTATGACAAACTAGTCTTTTTGTGTAATGATTTAATTCAAGATATTCCAAAAAGTTTGGAGAAAGCAGAATCATCTCCCGTCATCCTTCCTGAAGTAGTCAAAGAATTCATGGAGCTTTGTAGAAGTATGGTGGACAAGTTCCAAGAAAACATCCAAAGGCGTTCTTAGTTTTATGTTTTTTTCTTCCTCACTTGTTGCTTTTACTTTAAGAATTTTCAATCTAATTTTCTTTGAGTATCTTTCAATTTCAGTTTCTTTCCCTTTATTTGTAAACCAACAATGAAGTGGTATTTCCCTTTTTAATAATAAAGTGTGTTTATTTTTTGTTCTTATAATATTCACCAAATAGATATATAAAAAAAAAAAGAAAAAAAAGAGAAAGGAAAGAATAAAAAAAGGAGAAAGTACATTTACTATAATAATGTGGATAAAACATGAACATAGCATAAAACATAACATTCATATCATGCATGTCATATTTAATTACAAAAACATTAAAAGGAAACTATCTTCATCTCCAGTCACACCATTGCAACTCCACCGCTAATCCAGACAAGATCTCAAAAGAAGAAAGCGATGGAACAACTAGAACAGAATCAAGCCGCCCTTCGAGAAGAGATGACTCAATTGAAAGGAAATGTGGAGGACCTCAAGGGAGGAATGGCTCAAATGTTGAGTCTCATGAAGGGTATTAAGGAGGAACAGGATAGAGCTAGGGAAGAAAAGAATCGGTATGAGGAAATGCCGAACAATGGAAGTCCACTGCTAGGATTCGTTCAGGGATTTGATCCTCACAAATCAAACACCCACTCGTCAAAGAAGGTTACTAAAGCCCATGAAGAGGGAGAAGCTTCCTATGAGGGATTCATTCCCACCGCTCAGAAGGAGGGGGCGCCTCGTACCGTTCGCATCCCTATTAACAATCCGCCTAAAGATGAGGACTATGTGGACTTACAATACGGGGAGGTGGACGAGCCAAACCAGGAGTCCCAGCATAAACAAACCCAAGCTGATTCTGAGGAGACTGCTAGAAATAGCGGACAAATCAAGGCACTAGAGGAAAGAATGAAAGCAATGGAGGGATATGATGCCTTTGATGTGGATACCTATGAAATGAGTTTGGTGCCGGATTTGACTATCCCTCACAAATTCAAGATGCCCGACTTTGAAAAATACAAAGGACTTACATGCCCTAGAAGTCATTTACGCATGTACGTCAGGAAGATGGCTGCCTATGCCAATGACCAAAAGCTGATGATGCATTTCTTCCAAGACAGTTTGAGTGGGGCATCTGTCGAATGGTACATGCAGTTGGAAAAGACACATATCCGAAGCTGGAACGACCTTGCTAATACGTTCCTCAAGCATTACAAGTATAATCTGGACATGGCTCCCAATCGGATGCAACTGCAGAACTTGTCTCAGAAAAAGGAAGAGTCGTTTAAGGAGTATGCCCAAAGATGGCGAGAACTAGCATCTCGAGTCCAACCTCCATTGTTGGAAAAAGAGCTAGTTGGCATGTTCATGAGAACTCTACAAGGACCATACTACGACAAAATGATTGGAAGCGTATCCTCGGGATTTTCAGATCTAGTGGTTATCGGCGAAAGAATTGAGGACGGAATCAAGGATGGGAAGATACAAGGAGCTTCATCTAACTCTTATCACTCTAAGAGGCCCACCTCAACCTTCGCTAAAAAGAAGGAAGGGGAGACCAATGCAGTAGTGCACCAAGAGTTTAGACCTCCTATGACATACCCGCCTCGACCAAGATTCCAAGGCCCTCCGAGGAAGTTCGACCCTCTGCCCACTTCTAAAAGTGAGATACTGAAATACCTGTTAAATGAGCAGTTAGTGGAAGTCAGACCAATGCCACCTCCAATTCCCGGAAAAAGTATGCCCAATTTCAAAGCTGATGAGAGATGTGCATTTCACGCCAATTCTCCCGGACATACATTGGAAAAATGTTGGGCCTTTAGTCACAAGGTTCAAGACCTAATAGAGTCAGGAGCAATTGCTTTTGACAAACCTAATGTAAAGACGAACCCCATGCCTCGCCATGATGGCACAGTCAATGCAATCGAGCTAGTCACCGAGCAAGAGTTTGTTCAACAACGGAGTTCCCCCATAGATGCCCTTAAGAGGTATCTACTTGCAAAGGGGTTCGTCCTCGAACATAACGAAGCTTTTAAGACGACCTTGCAAAGACTAGTGAATCAAGGAGTGGTTCAGTTCAAGGAATATCCTGAGGAAGAGTATGTAGCCATGTTGGACAGAAATGAACCATTAATGATACCAAGGCAAGGGGCAAGGAAGACATTGATCATCCCTTGCACCAAAGCCACACTGCTGATACCCACACAAGGGCACACTAGGATCATCCCAGTCAGGGATCCATACCCTGTAGATAAAATGAAAGCAGTCCCGTGGGAGTATGAGTCTAATGCTAATACCGATGTGACAAACATCGTTGGGCCTGGAGGCATGACGCGTAGCGGTCGCATATTCAATACTGCTAAATCAAAGGAGAACTTAGCACAAGCAAACGACCAATCTACTGTGGTCCCTACTGAAAGTAGCACACCCACTGACAAGGATACCACCAATAAAGATGCTGAAGAGTTCTTGGCACTGATCAAGAAAAGTGATTACAAGGTAGTGGATCAGCTGCATCAAACGCCATCCCGGATATCACTCCTCTCGCTGTTAATTCATTCAGAAAAACATCGAGACACTTTGATGAAAATCCTAAGTGCTGCTCACGTAACCAAAGACATCACTGTAAACCAATTCGATGGAATGGTAGCTAACCTTACTGCTGGGGCATGTTTGAGTTTCAGTGAACACGAGTTGCCCTCACAAGGGAAAGGACATAACAAAGCCCTGCATATCTCCATGCAATGTGGGAAAGCTCATCTATCCAGAGTGCTGATCGACACAGGGTCGTCGTTAAACGTGATGCCAAAAGCTACCCTAGACAAGATAGATCTGGAAGGGCTAGTAATAAGACCAAGCCGTCTGGTGGTCAAAGCTTTTGATGGGTCGCAAAGTCCAGTATTTGGAGAGGTAGATCTCCCTGTGGTAATAGGCCCTCGCACCTTCTGCATCAATTTCCAAGTGATGGAGATTGAGCCTGCTTATACATGTTTGCTAGGACGCCCTTGGATCCATGCTGCTGGGGCAGTCACCTCTACTCTGCACCAGAAGATGAAATTTGTGGATGGAAACTCTATAGTAACTATCAGTGGGGAGGAGGACATATTCGTCAGTAATCTAGACTCGTACCGGTATATCGAGGCTGGAGAAAAGGCATTAGAGACTTCATTCCAAGCGCTTGAGATTGCCACTGCTGTCACACTACCAATTGAGAAGACTCGAAGGGCGGTGACTTCTTGGAGAGACCTGCAAGCTACACAGATGGAAGGCTGGGGCAAGATCCTAGAAGTGCAAGAGAAGAAAGATCGTCTGGGGTTAGGATACCAATCCACAAAGAAGGCTGCAAAGGAAGAGCAACGGTTCCCTCCGATCACACAAACTTTTGTCACAGGTGGATATGAGCACGTATCCATGATATCTAGCATGGAGGGAACGTCCAATTTCATCAGAATGATCAGGCCAGGAGAACAACTTCAAAATTGGACAAGCCTGGAGATACCGGAGATAGTTTACATTTCAAAGTAATTTGCTTTTCTGTCGTGTGTTTCATTTCCCTTTCAAGTTATTAAAATAAAAAACAATGTCGCTCATGCCTCGCCCGAAGCATAGAGTTGGTTTGTAAGGGCCCCATTTTACTTTCAAAGATCCAAGTTTATTAATAAAATTTTCGTTTGCGTTTGGTATCAAAATCCTGTCTCGCTCCTGCATTCACCTTCTCAAAATGACAAATAACTTTCTTGCATAAAACAAAAGCACAAACATAATTGCATACTAAAAAGACAAAAAAAATCAACTTGTGCAGATCACCTTCTAACATCACCGATAATAATACTGCTGAAACTCAATATAAATTCGAGGCTCTCGCTAATCAGTCTGAGGAAGAAGATGAGGAAGACGAGGAACTTCCAGAAGAATTGTCAAGGCTAATGGAAAGAGAATCCAAAAGCATGCTCCCTCCTCAAGAGGCAATCGAAATCATAAACTTGGGCACCGACGAAGAACCCAAGGAAATCAAGATTGGGGCAACACTGAACGAGGGCATAAAAGCAACACTGGTCAAACTCCTCCATGACTATGTGGAAATATTCGCTTGGTCATACCGGGATATGCCTGGGCTGGACACAGACATCGTCGTGCATAGGTTACCACTCAAAGAGGGCTGTACACCTGTCAGACAAAAACGCAGAAGAGTCCGACCCGATATGGATAACAAGATCCGAGAAGAGGTACTCAAGCAGTTTGATGCAGGTTTCCTTGCCGTAGTCGAATATCCGCCGTGGATCGCCAATATAGTCCCAGTACCTAAGAAAGATGGAAAGGTACGCATGTGTGTTGATTATAGAGACCTGAATAAGGCAAGTCCAAAGGACGACTTTCCGCTGCCACATATAGACATACTAGTGGACAACACCGCACAAGCTTCAGTGTTCTCATTCATGGACGGATTCTCAGGATATAACCAGATTAAAATGGCTCCTGAGGACATGGAGAAGACCACCTTCATGACATCCTGGGGCACTTTCTGTTACAAGGTAATGCCTTTTGGATTGCGAAACGCCGGGGCAACATATCAAAGAGCTATGGTCACACTATTCCATGATATGATACACAAGGAAGTCGAGGTGTATGTAGATGACATGATCGCTAAATCCCATACTGAAGAGGAGCATCTCACACACTTACAAAAGTTGTTTGAACGCTTGAAGAAGTTTAAGCTAAGGTTGAACCCAAACAAGTGTACATTTGGTGTGAGATCAGGAAAGTTGCTGGGATTCATAGTAAGCCAACGAGGCATAGAGGTAGATCCTGACAAAGTAAAAGCCATACAAGAAATGCCCGTCCCGAAGACAGAAAAAGAGGTTCGTGGCTTCTTAGGGCGCTTGAATTATATCTCAAGGTTCATTTCGCACTTAACTGCTACGTGTGAACCCATATTCAAGCTACTAAGAAAAGATCAACCAATCAAGTGGAATGACGATTGTCAAGTAGCTTTCGAAACTATAAAGCGTTATCTACAAGAACCACCAATACTCGTACCCCCGGTGTCAGGAAGGCCGTTGATCATGTACCTCACTGTCCTCGACAGGTCCATGGGATGCGTACTGGGGCAGCAAGACGAAACAGGGAGGAAAGAACACGCTATTTACTACCTTAGCAAGAAATTCACTGATTGCGAATCCCGGTATTCACCATTGGAAAAGACATGTTGCGCCCTAGCATGGGCCTCCAAACGTCTAAGGCAATACATGCTGAACCATTCCACATGGTTAATATCGAGGATGGATCCTTTGAAATACGTGTTCGAGAAACAGGCTCTCACGGGAAGAATTGCTAGATGGCAAATGCTACTGTCAGAATATGATATCCAATACGTCACCCAAAAAGCAATCAAAGGGAGTGTATTGGCAGAACATCTAGCTCACCAGCCCATTGAAGAGTATCAGTCTATGAAATTCGACTTCCCTGATGAGGATATCATGCTGGTCAGGGACTATGAAATGCCCGGACCCGATGAAGGGCCCGAACCAGGATTGGTATGGACTCTCACATTCGATGGAGCCTCAAATGCATTAGGACATGGCATAGGGGCAGTCTTGACATCTCCTGACAATCGTCATATACCTTTCACTGCAAGATTGTGTTTTGACTGTACCAACAACATTGCTGAATATGAAGCATGCATATTGGGTCTAGAGGCGGCGATCGATCTGAGGATTAAGTTACTTGAAGTATATGGGGATTCAGCATTAGTAATCCACCAAGTCAATAAAGAATGGGATACGCGAGATGCAAAGCTAATCCCATACCGAGACCTCATACTGGAACTAATGGCTGAGTTCGACATTATCACTTTCAATCATATCCCGAGGGAAGAAAACCAGATGGCTGATGCGTTGGCAACACTCTCCTCCATGTTCAAAGTAAACTGGCCTAATCACGAACCGCAAATAACGGTCAGACACTTTGAAGAACCAGCCTATTGCCTCACGATTGAGAAACAAGCTGATAACAAACCTTGGTACCATGACATCAAGGAATACTTGGAGAAGCAAGTGTATCCAGAAAACGCCTCCACGATTGACAAAAAGACACTAAGGAGGTTGGCATCTAAGTTCTTCCTAAATGGTGATGTCTTGTACAAGCGAAACTACGATTCAGTGTTGCTAAGGTGTGTGGATAAGAGTGAGGCCAAGGAGATTATCAAGGAGATCCATGAAGGAACCTTTGGGACTCATGCAAATGGACATTCAATGGCAAGAAAAATACTAAGAGCTGGTTATTACTGGTTAACAATAGAGGCCGATTGCTTCCAACATGCAAGGACATGCCACAAATGCCAAATATATGCTGACAAGGTTCATGTGCCACCAAATCCACTGAACGTACTAAGCTCGCCATGGCCATTTGCAATGTGGGGAATTGATATGATAGGTATGATCGAACCCAAAGCATCTAATGGACACCGATTCATATTGGTTGCTATTGACTATTTCACCAAGTGGGTCGAAGCTGCTTCCTACACTAATGTAACAAGACAAGTGGTTACTCGATTCATCAAGCATAACCTCATCTGCCGATATGGGATCCCAAGTCGAATCATTACCGACAACGGGTCGAACCTGAACAACAACATGATGAAGGAGTTATGCGAAGAGTTCAAAATTGAACACCACAATTCTTCACCATACAGGCCTAAGATGAATGGCGCTGTTGAAGCCGCGAACAAAAATATCAAAAAGATAATACAGAAAATGGTGAAGACGTACAAAGATTGGCATGAGATGCTTCCCTTCGCCCTGCACGGTTACAGAACTTCAGTACGTACATCCACAGGGGCAACCCCTTTCTCCTTGGTCTACGGCATGGAAGCAGTTCTCCCTATCGAAGTGGAGATTCCATCGTTAAGAGTCCTAGCCGACACAAAGTTAGAAGAATCGGAATGGGTAAAAACCCGCTTTGATCAGCTTAATCTCATTGAAGAAAAGCGACTGACAGCTTTGTGCCACGGGCAGCTCTATCAAAAACGAATGAAAAAGGCGTTCGATAAAAAGGTCCGCCCTCGAACTTACAAAGAAGGAGACCTCGTTCTCAAGAAAATCCTACTACCCCGACTTGACGCCCGAGGAAAATGGACACCAAACTACGAAGGGCCATATGTCATAAAAACAGTGTTCTCAGGAGGAGCGCTCGTCCTTACCACCATGGACGGAGACGAGTTAACACATCCGATCAATTCAGATGCAGTCAAGAAGTACTATGCCTAGCAGGGGCAAGACTTCAAACTACGAGCCCAAGACAATTCGTAAAGGATAGGAAATCGAGCAATCATTAACTTCCGAAGTCAAAGGATTACTGGGGCCCTCGATGGTAAAAGAGCGATAGTAGTATTAATATCATTTCTATTTGTCATTTTTCTTTCTCATGTACACTCGCCAATTCAAGGCAACAATCAATAAAAGTCTTTCCTTTTCATATCTATCTTTTCATCATTTCAACACCAAGTGCAAAGGATAATTTGTTTCTTATAAACTTTAAACTCTGAACTTAAAATAAGAAACTTACAAACTAACAGACTAAGCTAAAAGGGGATGAGACTACGACATCTCCGGTAGTCAATACAAGCCTGGTCCCGAAAGCACCGCAATACCCCAGTATACTAACTTCAGGCGATCTAAGATAAGACCCATGGAGCTGCTCAAAGGCCAAACAAATCCAATGGGTGACAGGAGATAAAGCATCGAGTTCGTCATACATATTCATACTCATGAACATTCACATATGTACTGTCTGCATAAGCATGCATACATTTACAACAAATCATAAGCATATACATTCGCAAAGCATCATTCCACAGACAAAAGCTCGGGTTCCCTCGAATCCAATCTCCAAACTCAACTCTCAAGTTCAAATTCAAACAAAAATCGTAACCCACGCGTTACGTCTTGTCACGGTAGTGATAACGGCACCCAACAAAAATCGTAACCCACGCGTTACGTCTTGTCACGGCAGTGATAACGGCACCCAACAAAATCGTAACCCACGCGTTACGTCTTGTCACGGCAGTGATAACGGCACCCAACAAAATCGTAACCCACGCGTTACGTCTTGTCACGGCAGTGATAACGGCACCCAACAAAAATCGTAACCCACGCGTTACGTCTTGTCACGGCAGTGATAACGGCACCCAACAAAATCGTAACCCACGCGTTACGTCTTGTCACGGCAGTGATAACGGCACCCAACAAAATCGTAACCCACGCGTTACGTCTTGTCACGGCAGTGATAACGGCACCCAACAAAATCGTAACCCACGCGTTACGTCTTGTCACGGCAGTGATAACGGCACCCAACAAAATCGTAACCCACGCGTTACGTCTTATCATGTTAGTCCCTTGGCAGTGATATGGCACCATGTTTTCCAGCAACACATCTATTTTCACACTCCACAATACCAGCAAATTTCAGGGTACTCTCAGTGTTCAATAATCTTCCACCTTCAGGTCGTAACAGGCAAACAAGCCTATCCGCCTCTTCAGGTTTAAGAATATTGAACAGGGGCAGCTGTCATACCCCAAAATTTGCCCTACCTACTTCACTCACAAAGTTTCAAAGGATAGGGCTCCATTCAAGATGCACTCCTAGTCAAAAGCCTCCTAAGGCTAGGGTTTGAGATTCCTCTAAGAGGGATCAATGAGATGAGGCTCTTAATCAAGGGTATATGGCTCATAATGATCTAATCTAACCCCAGGGCAAAGGTCAAGGCACCACTCCAAAAGTCACATGTTCAAACAGTCTCCAAATCTACAATCAGCTGATTCAAAATCAAAGTCAAGGCATGAGCCAAACTTCTAAGCATGGGTCAAACAACAAGTATGGGGATGTATATCCATCATTTGATCAAAATTGATCATGATTCCATTAATAGAAACTCAGAGATGAACCAATCTAAAAAGTTCAAATTAGGGTTTCTATAGGAGAAAGTCAACCCAACTTTGACTGGGCATAACTTTCACATGGAACATCAAAAATTCCCCACTCAAAGCCTATTTTGAAGGAAATTGGATTCTCTACAACTTTGTCTCTCACAAGCCAAGGCTAGAAATGCTTCATTTGGAAGGTACAAGGCAAAAGATTACAGGTCCTTTTTAAGCAGTCTCCAAAAGCAGTTTTTTTGCAAAGAGGATATGATCAAGATAAAAGCTCCAAATGGAAAATATGTTCCAAAGTGGCTTATAGAGGACATCTTGAGGTTTCCAAAAAGTCCTAGCACTCCTTCATATCTTAAAAATTGAGTGAAATATGCTTGATCAAAGTTAGGAGATTTTTAGGGACCAAATGTGGAAAAAGAGGGTTCAAATGGAGAAGTTTTGCAAATGGGCCTATGGTTTTATAATACAAACTTGGTCCACAAGTCATTAGCATGCCCAAAACAAAATGCCACGAAATTTAACCTATTATTTGATTTAATATAATTTTTTATCTCATTTTTTATGATTTAATTAAGTGTAAAATCAAATATTATGTTAAAATATTGGTATAGGCCAAAATCCAATCAATATTAATGGTAAACATGATGTAATTTCGTGGTAATGGGATCAAAGAAGAATAAAATCAAATCTTGGCCAAAATAGTAGCTTAGCATTCAAGTAAGAAAATCAAATTTCTCAAAAAAGCAAGATTGGATTCAAAGGCTATTTTGGTTCTTTTTCTTGACCTAAAGATCCCCCTATAAGTACTAAAGAGAGGCATAAGGGTTGAGGACGAAAATTCTGGGAAGAAAAGTACTTGCAAGAACCGAAAAAGTCATAAAAAAGTGGAATTCGGTTTTGGAGAATTTGGGGCTTTCATCGAGAACTAAAGGTTTCCAAAGCTTCTTCAAGTAATCTGGAACGTGTTTGGATCGTTTATCAGCTTCAGCACCCCCAGAATTTCTCCATAATAGCCAAGGTATGTGGTTTTAAAAACTGAATCGATTAGCATATTATATGCATGTTCATGTGAATTTGATTGTATGTTTGAGTTTGTGTCATTGCTGTGGACGTTTCTGAATCATTTTCTTTAAGTTTGGGGGCGTAAATCATGTTCGGCCATGGGAGGCCGAGTTAGGGTTTTGTTTTGGATTTGGGGGTTTTCAGTAGGGATAAAATTAGGGTAAGGCAGGGTTGGCATTGAGATCGCGTGACCAAAACGAGTGGAATCAGGGGGTTGCGCCTTTCCTATTGGCATCCATGTGCTGTTCGTTATTTTTGGTAGTGAGGGGTTTGCTACGAAAAATCCTTAGCAGTTTCGTAGCTAAATATGCAGGTTTTGCAGGTCTGGAGGTAAGTGATGATGCGTTGGCATGATCTGGTTCGCCAATTCAAATTTTGGCGCGCGTTACTATTTGCGTATTCCAGTTTTGTTTTTGTTTATTTTTTGATAGTTGTTTAACGCGCGTGTGTGGGTGGTGCAGTGGTCATGTGAAACGTTAGTGAAGGGGAGGTCGTGGGTTCGAGCCTCCCCTTTGCCCATTTATTTTTCTAAAATTTCAACCCTCGATCCAGTGCGCCTCAGCTTCAAACCCTCACTATGCACCCTCAAATCTGAGCCATAGAATTCTATTAATTTAGATCCAACGAATCCTGGTTGCATACCCATACCATACACCATAACTGCAACCATATTGAATCAAAACCTAGTTAACTAATTTAATTTAATTAATATATTCAAATTGTAATTATTTCTTTTATATAATTAAAGGTTTAATTAATTGTTTAATAATTATATTTTGTAAATGGAAAATATATATGATATTATTATTAAATTACAATTTGTTATTCGTGCCGATTAAATCGATTAATCGCTATGGTTAGCAACAATTTAATTAAAATGTTATTTAATTAAGTAAATTTGGTTTCTATTATGTGGTTAAATGGTTGCAATTATCTTATTAATTGTGATGATTAACCGTTTTTCTCTCCGATTTAATTTGTTATTCTTTTTAATCGAATCAATCGATTGCGAGGGGTAACAATACAAAATAAAATTCTACAAAATTATTAAAAAATACTTCAACTCATTATTAGTGATAATCGAATCAATCGATTAAAATTGGTAGTGATGCAATTATTAATCTTTCAACTATGGTGATCAAACCTATTGATCATTGCGGTTAATTGTGCCAAATCAGGGTTGTACGCCCACTCCTAAAAAACACTTCCCAAAACTTGTATGCATCGAATCATACATTATCATAGGCTATTTCAAAAGCCTTTGAGGCAAACTATATCAAATCAAATTTCAAACCCTAAGAGCGTACAACCCGTCCCCCGAACTACGTGGACTCTGATTCTCCCTAAGGAGATACGTAGGCATTTGGCAACAAGGCGAGTCTCCCACCTCCAAACCCTAATCATTTTAATAATTAATTTTGTCAACCCTAATAACTGATTATCATCTGCCTTTGCCCTAACCCTAATCTTTGAAATGTTAACCTTTAGGAAAGGGTTTTGGGTGCCTAACACCTTCCCTTAACCCGAATATGGTATCTTACCCTGAATCTCTAAACCATCAAAGGTTTCCTATTCGCCTTGGTAGAATAGGTGGCGACTCTAAACATTAATTTTTAGGCAGGTTGCTACAGAAATATATGGGCCTCTCAGTGTTATTTGTCTCATGGAAGAGTATGAAGCTCATCCTTTGATTTGTGACTGTGAGGTAGTGGAGTAGTGGTAATCCCTCATTCGGTCAATGAGAATAAGAGGCAGTGCGAGGAAGACTTTAAACTTCGAGAATGCCTCATCGCATTTTATTTTCCACTAAAATCTCTCTTAATTTTTTAGGGTGACAAAGAAAAGGAAAACTTTGTCTCCCTGCACATGAGAGGAAACGAGATAGGCGGCGAGGCAACTTACAAGCAGTTTCACTTCCTTTATATTGGTGGGGCTCCTTATGGAGATGGCTGTCAGAAACTTGTTGGGTTGGCTTCAATGCCTATTTACATTATCACAAACCCTTGGAACTTTCCAGATTGAACTCCGAATGAGCACTTGGCGGGATTCAAGCGCATATTGTACTTCCTGACTAACTGCAAGACATCCTCCAAGTCTTCAACACTATTGCGCCCCTCGACGGTCTCACTGCTACAAAACATGCAAACAACAATGCCCAAGTCACCACGGTGATAAAAAAATTTAATTAAAATTGTTAAAATATAATAACGATTGATGAATTCACTGTGGTGATACAATCAAGCATTCATGGGTTCGAAACTCAGCACCCTCAAATATTTTATTTCTTTAACGTTAAGGTGCGCCTTTTCTTTTTTATTTATTTTTAAATAAAAAAATAAAAGGAATATCACTACGGTTGTTTTGTTCAACCATTGTGACACACACACACATAAAATATTTAGTGAGAATGATTAAGTTATATGAAAATGTGAGAATAAATAAGAACCATCATATTTAAAAAGAAAAGGTTGAGATTAAGTTGTTGTTTTCACTAAATCATGTGCCGTTAAGAGGAAAGAGAAATCATTAATCAAATTTTAAAAATATCTTTTAATCTCAACCATTAAATATAAATCCAATGGTTGTTATTAAATTATCAAATTTTCATATAACTTACTCATTCTCATTTGATATGTTACACACACACACATCACTACAGTTGGTAATGACAACTGTTGTGAAACTGTTTACCCATATATAAGCGAGTTAACTCCCGCTTTTTAACAGTATCGTCGTATCTTTCACAATAGCACCCAATTTTTCTTTTTTTCTTCTTCTTCGTCATTAACTTTTCTATTCTACAATATAGTCATCAATATTTTTCTTCATGCATAAAGGTATTCTTCTTCTCCCTTATTCTCTCACTTTTGTGTATGTTGTTGTTATGTCTCACATGATTTTCATATAAATTTTTTCTTGTTAGATAGTTTATGGTTTTTTATTGTTGTATGTTTTTGTTGATAAATGTAGATAAATTTTTTTGACATGATTTTTATATTATTTACTCCGGTTTCACATATTTTGTTGTTGCTTGTTGTCGTTGACAAACCATTTTTTCAAATTCGTCTTCACCACCTCAACAAAGCGCATACTTTGGCTATGGTACATATGGTTTGTGTTTCTATGAAAAAGAAATACAAGAAGTATGAAGTTATTGTGGAAACTTCATCCACCCTGAATTTATTTTTCACAGCATCACAAAGCAGATGAACTTCATAATTTGTTACAGTTCCACGATTATTTTCAATAAAAGATACGTTCTTGAAACAATTTAATATATCTTTGTGATGATGTATGTTGTTAGTGCTTTGTTGCTAAAATATATGTTTATTTATTTATTTTGTTGCATGTATTTGTTGTGTTTTTTTATGTTGTTGTTGACAAATGTTCTCAAAACAAGAACAAAATATTGCTAAGTCACGAGAAAGAAGCTTCTTGTGACTTAGTAATGTTTTGTTCTTTAAATTTTTATACAGGTTGACAATAGACGAAGTTTAGTTTATTATATGCTATGTAGATTTTTTGTTTCACTAACCTTTTAATGAAAATACATTCATTTAAATTGATATAGGAACTTATAATTTGAAAATTAAGATGTATTTGAAAACTAACATTTATCCATCGATGTTTTCCTAATTGTATGTGTCTCATTGTTCATTTCAAGCTCTTTATCATATAGAATATGGTTCAATGACCTGATTCCTTCATTACATTGATATCTTTTATTCTAGTTAATTTTAATAAAATCTAATTAATGGCCAAGTCTACCTCGTCATCGTCGCTTATCATCGTGATTGTTATGATGCTAAGTCATCATAACAATCATGATAATAAGCGACGATGATAAGGTAGACTTAGCCAATAAATTGATGTTATTCAAATTAAACTAGAACCGAAGGAATTATACCATTTAACCACATTTTTATTTGTTAAAGAGTAGGAAATGAATGATGAGTGACATGCAATTCGGAAAATAATAGTTTATTTAAGATGGCTTTCAAGAATAGTTTAATTTTTAGATTATATACTTCTTCATCAATTTGAATGGTTGTATTTCTTTGATGAGCTGTATGAAAAAAATAAGTAATCTACGTATTATATAATAAACTATGGGTACTTTTTACAATGGTTATCTTCTGTAACTGTGATGAATTATAGTTTATGTTTCAAAATGTCGATGCTGAGAATCGAACTTGAGACCTTTAGGTCTATCACAACGGTTGAGTTAACTAACCGTTATTATATCACGCGCGCTTTCCAGTATACTACAACGGTCTCAGGACCATGATTGTAAGTAACACATTTGCAATAACACTCTACATAACAATGCCAGGACCTGGATGATTATATATCTTTTCCAACTGTTGTTAAATTTCTTTTTCATAGTAGTGTCTTTACTATCATATCGTAAACATAGACATTTACATTCTTCTCAATTTGGTGGGAGAACACGACATCTGTGAGTCGCTAGAAGGTAGCACCAGCATTCTTGAGGTCGAAGGGCATGACATCATGGAAGTAGTTGCCACTGTTCGACATGAAGGCGGTTTTTGAGGTGTCTAAGGGATCCATATGAATCTGGTTATACCCCGAATAGGAATCCATGAAGCTCAATGTGAAGTAAACCTAGGACCCATCGATAAGGCGATGAATATTCTGTAGCGATTACGAGTTCTAGGGACACGTAACATTCAAATCAATGAAGTTCACACACACGTGCCACTTGTTGTTTGCTTTCCTTATCAACACTATATTGGATATCCATGTAGCGTATTTTGTTTTTGAAATGAACCCGGCGTTAGATAGCTTTCCTACTTCCTCGTCTATGGCGGTCCTATTCTCCTCGCCAATTATCCGCTTCCTTTGCACCACTGGTTTAGCAGAAGTGTTAATGGTGACACGATGGATCACTACCTTAATATCTATCTCGAGCAGATTAGAGGGGGCCCATACAAACAAGTCAACATTTTTAATGAGTTTTTTTGACTAGTTCATATTCTTCTTCCTCGGTAAGCGAAGTACCTATATTTGTCACCTGATGGGATAAATGACTTATCCAAACCTCCTTCAATTCCTCTATGGACGTGAGTTTTTCAACATGGGATCCCAACAATTGAGGTCTTCATTTGGAACTTCAAAAAGGGGGCGCCCACAAGGGAGAGCTCTTCCCTCTCTTTCACCAGGCTATTCTAGCAACATTCTTGAGTGGTCTACTATTCCTCGAATCGTGTCGACTTGCCCTTTAGGCAATGGATACTTCAACCCAAATATTTGGTGGAACCCTTAGCGCATTGATGGCGGGTCTACCTAGGATGATATTATAGGGCTATAAGGTGTCCCCAATATGTTATCTTCAGGGTCACATGACCCCTTACTTGTACTTGTTCGCCAGAAAGTCCTATTAACGAGCCACTGAACACTTTGACATCATTAGGATTGAGTTGAAGTTTATAGAAGAACATCCTAGAAAAAGACGTCAACATAGCTCCAAGGATCTACCAAGACCCGCTTGATATCACAATTGTCATGTTGTATAGTGATGTCCAGCGGGTCATCATCAAGAGTGTTAACTCTTGTGGCATCCTGTCAGAAAATGTGATGTTAACCTCTTTTTTTCCTTGTTCACCATAGGGATAACCAGAAGATATCACATTTGCAACAAGAACATGCCTTGCGTATTTCCTTCGAGAGGAGCTAGAACTACCTCCACCAGCAAAACCTTCTACTATTGTATTTGTATTGGAGCATAGAGTTTATTGGACAACTTCAGAGGGAAGAGAAGAAATGAGAATGAAAGAGGTGTGGCCCAAGTTAGTTTTACGGGAGCCCTACTGTGGGTGCCACTGTACTAGTCAAAAAGTACAGGTGAGCATGGAATCCCCACAAAGATAGGGGATACTCAAAGGCCTTAGTAGTTTTATAACAATTTTGAGTGGTTAGGGCTAGTCCATGGTGGTGAG
The DNA here is from genome assembly GCF_029867415.1 of Vicia villosa. NCBI lineage: Eukaryota > Viridiplantae > Streptophyta > Magnoliopsida > Fabales > Fabaceae > Vicia > Vicia villosa. The sequence continues at coordinate 151,937,208 of NC_081181.1, forward strand.
AAGCATTGTATGGTGATGCTACAATGATTTTAGAGGACATGCTCATGTGAGGTGAGATGATTTGTATATTAGTGTAGTTCTTTGATATAAGCATATGAATTATGCTCTCTCCCTTCTCCTTTGGGCCTAGGATTTCTTAGGAAGGATAACTGCTCACTCAATCAATAGTGGGCCGTTGAATCTCTATTTTTTTTAAAGACACGGACCAACTACTAACCTTGACTACTCTCAATCCAATGAACAATTTTTTTTCACGTTTTCCCATATCTGGGTGAGAGAAAGACACTTGGGCGAGATGATATCTCTTTGAAAACGACATATAATATTAGAGATCTATTAATTGGACCATAAATCACCCGTCATTTATATCCATGCACCAAAAAGTGTGCTAGTCGTAAGGGAATGCCTTATTTTTCCTTCGGAGAAAAACTTTTTCATTGATCATTTTAGACTAACTGTTTCATATTTTCTTAACTATTTTTTTTTTCTCTATTTTTTTATTTCTTTATTTTTTTTTTATGGGTGAGGTATAGCGCTCCATTTTTGCACTCTGTCCTTTTTCTTTTTTCTTTTTCATATATATTGTATGAATTATCTACTTATGATGGAAATCGTGTTGAATATTAAACAAAGTTACGCAATTAGCTAGTTGTTGTGCATACATAATTCATCTAGAAGGTAAATAACTTTATTAATTAACAGTAGTTTGACTGATCAACATTCAAAGCATAAAGTTATAATTAAATTTCCACACACCTTTATTAAATCAAACATTCAAATTTCCAATTTACTATATATTATATATACTTTCCTGCACCCGCTGCCACCACCAGGTAGATAGATAATTCAAAACATGAGTATTGAAGAGCGTCCCCAAAATAAGGCAAAGATCTACCCAACCACAAGTGCAACCTCTCAAGGTGATTTTCATTTAATCTCTTTCTCATACCACAAACAAAATTTCACTTTTATGATCTCTTATTATAGTATCTAAATTATTTATACGTGTAGCATAGCATATGCATGAATTGATCATATATGGTATTTAATACTGAGTGTTAGCTGTTGCAGAAGTGAGCAGCACTGAATGGGGTTTCATAGAGATGAGTGAACAAGAGGTGGATCTCATATGCAGAATGCACGACTTAGTTGGAGATAGGTATACCATGCATATATATATATATATATATATATATATATATATATATATATATATATATATATATTCAACTTTTTTGTTTATTTATATATATAATAAACTTTATTTCTTTAAAAGATTTGATTTATGGAAACTATCTACCTGCAACAGATGGAATTTGATAGCAGGTCGCATTCCGGGTCGTAAAGCCGAAGAAATTGAGAGATTCTGGATTATGAGACATGCTGATCATGCCAACAGAAATCATCAACATATAGAAAAATAAATTTAGGATTAAGACTTTTGTTTTAGTTATTCAGATTATTATTATTATTATTATAATTTTTGGAATATGGTTTCTTCTGAAATATTTGTATTACCCCTAGTTGACAGTGTTTGAATTTTATGCATTTGACTTTTTTGTTTCTTCTAGAATTAGTGCTCCTGTATTACCATGAATCAAGGTAAGGAAAGACCAAATTGATTAAAAAAACAATATAATGATTCTAGAATGTTGTTACATAAGTTAGTTAAGATGTCCCTTTCAGTTAGTTAGCTAGTTTTCATTATGATTATTTGGTGTGTAAGTAACAATCCATAAGGAAATAATTAACTAGCTATGGTGATCCAAATAAAATAGGCTAATATGCTACTATAATATGCTGATGCAAGAGAAACATTTTATACTGTGTCTATTTTGAATTCAAGATAGTTATGAACTTCTCAAATGCTAATAAGGTATCAGTTGCAAAAATCTTTTAGTTTTTCTTTAATTCTCATGAATTCTTGTATTGATTCTTGCAAGTTCTGCACATCATCTTCTTCCTTTTTTGGTTGTGCATTTTCTTCGATCAATCCTTTCATTATGCCGCTGCACCCATATCCAACTCCAAATCGTCTCTCCAATGAAACTCACGCCTCCGTTAAATGGTTTTAATAATCCGTCATAGTCAAGATCGATGCAACAATCTCTTAGCGCTAAAAACAAGCTATAATTTGTTGATTAATCTATTCAAGTTCCAAAGATTCTTGATCTAAAAAAAGTCGTGTGGAAACGATGCAGTTATCTAGTTCATTCATGGATTCTAAATTTTATTACTGAACATATCCCTCAAACTATTATGTTTCTGGAAAATTCTTTAGATGTGTGGAATGATCTTAAGTAACTTTTTTCAAAGCAAGTTGCATTCGTGTCTCCAATCGACGTGCTGAGAGAGATCAACAATCTTAAACAAGGCTCCAAATCTATACTCGATTATTTCATTGAGATGTGTGGACTTTGGAAATAACTTAACTCACACAAACCTATGTTGGTTTGTAGAGATGCATTCATTAGTGTAGATGAATCTATACGTTCAGCAAAAGTTCCGCCTTGAAAATTATATCATTCCATTTTTAACATGTTTGAATGATAGTTTTTCAATTATCAGAACCTAAGTTTAGTTAATGAAATCATTATCAACTAACAAGAGTTATTCTATAATGATTCAAGAGGAAAGTAACAAATGTTTCATTAATGAGGCGCAACAGGTTTGAATGATAGTTTTTCAGTTATCAGAACCTAAGTTTAGTTAATGAAACCATTATCAACTAACAAGATTTATTCTATAATGATTCAAGAGGAAAGTAACAAATGTTTCATTAATGAGGCGCAACAGGTTTGAATGATAGTTTTTCAGTTATCAGAAACTAAGTTTAGTTAATGAAACCATTATCAACTAACAAGAGTTATTCTATAATGATTCAAGAGGAAAGTAACAAATGTTGCATTAATGAGGAGCAACAGGTTTGAATGATAGTTTTTCAGTTATCAGAACCTAAGTTTAGTTAATGAAACCATTATCCACTAACAAGAGTTATTCTATAATGATTCAAGAGGAAAGTAACAAATGTTGCATTAATGAGGAGCAACAGGTTTGAATGATAGTTTTTCAGTTATCAAAACCTAAGTTTAGTTAATGAAACCATTATCAACTAACAAGAGTTATTCTATAATGATTCAAGAGGAAAGTAACAAATGTTGCATTAACGAGGAGCAACAGGTTTGAATGATAGTTTTTCAGTTATCAAAACCTAAGTTTAGTTAATGAAACCATTATCCACTAACAAGAGTTATTCTATAATGATTCAAGAGGAAAGTAACAAATGTTGCATTAATGAGGAGCAACAGGTTTGAATGATAGTTTTTCAGTTATCAAAACCTAAGTTTAGTTAATGAAACCATTATCCACTAACAATAGTTATTCTATAATGATTCAAGAGGAAAGTAACAAATATTGCATTAATGAGGAGCAACAGGTTTGAATGATAGTTTTTCAGTTATCAAAACCTAAGTTTAGTTAATGAAACCATTATCAACTAACAAGAGTTATTCTATAATGATTCAAGAGGAAAGTAACAAATGTTGCATTAACGAGGAGCAACAGGTTTGAATGATAGTTTTTCAGTTATCAGAACCTAAGTTTAGTTAATGAAACCATTATCAACTAACAAGAGTTATTCTATAATGATTCAAGAGGAAAGTAACAAATGTTGCATTAAGGAGGAGCAACAGGTTTGAATGATAATTTTTCAGTTATCAGAATCTAAGTTTAGTTAATGAATCCATTATCAACTAACAAGAGTTATTCTATAATGATTCAAGAGAAAAGTACCAAATGTTGCATTAATGAGGAGCAACAGGTTTGAATGATAGTTTTTCAGTTATCAAAACCTAAGTTTAGTTAATGAATCCATTATCAACTAACAAGAGTTATTCTATAATGATTCAAGAGGAAAGTAACAAATGTTGCATTAATGAGGAGCAACAGGTTTGAATGATAGTTTTTCAGTTATCAGAACCTAAGTTTAGTTAATGAAACCATTATCAACTAACAAGAGTTATTCTATAATGATTCAAGAGGAAAGTAACAAATGTTGCATTAATGAGGAGCAACAGGTTTGAATGATAGTTTTTCAGTTATCAAAACCTAAGTTTAGTTAATGAATCCATTATCAACTAACAAGAGTTATTCTATAATGATTCAAGAGGAAAGTAACAAATGTTGCATTAATGAGGAGCAACAGGTTTGAATGATAGTTTTTCAGTTATCAGAACCTAAGTTTAGTTAATGAATCCATTATCAACTAACAAGAGTTATTCTATAATGATTCAAGAGGAAAGTAACAAATGTTGCATTAATGAGGAGCAACATGTTTGAATGATAGTTTTTCAGTTATCAGAACCTAAGTTTAGTTAATGAAACCATTATCAACTAACAAGAGTTATTCTATAATGATTCAAGAGGAAAGTAACAAATGTTGCATTAATGAGGAGCAACATGTTTGAATGATAGTTTTTCAGTTATCAGAACCTAAGTTTAGTTGATGAAACCATTATCAACTAACAAGAGTTATTCTATAATGATTCAAGAGGAAAGTAACAAATGTTGCATTAATGAGGAGCAACAGGTTTGAATGATAGTTTTTCAGTTATCAGAACCTAAGTTTAGTTAATGAAACCATTATCAACTAACGAGAGTTATTCTATAACGATTCAAGAGGAAAGTAACAAATGTTGCATTAATCTCCACTCCACTTGATCACTAAGAGTTAATACTTCGTGAATAAGAGGCAAAAGATAAAAATTACTCGTTTTTTTTTAAATCCATCATATTGACCAAAGTGAAAGAGCTCATCTCCACCAAAATAGAAGTCAAGTCTAACTTACTGACCAATCTAAATTCATGAACCAATCCTCAGAGTTTAACTAGAATAAAAGTAGCTCGACTAAAATTACAACAGAAACCTCTGAAATAAACAGATCTATGATATGTGATAAGACTTCCACAAATAACAAAACTAGTATTACCATGATATAAATCCTTAAATATGAATTTTTACTATCTTTTAGTAATACACTAATAATGTCCCATCAATAATCTTAACTCAATATTTTTTAATAAGTAAATTTTATAGTAAAAAAAAAATGTCTTAAGCTATCTTCGAATATTATAAAATGAACCAAGGAGAATAGAGTGGAACAAAATGAAATATAGTGGAATAATGCATAAAAAAAATAAAGATTTAATTTTATCATTTAAAAACTTTAGGACGAAATAAGACAAATTCTTAGTTTTGCTCAAATTAAAAAAGAAGAAAAAGAAAGATTAGTGATAGAATACAATAAAATTCATACTCAACTTCATTTGACTTCACTCCATCTAAATTAAATGATTCAAACAATAAAATCATTCTATTCTATCTCATAGTACTCTGATCCATCTAATTCAATCCTTTTAAACAAAGCCTTAGTTTAGAATAAAGAAGATTTAAGATTAAAAGACACTCACGAAAAACTTATATTTACCTCACTAAAATTTCTAAATTTAATTACTATTCTTTACGAGTAAATTGTTACTACTAAATTGTTGTATGTATGTGATTGAAAAATATAATCCATTCATTAACATAGACATAATTAAGAACAAGCCATTAACGTGATTGGTTTCCCCTTTTCCCCGTCGTTGGTTCTATTTCTCCATCCATCTCCCTTTCATCTCATTTCCCCATGCACATTATAATTCACCACCTTCCTCTTTCCATTCCATCTTATCCAAGTTTCTTACACCAACACCATGGCCACAAACATTGCTTCTCCCAACATCCTTATCACATGTTTCCTTTTACTTTTCTGTACCTTCTCAACCTCTACTCATATTCCCTTAGATCCATTCGACATTGACCAATTCGACCTCGAAAATGCTCTTGACGAAGACAACATCTTCCTCCCAAGCCAAAATCTTCCCGAACCAGATTCTCATCCTGCTCAAGAAGCCACTTATCATCACTCCAACAATGAAGAACCAAAAACAAAAACAACAACCGAAACATCAGAAGAATCTAAACCTCTTCCTCTAACCGTTTTCCGTTTTGGTCCCATTGACCATTCGCGTTTTCCAAGACGTCCATTACCGATATCTTCCGGCCGTCATGTCCGCCAACGCTGTCATCACACTCATCATCATTATAATCCTCACCTTCCTCGGCACGAAAAGGAGGTCCAGATGACACAAATGAAAGGCTTGGATAAGGAATTTGATGCGGCAGCGAATGAGGGAGAAACGCGTGAGATTCAGGATGATTGGATGAGGTTTGAAGACAATATTGATGAACCAATATCGATATCACGGAAACGTAGCAGAGCAATGGAAAAGAGTGAGTTATTGAAGAGGATTCATACGCGTTACAATCAACTTCGTCGAGAGGAAGATGAGAAAAAGAGTAAGGATAATAATGGGTCGACGTTTGTTAAGAGGATCCGCAAGTTTTTGCAAGGCGTTTAGATTTCATGTGATATAGCAATCTAAATTGAAATACTAGTATAGTGTTAGAGGTATATATGCTAGTCCATTGAAGGATGAAGCACTACATTTTTGATTTCTTCTATTCTATTTTTGATCGTCTATGTTTATATGTAAAGTATAATGGGATGTAGATAATAAATTTGTACATGTATTGAATGCATTTGATGTAAAAATTAAACATGAATGCATGTCTTATTTTTGGGTTATTGAACTTTATTCTCGTTTTTTGTTTAGGAGTAATTTGAATTCCAATTGAATCACAATATGAATGGGGTGTTATGATTTGTGTCACGATAGGGTGCATATACAATATTCTATCAAAAGTTTGGATTCTAGATTTTGGAATGCATCTTCAAACCACATCTAAGTTACACATTTCTAATGTTTTAGAGAATGAACCATTCTATTTTGCTCAAAAATATGTTTTAATATGCATCTATATAATAACCCTTAATTTAAAAGTAAGTGTTTTTATGCTCAATGAGGTTTACGGAGATGCATCTTCGGACAGGATTTAATTGATATACCTCGCGCCTGAACCTTTCTCCTTCTTTCTTCATTTTCTACACTTTCACAAATCCTTCAACTTCGGAGCTCATGAAAAAGAAACAATAATGCCATTTTTCAAGCTTTAACACTATTTCAACTACATTTCAATCAATTCCGGTATATTCCTTTCACTCCATTCAAGCATTCGTACAACAAATTTCTCAATCGGTAAGTTTTTCATTTTCTTTCTATTTTTTGGTTTTGATCTATGCATTAGGCAAAATAGGTTGTTTAAAATGCAATAGTTTACTTTGTCAAAAAAAAATGCAATAGTTTATAGTTACATTCAAAGTAAGTACTTTGTTTAGACATGCATACGAATTTGTTGGTGTTTAGAGCATTGTTTGCATTTTATGGAATTTCGGCATTATCGTGCATTTTTACGGAGATACATTTTCGAACTTTTCTTGAATTTTTTGTCTTCCCAGTTTCACGGATATGCATCTCCTGATTTTCTGGATTTTGCTCTTCTGTTTTACGGCGATGCATCTATGAAATTACTTGTAGTGAATTTCATATTGTTTTCTGTTTTGTATTATAGGAACAGTGGTTGATGACCATGACAAGTTAAGGCACAACCGTATCTCAACATTCACTCGTTTGTTGGGAGAGGGTAACACGCTTGAGGCCAAGAGTTTGTGCTAGTTCATTTGACGTGGAAGTGTTGACTTGATGTGGTCGTGTGTCTCACGTTTCACAGGGTCAGGTGTCTCAGGCCTCAAACTCCCGAAGGCATGTGTCTCCTACTAACCCTCCAGCTTATGAAGCCCCTGAAATGCCTACTACTGCTGATCCATTTCCTAATAATTTTCAACGAGGTCCATATGATACCTCCTTACTTCCTCTCTATGTTGAACATGCTGCTAGGCATGTGGGAAAAGGAGAGGTATATTTATTTACTTTTACGATATATTTATTTCATACTAATTGAGTTGCGACTGATGTTGGTATATTTATTTTTAAAGGAGCATGAAACGGTAAAATCTACAAAACCATTCCAAGAGTATTTTTTTACCTGGAACAAAATGCATACGCATGGTTTCAAGATTTTTTTTCATTACTTTGGGCTCACAGATTTACGCTCCACTGGGTGCATGGCCACTAACCATGCCATATTGGCAAACTTTTGTGGAGATATGGCCCAAGGAGACATTATATTTCCACATCCCTCATGGTGAGATATCTATAACCCTTGATGATATCGTGCTGTCTACAACTTTTGATTAGGGGAAAATTATTAAACCATTCCTAGATTGGCAATTTCAAGGCACTTGAATTGATGGTAAACTGATTGGGAGCTAGCCCAGGTGAGGCCTAATATGGCCTTGATGCCATGAGAGGCGTTCATGTCCAATTTTCATACATGGCTGATATGTACAAATCCAACCTGGTTGCGGCAGTGGAGGGCGAAGGTGATGACGAGAAGGTTTTGTTCCATAGACAATGTTCATTAAGATCATACTTCCTATACTTGGTTAGCACGCCAAATTTTATGGACAAAAGTGCAACCTACGTCGATGTAGTCAACATGATATACTTCAGCGATTTAGAGCAGATCCACGAATACAACATGTGGGCCGCGTATTTGGTTTATCCTTACTCCAAATTAGATGAAGCTAGTCGTTGGAAGAAAAAACATATGACTTGAAGCTTGTCTTTGAAAGACAAAAACTTTGGATAACTTTGCATGACATAACATTGTTTTCATTCTTTCAACAATAGTTAAGCTCATTCTCGTAGCCAATCCATTATGCTTGGTCATATTTTAAATAGATCTTTTATGTAGGACATCATTACTCATATGATACAATTTGAAATCTCATGAATTCTCCTTCATTGTCAGTGTGAAAACATTTTAACTTCGTACCAGTTTCTCCCTCAATAATAGCATGAAACTGTCTAAATAGTACAAACATTTGGTCTTTTGTTTTGAAGTCTTACACCAAAACCTTCATGGAATGGTCGCCAATAAAGATAACAAAATACTTTACACATCCATGAGTACTAGTAGACATTAAGGCACAAACATCATAATACAACAAATCTTAGACATTTGTTTTTGTATGTGGGGTTTCATAGAGGAATGAAGCTCTATCTGAGTTTGAATCTAAGCAATATGTACATGGCATAAGAGACAATTTAAATCCTTTCACACCTACCAATGTACCAATTTTGGATAGAATTTAAAGTACTTTTCACTTATATGTCCAAATTATTTATGTCATAGCTAAATCAAGGAGTCTTCTCTGAGAGTATTAATGCACTCATTATTGAATTTGGATTTTATCACATAAAGAGTAATTAGTTTCTTTCATTCGGCTATATTTGGAAGTTTGAAGAGGAGATGAAGGGAAGACTTCAAAAATTGATTTTTTTTACAAAACTTTAAAGAAATCTTTAATATTTTTTGTAAGAAATTTTTTGTATAGAATGATAAAAGAGTGCTTATCATAAACATATTTTAATTTTTGGAATACTATAACAACAAAAATTATATTTGAACTATTTGTCTAAGTTCTTTAAAACCCTCCAAACCTCTCCTCCAATATTATTTTTTAGTTCACCCAAATTAGAGGAATCTTGGTTTGTGAGTAAAAATAACTCCTAAAAAAGCCTACCTAATTAAATCCTTCTATTTTTTCACCCAATCGTTCCTTTTCTAAAAGTCCTCTCCTCATTTCCTCTCCAAACTCCCAAATAAAACCTTAGGCTATTACAAAGGAACTTTGTGTCAGCTTCCACTTCATGTCCCTAAACATGCTACCATAGCCTTTTACATATAGTATTCTTGTGAATATTAGATTGAGCCCATGTTGGGAACATGTCTCACATCTTTCAATGTTAGGTGGCATCATGTGTTTGTTTCTAGGAAAACATCTTATTTTTTGACAATCTTGGATCTATTCTTATTTCTCACTCTCACATGAACAAATCACTACTTTTATATGAAGAAAATAAATCTCTTTGCATAGTAAGAGTGAATGATGCATCACGATCCATGACCCATCATGTTCTATGTGATGACAAATTAACATGACCATCATTACAAACAAATATTACCTCACTTCCTTGAAACATGAGAGTGCTATGTTACTCGCAACACCATTTTCCTGTTGATCTATTTTGATCTTCCTACATCCACTCTTCATGCGACCTTTCTTGTGACAGTAGTAACATTCCATATGTACATTTTTTCTTTTCCTTAACTTCCCAATGTACGTATCCATAGATTTTACCCTTGACTTATCTCTTGTGTTGAACTTGTTGTGGATATATCTTGCTCCTTCCTACTTGGCTTTCATTGAACATATTATCTTTAACTATGTCTAATCTTAAAACACCTTGCGGTGTTAGCTAGGAGCTTAGTAGAAACAATGTTTGCAAGTCATTATCAAGCACCATATTTATATCGGTGAGTTGATTTTTCAATCTTTGAAATTTACTTAAGTGTTGAAAAACATCTTGGGCTTCTTTATACTTACGGTTCATCAATCATGGAATAGTAAAGGCTTTAATTTTTGTTATCTTATTGGCTTTGTCCCCTTATTGAAAGTGCAATTACGTTATCGTATATTATCAATTATTTGTTTTGAAATTTTTGTCAATTTGAGTGTATATGTTTATTCGCGTGCTTATTTGTAATTTTCTTATCATTTAGTATTCATGTGTTTGTATTTTATTCACATTTGGGTTGTATTTTTTCCGCTTCGGCTATTTTAGCGTTGTACCACTAAGACCCTTCATTACTTAATAAAATTAAAGTGTTAGATCCTTGATATTGTCCCTTTTTAAGCCTAGCAAATTGCTCTTTTGTCATTACATCGGGTGTGGCTTGAATCACAAGTTAGAACTCTTAGATCAAGTTGTTGAGTGACTTGATTTGGATCAGGTGGTAAGTGTCATTCAAATCAGGAACCTTATGAAAATGGGGATTTTCCTCTGGATGATTTGATTCGAATCATAAAATGAACCTGATTCGAATCACAACCTCATGTGACTCGAATCATGTTGTAATCCTGATTCAAATCAAAGCTCTCCATGAAGCTAAATTTAGGCTCTGCTTAAATTGACTCGAATAGAGAATTTAACTTGACTTGAATCATAATATCTTGTTATTTGAATCATGACTTCTTAACAACTTCAAAAATTCAATTTCTATCTTATATTTAAATAGTTGTCTCTTTGATCCAAACACAAGTGTGTGAAATAATGTGGGTGAAACCCATTAAGAAAAAAATGTCAATTTGTCTTCTCTTCTTTAGTGTTTCTATTCCTAGCACCTTCAATCTTTCTCTTGTTCTCTAGAGCAAATGTTAATCCATGTTAGATTCACTTTTTTTTGTTTCACTTTGTTCTTGTGCAATTTGTTGTTGTTTTGATTGAATGAGAGAGAGAGAGAGAGAGAGAGAGAGAGAGAGAGATGTGAAGTTAAGACTCTTCATCCAATGTGTTTTGATGAAGACAAAGTGAAAGTCAAATAATCATGTCAAAAAGTATGAAAAAAGCTTCAAAAACAATGTATCAAATCAAGTGTCCAAGTCTTATCATGAGCAAAAGCTAGCACCAAATTATTCAAAATTAAAGTTGAAGACTAAGTATGGATCTTGATTGATAGAGGTACAAGCATGCAATTATATTGATAATTTTAGTGCTCAAATTATTCTTCAACCATATTTGAACCATGTTAAATCACTTTTAAATATAATTTTTTTATCATGCTTGAACCATGTTAAATCACTTTCAAATATAATCTATTGACTTGAATAAATCAACTAGATGTTGCATTAAGTTGGTTCAAATAATTAGACAAATTTTCAATTTTTTAATTTTTTTCAAACATGCAGTTTTTGGTAAATTGTGGCATTTTTACCTGCCATAACAGCACAAAAACCGCCACAATTTACATGCAGTATTTTTAAATTTGAAATTTAAAAAATGCTGCGAACTTGTTAAGTCAAGTGACCGTTTTAACAGACTTAATAAGTGTTGTACATAATTTAAAATTATGTTTTTTCATGAACCATTATTATTTTAAACTATTGCAAACCTTCATGAAAATGTCTCAAAATTTACCATGTTTCATAGAGGTGTTGTGCACTTATAAATGATAACGCGAAAATGTATCACATATTTGGCTTGATTTACATATATTATTTCCCTATTTTATCTTAATTATGTTGTTTTATGTTGGTATTATGCTGGTATTTTTATTGTTTTAGGTTTTATGTTCGTTTTGAGGACTATTTGTGAAAAGGAGAAGAAATGAAGCTAAAATGACTACTAATTGTGCCTAAAAGAAGAAAAATGGGTGCTGAAGTGAAAAGGAGGTGCAAAGAAGACCCAATTGTGCAAAGATGCAAGCCCAAACCACAAGGAATGAAGAAATGAAAATAATATATATATATATATATATATATATATATATATATATATATGAATGTGGGCCCCATGCCACAAAAGTGACGTACATCACTTCATATATGTTATCACTTCATATATATTTATATATATGTTATGAAATGAAAAAGAAAGTGACGTTGGCAGCTTGGACAATGGAGACGCCCGTCTCCTACATATTAGGGGGCCACGTCTCCTCAGGAGACGCCCGTCTTCTCCCACTAGGTCCACTTGAGACGCACGTCTCAAGTCTGTTTTGAAAGTGGAGAATTACACGCCGCAACGTACTTCTGCAGAGTCAATTAATGTGCTACATTTTAGGAGAAAAAAGGGGACCAGCTAGAATAAGCAGTTACCACAAAGAGCACTATATAAAGAACCAAATATTCACGTAAAAGGGGTTGGACCATGCTTAGTCCCAGCCATAGCTTTCAGTATTATTTTCATTCCAGCATTTTACTCTTCCAGTAATTGTTTTTAATTCTTGTTCATCTTTTCTCACAATAATTTCTACACCGGAAATTATTGTGAACCTTTAACGGATCTAACCTTATGTTAGATTCAGTTTTTATTTCCTTGTTTAATTTACGCCGAATAATTTCTGAAGAACAATCCAACCGACTTGTGGTGGAAGTTCAAGTACTCCAAGATTCAAGTTTTATTTCAGATTTATATTATTCAGGTTTATTATTTACCGCCTTTATTATTATTATTGCATGATATATTATATGCCAATTAATATGCCTAATATTATGAACCGAATTTATTTATGCATGTTTAACCATATTAATATGTCTGGCTAATTTATTTAGATATCGGTATGTAAAGTAAGTTAACCGTGGGATCCGAAATAAATTGGCTTAATTATGTTTTATTAAATATCACTTGTTTTTGGTTTGTATGTCTAATTTAATTAGTAAGTCTTAAAACCAATAGAGCGGAAGTTTGAGGGGTTAAGACGGTCAAAGGTTAAAATCAATAGAGCGAAAGTTTGAGATCTTTAACTGGATAGTAGACATAGGACATTGGTTTTAAGGATGGCGAAAGCGTATTAGAACTAATTAGAACTTATTTATTTTCAAAAAGTGTTTTTAAACCCGCGCGGGATGGCGAAAGCGTACGTTAGGGATATTAGCATGTTCCGAGTCAACAGAGCGAGAGTTTGAGATTAGGAGATTTAAGTAGATAACGACTTCATAAAACAAGCATTTTATTAACTATGTTGTTTTCAAAAAGGGTTTCTAAATCTGGTGGGATGGCGAAAGCGTACATTAAGAGTTAGGATCGTAGTCTGAATCAATAGAGCGAGAGTTTGAGAGGAGGACTTTTAAATAACATAGTTAGTAAAGATCTTTGATTTAATTAGAATTTGGCCAATGGAACTTCGGATCACCTAAGTTAGATGAAATACATACTGATATCCGTTTGTTATTATATTTTACCTAGATTTAAGATTTTAGTTTCCCCATTTATAAAAAAAACCCAAATATCATTAGCCTTAGCTTTACATAGTAACTTTAGATAACGGTAGGTCGATTTATAGTCCCTGTGGATTCGATATCTTTTAAAACTACACGACAGGACTGTGCACTTGCAGTTATCCCGACTAATAGACACGCAAAGTCGCGATCAAGTTTTTGGCGCCGTTGCCGGGGACTATTCAAGTCGATATCGTACTCGCTGTTACACCGTAGAGACTAAGGCAAATTTTTTTTTCTTTCTTTTCATTTACTACTATGTATCACCCAAACTTTTTCTATAACCCCCACTCCCAGTATTTCAAGGAATCACCTGGATCCTATAAATCCGATCTCGAAATACTATTGGAGAATTTCAATGCTGCGCCACCAGTTCATTCTCACCCAAATTATCTCTTCAACTCCCAATCTCAACATTTCGAGGAACCACAAGAAACCTACATTCCAAACCCCGAAACATTAATTGGGGATTACAATTCGACACTAGCTTGTCCTCAACCGAATTCCCTCTACAATCACCAATCACAACATTTTGAGGAACCACAAGAATTTTATAATTCCAACCAAACTTATCCTCAACCGAATTTCCTCTACAATCACCACAACCAATATTTTGAGGAGTCACCAGAATCCCATAAATCCGACTTCGAAATAATAATGGAAAATTTTAATGAAACATCTATGATGACAAGGCACTTTGTGGAAACACAAAATGCGACGCTTACCTACTTCGAGGAACCACAAGAACCCTATAATTCTAACCTCGAAGCATCAATAGAGGATTTCAATGCAACGCAAACTTATCATCAACCGAATTTCCTCTACGATCACCACGCCCAACATTTCGAGGAATCGCAAGATTATCATAAACCCAACCTCGAAATCTTAATGGAGGAATTCATTGAAGCACAAACTCTCTCTAGGCTAGAATCTATAATGACAAAGCACCTTAAGGAAATACAAAATGCAACGCTAGCTCCCTTTGAAGAACCTCAAGAATCCCATAATTTTAACTTCGAAACATCAATGGAGGATCCCGACGAGACGCTAACACACTCTAGATTAGAAGCCATGATGGAGCACTTTGTAGAAACACAAACCATCCAAAACCAAGAGTTTATCAAACAAAGTCTTCAAAACAATGAAACCCTTAGGCAACTGACCACTATGGTTGAGTCCCTCGCAACTCACAACATGGCATTAGAGACTCAAATCTCCCAACTTGAACAAAAGCCATTAGGAGACTTACTTGAGGAGTATATTGACACAACCATTAGTGAAGAACAAATTGAAATTCCTGAGGAGAGTGATAATGAGATTGAGGAGAGTGATTATGAGATTGAGGAGAGTGATAATGTGGTTGAAGAGATTTCTAGTGAGAAAAGAGTGGCCATTGAGAAAAATCCACCAACACAAACTGAAAGAGAGGTTGTAGAAGAGGTAGAGAGGGAAACGCCTATTGTTATTCCTCTTCCCTATACCCCACCGATTCCTTTCCCGCAAAGTTTTGTGGAAGCTAAGGTGGACTCCAAATCCATAATGTATGTGAAGATATTGGAAAATATCCACACTAATGCACCCTTATTTGAAGTCTTGCATAAAAAGAGAAATTTAGACGACCATGAAACTAAGGATATCGTTAGTGATAAGAGGGTAAGGTTAATCTTTGAGGTGGTGGATAATATCACTAAGCCCGAACTTGAAAAGCTGATACTTAGGATCGATCCAGAACCGCCACCACGATTTCAAATGAATGAACCACCCCACAGAAGAAAGAAAAGAAAAGGTGAGGGATATGTGAGATGGCTTGATAAGTGGCCATGGAAAACGACATTTGCAAAAAGTTCAACTGAGGAGTCTTTCTCGAAAGAAACACCTTGAGTGCTTGCACTCTTAAACCGTCGAGCTATTGACGTTAAACAAAGCGCTGCGTGGGAGGCAACCCACGAGTTTTCAGTTTAATGTTTTCCTTTTATCGTTTGAACTTGCAGATAATAAAGATATGGATCTCTTGTCACGTCTCAGCCATATCTAGGCGAAAAATCTATAGACGATCATCTCAAAGATTAATGGGTCTCCACGCACATTCCTACGAGTGTTGCTGCTGGTGGTGACACCATTGATGAGCATGATAGGAGAAGATATTTCCTCCGGACGCGGAGCAGATTTGGTTGTGATAGTCCGCCGGTAGCATCCATATAGGTTCTGACTTTTCTTCTCCACCTTGGATCAAAACATTAAGGACAATGTTTGGTTTAAGTGTGGGGGAGAAGCTTTACCGCTTTCATTTGTTGTTTTATTGTTTTCTAGTTATGTTGTCAAGTCTTTATATATTATTTTCTGCTGTTATCGAATTTCCCCAAAATTTGAAAATTTTAACCTCTAACAAAAATTTGAATTTTGACGCATGGCATACACACTCTGAGAGTATAGAGGATGTCACACTTTAGGCATTGTTAGAAAGACTTGGAGATGTTTCAACAACATTGATACCGTCCTGACACCCTAAACCCCCTCATTATGTGATATCAATTTGGATGCCCATTATGTCGAGACCTTAGGCTCAAGTTTTCAAAGTAGCTCTTAAGTAGTTTATATTAGCAGTCGGCACCATCTTAAGCACAAACTACGTAGGGAGTCGATGAATATAAGTGAATGATCCTGTTTTTTATAAATAAATATTTTGATTGAAAAATAACCTTCTAAGTTAGGTGACCTTCACACGGTCATTTAGCCCAACGGTTGTTAAGCCAATAAGGATTTAATAATTAGCACCCACTGTTGGTTGGCCTAGAGGTCACTGGTACTGGGCTTGGTAGGGTGGACTACGGTCCGATCCCCCGCAATCGCAGTTGGGAAAGATGGGGCTTCGCCATTTAAAAAACCAGAACCCCGTGCTAAAGAAAAGAAAAGGATCATAGTCGCTAACCGATTTCCCTACTATGTGCGTGTACGGATAACGAGCTTAATGTGATTGCGCTTGAATGATAAGAGTGAAAGGAAAAACGAGAGATATAAGTTGAGTTATAACGGCATAATTCGAATTGGTTTGTATAAGGAGGGAGTTTTTGAACATTGTGTCGTTACGGTATCCTTGGTGTTGATATCTATTACCTATCGATGTAACAGTTGCCCAACACAAATATGATTAGTAGTTGTGTC
The DNA here is from genome assembly GCF_029867415.1 of Vicia villosa. Classification (NCBI taxonomy): domain Eukaryota; kingdom Viridiplantae; phylum Streptophyta; class Magnoliopsida; order Fabales; family Fabaceae; genus Vicia; species Vicia villosa. Next base: position 151,954,277 of record NC_081181.1, read on the forward strand.
ATGCCCTTGTTTCGAATCTTGCTTAATCATTTTCTTTTACCGTGTGGTTGATTGCTTGAGGACAAGCAATGGTTTAAGTGTGGGGGTATTTGATAACGCGAAAATGTATCACATATTTGGCTTGATTTACATATATTATTTCCCTATTTTATCTTAATTATGTTGTTTTATGTTGGTATTATGCTGGTATTTTCATTGTTTTAGGTTTTATGTTCGTTTTGAGGACTATTTGTGAAAAGGAGAAGAAATGAAGCTAAAATGACTACTAATTGTGCCTAAAAGATGAAAAATGGGTGCTGAAGTGAAAAGGAGGTGCAAAGAAGACCCAATTGTGCAAAGATGCAAGCCCAAACCACAAAGAATGAAGAAATGAAAATAATATATATATATATATATATATATATATATATATATATATATATATATATGAATGTGGGCCCCATGCCACAAAAGTGACGTACATCACTTCATATATGTAATCACTTCATATATATTTATATATATGTTATGAAATGAAAAAGAAAGTGACGTTGGCAGCTTGGACAATAGAGACGCCCATCTCCTACATATTAGGGGGCCACGTCTTCTCAGGAGACGCCCTTCTTCTCCCACCAGGTCCACTTGAGACGCACGTCTCAAGTCTGTTTTGAAAGTGGAGAATTACACGCCGCAACGTACTTCTGCAGAGTCAATTAATGTGCTACATTTTAGGAGAAAAAAGGGGACCAGCTAGAATAAGCAGTTACCACAAAGAGCACTATATAAAGAACCAAATATTCACGTAAAAGGGGTTGGACCATGCTTAGTCCCAGCCATAGCTTTCAGTATTATTTTCATTCCAGCATTTTACTCTTCCAGTAATTGTTTTTAATTCTTGTTCATCTTTTCTCACAATAATTTCTACACCGGAAATTATTGTGAACCTTTAACGGATCTAACCTTACGTTAGATTCAGTTTTTATTTCCTTGTTTAATTTACGCCGAATAATTTCTGAAGAACAATCCAACCGACTTGTGGTGGAAGTTCAAGTACTCCAAGATTCAAGTTTTATTTCAGATTTATATTATTCAGGTTTATTATTTACCGCCTTTATTATTATTATTGCATGATATATTATATGCCAATTAATATGCCTAATATTATGAACCGAATTTATTTATGCATGTTTAACCATATTAATATGTCTGGCTAATTTATTTAGATATCGGTATGTAAAGTAAGTTAACCGTGGGATCCGAAATAAATTGGCTTAATTATGTTTTATTAAATATCACTTGTTTTTGGTTTGTATGTCTAATTTAATTAGTAAGTCTTAAAACCAATAGAGCGGAAGTTTGAGGGTTAAGACGGTCAAAGGTTAAAATCAATAGAGCGAAAGTTTGAGATCTTTAACTGGATAGTAGACATAGTGTCATACCCCAATTTTTGACCCTAAGATCATACATCAATTGCATTCAATCATCAATCAAGAGCACCATTGTGAAGCTTGATCTTTGATATTGTGATTATCTCTGAGGGGAATTATCGAGCATTTATAGCCTTTTATTTGTTTATACTAACCAAAAAAATCAAAAATATATGTTTTGTCTCTTTTGTTTATATTTTACTGGTGAAAGATCGGGCAAAAATCAAAACAGTGCAAGAAAACAATTTTTTGAAAATTTGAAGGTGGAAATCGATTTACCCCTGTGGGAAATCGATTTCCTGTGCGCAAAATTCAAAAAAATATAAGAGGGAAGCTTGACATCATTTTGGCACCTTTTTATTTGATCATTTTATCAATTTTCCACCTCATCAAAATTAACTCATTCATTAAACCCTCTTTAACCCCATTTTACCACTTTTTACCATTTAATTGCCACTTTAATCACCAATTAAACACAAGTTAATCACCAAACACAAAAAGACCAATTTGCCACTACTCTTGCTCCAATTCTATAAATAGAGCCTTCTACTCTCTCATTTCTCAAGCTTGGAGAGCCAAAAAATTGCTTGCAAATTCATTTCTCACCCTTTCCAAAACCCTCACCCAAAGTTCATTTTCATAAGATTAGTAAGGTTCACATTGAATCTTGCTAATTTTGAACTAAGCCTCCTACATTTCACTCTTTTCTTTGATTGTTCATCTCCATACTTGAAGGATCCACACTTTGTGCTTGTTCTTGAAGCTACTTCAACACTTTAATTCAAGAATTGGTAAATTTCTCAATTCTAAGATGTAGATCTTTGTTGCTTGTGTTCAATGCATCTTTGATGCTATATTGGTGCTATTTGATGGTGATTTGATGGAAAATTCGTGCTCCTATGGATATGTGATCATAAGGTGTTTGTATGTTTGCCTAAATCAAGTTTCAAAGTTCATAATGCTGTTTTTTTGAAAACTGTGCGCAGGAAATCGATTTCCTACAGAGGGAAATCGATTTCCACTCTGTTTTTTGCGCCCAGAACTGATCTCTGCACTCAGGAAATCGATTTCCTACAGAGGTAAATCGATTTCCAGTAAGGCAGAATGTGTTTTTTGCCTTTTTTATGCTTGTTTTGGCTTCCTACTTCCTCCACTTCATTAATATCATTGGATCTAGGATGTTGATAGGTTTGAAATGACCTAATCCATAATATTAGATGAATGATATTAATGATAGTGTGAGTTGATTATCTTTTGTGAATTTTATTCTTCTTCCTCCATTTCATTAATATCATTGGAGCTAGGATGTTGATAGGTTTGAAAGAACCAAATCCATAATATTAGATGAATGATATTAATGATAGTGTGAGTTGATTATCTTTTGTGAATTTTATTCTTCTTCCTCCATTTCATTAAAATCATTGGATTTAGGATGTTGATAGGTTTGAAAGAACCAAATCCATAATATTAGATGAATGATATTAATGATAGTGTGAGTTGATTATCTTTATGCATTTCATCTTCTCCTTCTCCTTTTTTTCTTTTGATCGATGAAAGTCTTAATACTTTGAGAATTCTTATGGATTCTTAGTAAAGACTAGATCGTTACCTATTTTCTTTTCGTGCGGTATTGCTTTCGGAAGGCGATCTACATATCGTTCTTCTCGCATGCATTAGCACATAAAGTTTTGACCGGCCTCGTTGTAGGGTGATTTCTACATAAATCACTTGGCGATCTGCTTAACATAGCGCAATATTTCGTGTCCCGAATAAAAAAGATCAAATATGGAAGAGAATTGTATGCGGTTGATTTAAGACTTGTGGAGGTTTTTATCGTGTAGTCGCTATGATTTTATCAAGCTTCTGATAAACCCCATTGAATTTAAATCCGAGTACATCATTCACTCACCATAGGTCTTCCTACTAACTTTGATAACATACTTGACAAGTTTCAAGATGGTTATCTTTAACATTTAACAACTAACTTTAATTTCCGCACCTTTACTATACCGCTCTTTATATTACCGCTCTTTATATTTCTCGCTTTATCGCTTTACTTTATCATTTCATCATATTTACTTTCCGTCATTTTCTCTTTGTCCACTTGGACATATGTTTATGCTTCTGTTATTTTTCTTTTGTCCACTTGGACCATACTTTATTTTTTCGTTAAAACACTAATAAATAACCAAAATCTAAAAAATACATAAGGTTCTCTTTGGACTATCTGTTATTATCCCTAGCACTTTGGAGATTCGGACTTATGGACCTAGTACCTCTGGACTCATTCCATTGCTATCCTGTGATCGTTCTGTCTGTCTGGCATTGTTCTGTTGTATGTTTATGTGTGCAGGTATTTCCTTGAAAGCCCTTGATGGTTAATTCCAAGGCATTGAGATAAGGATTTTACCCGAAAACAGCCGTTACTCTGCCCAATTTTCGTCAGAATCTTAATGTGCTTAATGAAAAATGGTGCTAAGACAATAAGTTCATCTGGGTCCCCAAGTGTTAATGTGTTGGTATTGATAAATCCAAAGGATGGGAAAACTACCTTGGCTCTTAATGTCAAGTGTTGGCTTCTTATTCGGTTAGACCGTTTCTTTCCTTAGCTTTTATTTTATGCATTAGGTTAGCCTCTTCATCTCCTCCCATTCTTAAATTTTCAAAATCCTCCCTTTTTCCAAAATATTCTTATGTTTGCAATCTTTTCAAAACCTCTTTCTTAAAAATATCTTTCGCCCTTAGTGGCTTTTCTTCAAAAGTTTAGACACCGTTAATTGTCGAAACGAGTGGTTATACTCCACGATTTTGAAATTGATTGATATAATGAGATCTTTTCCGCGTGAGAGAGCTAGTGGCATACTCGTTGATTTTATCCGAGTTGGCGCCCTTCTTTCATTTGCGATGCAAAGAACTTGTTTGTTCTCATGCTCAAGATCAATGGCTGAGTATTTCTCTCTAACGACAACAAAGTGTTTATTCGTTTTAAAAACGTTTTTCCCAAAAGCGGAACTACATTAGCTCTGACTTCTCCATTGCACCGAGGAGGTATGTAGGCCCAAAGCTTAACGCTTTGCCGAGCTTATTTTAAAAATAAAACAAACCGTTTTTAGCACACACACACAACACAGATTTTCAAAAAGGTTCCCGTGGAGTACCACGGATATGAGGGGTGCTTCTAACCTTCCCCTCATATAATCAACACCCGTACCTGAGATCTCTTTCTTGTTTTAAAAACAAAACTTTGGGTTTTTCGTTCTTTTCCCTTTTCCTTTGAAAAAATAAAGCGCGGTGGCGATTTCAAACGGAATATTGATTCGAGTCAATCCCATGGCTTCGATGTCAGATTTTCCCCGCTACACATAGGACATTGGTTTTAAGGATGGCGAAAGCGTATTAGAACTAATTAGAACTTATTTATTTTCAAAAAGTGTTTTTAAACCCGCGCGGGATGGCGAAAGCGTACGTTAGGGATATTAGCATGTTCCGAGTCAACAGAGCGAGAGTTTGAGATTAGGAGATTTAAGTAGATAACGACTTCATAAAACAAGCATTTTATTAACTATGTTGTTTTCAAAAAGCGTTTCTAAATCTGGTGGGATGGCGAAAGCGTACATTAAGAGTTAGGATCGTAGTCTGAATCAATAGAGCGAGAGTTTGAGAGGAGGACTTTTAAATAACATAGTTAGTAAAGATCTTTGATTTAATTAGAATCTGGCCAATGGAACTTCGGATCACCTAAGTTAGATGAAATACATACTGATATCCGTTTGTTATTATATTTTACCTAGATTTAAGATTTTAGTTTCCCCATTTATAAAAAAAACCCAAATATCATTAGCCTTAGCTTTACATAGTAACTTTAGATAACGGTAGGTCGATTTATAGTCCCTGTGGATTCGATATCTTTTAAAATTACACGACACGACTGTGCACTTGCAGTTATCCCGACTAATAGACACGCAAAGTCGCGATCAATAAATACATGAAATTTCAAATTAAAAATCACCTCTTCCATTGCAATTAACATCATTATATTCATTCATTTTCAAAATCAAGGGTTTTGATACTTCAACTTTTATTGAAAATTTTTCTACATGTGTTCTTCATATTATTTCAGAAAAATTTCTCTCTCATTCATAAACACTTGAGCACTAATATATCTTTATAAATTACTTGTTGGAAGGGAAGATCAATCTTAGTGATTGATACATATTCATCAATTTTATTACTAAAATATATTTCCAAAATTTAGTTATTATTGACTTCCTATCCAGGATTGTTGGAAGCAAGGGTTTTTTATTAGTGAGAGGATTGTTTTCATAATCAAGTTAGTAAATCCAAGAGGATTGTTCTTGGTGGTTGAAATCTTGTTGTCCATGAGTGTTGGAAACAAGTGAGTCATTAAGGGAGGATTGTTATCTTAGTGTACTTAGTGAAAATCCAAGAGGATTGTTCTTGATGTTTGTGTGGGTCTTGTACATGTCACAAACAATAATAAAATCTCTTTCATGTTGAAAGGGGACTGGAGTACTCTCGGGATGTGCGGAAAACCATTATACATCATTGTGTTCTTTATTTTTCTGCATTTACCGCTTTCACAAATCATAAACAGAAGAAAAAAAGTAACACATTTCTAAATTCTTGCACCAAACCAGAAAAATAAGAACAACTTGTTTCTAAAACCGGATAAATTTTCAAATTCCTAATTCACCCCCCTCTCTTAGGCGCACTCTTATACTTACAAGAGAGAGAGAGAGAGAGAGAGAGAGAGGGAGGGAGAGTGTGTTGATTAATCTTATAATTTTTCATGATTTATCAACCAACCTCATGATATCAATCAAGAACCAATACTTATTTATCCATAAATTAGAGAGAACCTTGTGTATGTGTGTGCGCGCGCGTGAGTGGTCTTCTTTTACCTACATCAAATTTCTTGACTAACACCTTATGAATTAGAGTGGTTATGAGACTCCTTAGCATTGTTCATTATCTTCATCCTTAGTCTTTTTCCATTGTTGTGGACCTTCATCTCTAAAGATTAAGTGTTGAGGGAGAATAGTGGCACATTACGGTATCTAATATTTTTGTGTGAAGTTTGTTGTTTGTAGCGTATGTATCATTTCTATAATATAGTTTGGCTCTTATTGGTATTTATCAAGAAGAGAGTTTCAGTATATTCTATGAAAGACATTGGGGAAACCAAGTACAGATTGTTTGACGGGCGGAGTTGGAAGATGTCAAACTTTGGTAAGATTGTGGAAAGGCTAGTCGCAGACAAAGTTGGGAATTGTCCAATTAACGCTTAGTTAATGACAATCACTCAGACAAGAAATCGATGGAACCAGGTGGATTGTCCCAGACGGATACTTGTAGCAGGTTATTATGGATAACAAGGTTATTGGATCAAAATCTCTAGGGATCTTATTTTTGTTAGCAGCTTGAGTATCTGCATCACCAGAGAGAATTATCGTGTGATAGTTTGTTGTAATTAAAATGTTTGTATCAAACTTATCAAAATAGTGGAAGATCGTAATTATTTCCCAATGGTTCTTTAACACCATTGAAGAGTGGAGTAGGCAAAATGATGACACGTCGAACCACGATAAATCTTTGTGTATATTTTCCTTCTTCCCTTACCTCCTTTAATTTTCTAGCATTCATTAATATTGCTATTGCATTAGTGTATCGTTTGTATGTCATTTAGGTTAGACCGTGCTTATAGAGATTTAATGTGTAAGCTTAGATATGTGATGCATCAATCTTATTGTATTACCATAAAGTCAATTATGTCATCAATGAACATTTATGTAAAGTGTTTTTAAATCGCCTTTGTTTAAAGTGGCTTTAGTGATCTTGTCATTGACTTGCAATAGAAATAATCAAGTTCTTAGTGATATCTTGCAATATTTCAATTGGTTTAATTAATTGAGATGTTTTCAAGCTTTTTTAGTGTTTTGTTTTGCTTTTGCGTTTGTTAAAATATCGGATTTCGTTTATGGTACCTAAAATATTTTTAAAATTGTCTTTTAGAAGAAAGGTTTATTCAACCCCCACCCTCATTCCCTCTTCTAGACTTTTTTTTTGTCCATATTCTCACCCAACACTTATATAATGGTTGATCAAAATATTTCTAATAAAAGATGTCATTCATTTAGGCTTTCAAATGGAGTTGTTCGATGAGATTAGATTAATGTAGCTATTATTATCAATGTCTTTGAGATTGACTCGTTCATCGTAAATAACAAAAATTAAGTTATGTGAAGAACAGAAACTCCGTTACCCATTGCTGGAAAAATTACCACCATTTAAATACACCTAATATAAGACCATCATTTAATTGTTATCTCATGACCATACATTTCTCAATACTAAGAATATAACTATAAACGTATCTTCTTGGTATAATTAATAAGAAAATAAAAAGGTAATTATTATGATTTTACCAATACTATGATGACTAAAAGTCTCTTTTAGACCACCTCCAGCGGTGGTTCTTCACATGGATTTGCCAGCATGGCAATAATTTAAAGATAACTTTTTTTTGGCATCATAACTCCACCCGGGCATCGCATTACAATTATACAACGGTTCTTTTAATATTTTAAGGTTTTAATATTAAAAGTAGCCGTTGTTAATGGCTAGTTACTTTTTTTTTAAGTTATTTTTTTGTTATTAATATAGTTTTGTGAAAAAAATTAACCAACACAAATTTTACCAACACTTTTATTTTTTCTTCAATTTCAAATTTCTCTCTCACAATTTCACCATTTTAACTCAAATTTTCATTTTTTTTACTTCAAATTACAATTGTTTAGGTCAAATGAATCATAATCATTTTCATTATCAACAAACTATGTTCAATTTCATGCAAAATTATCAAAATCCTAATCCTCAAAATTCTTAAATTCCACCGATGCCACCATTTTCTACTCAAGTTCCACCATTTTCTACTTAAGTTAGCACTGAAAAAGAAGAAAGGGTTGTTGTTAAAAAAAATCTCGAGAGCACTTTACAAGGGATGAGGATATACTACTTATCCAATCATGGCTCAATGTTTCAAAGGATCCAATTGTGGGAGTTGATCAAAAGGCTGAGAGTTTTTGGGTAAGAGTAGCTGCCAATTATAACGAGTATCGTGGGCAATCGCGGGAAAATTTAAAGGGACAATTAAAATGTCGATGGCATCGAATAAATAGCTTGGTTCAAAAATTTGTTGGGTGTTACAAACAAGCTGTTAATGGAAAGAAAAGTGGGACATCGGAGAACGATATCATGGCCGCTGCAAATGCATTTTTTGCTCAGGATCAAGGTACAACACTCAATCTTGAGTACGCATGGCGATTGTTAAAAGATGAACCTAAATGGATGGGAGAATCGATTGGAAGTTCTTCAAAAATAACAAAGACTTATGCTAGTGAGGCATCATCAGAGAACCCAGATACACATGTCCTGTTGCATGGAAAGGACAGTTTTGTCGAGGTGATCATGGTAAGCCCACAATCATGCTTGAAGCAGTTGCATCACAAGACTTATGGATTTGGCATGCCTTTTTTGGTATTGCAGGTTCAAACAATGACATTAATGTTCTAAACCAATCCAACGTGTTTAACGATATTTTGGAAGGAAATGCTCCCAATGTGGAATATACAATCAATGGGACACCATATAATATGGGGTATTATTTAGCAGATGGTATATATCCCGAGTGGGCTACATTTGTCAAGACCATTTCAATGCCACAGGAAGAAAATAAAAAGTTATTTGCTCAACCTCAAGAATCAGCTAGAAAAGATGTGGAGCGGGCATTTGGAGTGCTTCAATCTCAATTTGCAATTATACGTGACCCAGCACGTGCCTGGCACATGGACACCCTCAAGCATACCGTATATGCATGCATCATATTACACAACAAGATTGTTGAAGACGAACGACATACATATGGAGGTACTTTTGATTACTCTTATGATAATGTGGATGATAACAACTCAACAACCGAAACATTTAGCGGTCCTCATCCGAATCTTGCAACAAGACTACAAAGAAGAGCAAGTATTCGAGAAAAACAAGTTCATCGTCAACTTCAAGGAGATTTAGTCGAGTATATTTGGAAACGTTTTGGACATGTAGATGATGAAATTTAAGTTTAATTTATTATGTGATGTTATTTATTTTTATTATTTTTAATTATATGTCATGTATTTGAGATTAATATTAATTATCATTTTAAATTATAAGTTTAATTTGAATTTTATTTATTTTATATCAATTTTAATTTAAATAATTAAAATTATTATTTTAATTACTATAAAATTTAATATGAATAAAATATTAATAAATAAAGTAAAATTGTGGGACCCAATATGGGTTCTTAAGAGTTGCACCATTGGAGCGAAAAATTAGTTGAGTTGCTTCAAGTTGACGTGGCTTAATAGATCCCATAAGAAAACCCAAAAATGGGTTCACCATTGGAGATGCTCTTAGATTTGTTCTCTCCAAAAAAAAAAAAATTCTCACAATGTTTTACTAAAAAAATAAAACAAGAGAACGACTTTTATAAATATGAAAAATAAAGAATATTCATAATTTAAGAAGAGTTTTTTTTTCTTTAGTTGTGCTTCCCTAAAAAATAATTATATCAATTCTCAATTACCTATCGGATAAAAAACCCAACAAAAATATTAAAAGATTAGTAATACCCTACTCCCATAGTGTAATTTGGTTGAAGTATTCGGATTAATGGAAGAGTTAATACAGTAGCTTATGGGAGGCTGATTGAAATTTTATCATTAATCTCATCAGTTATTCTCCTCTCTCTTATTTTACCAAAGTTAAATCCACAATTGCAATTAACTATGCATTTAAGCAAATGGTTATACTTAGAAATTTCTTCTTGTTTTAGGCCTTATTTGTGTTCAAATGATTCAAACACATGATGTATTTATTCATGTGAACGGGGAGAACTGGATTCTTAAGATCTATCAACATTTTAGTGCCCACATCATTGCCTTCATTCTAGATCTCAACAAGTACCAAAACCTATTTCCATCAAAACAGCTCCCTCAACTCCATAGAAAAAAAAGTACCCAAAACTGCATATTAATATATTATGATGCTGATTGAACAAGTACAGTTTTTTATACTTTCCAAACTAAAAAACCAATTTAATTACCAATTAGATCCAAACCATAATCCAGATTATACTATTAAATTATTAATTATAAATAAAGAGATTAGACAAAGTAAAAACACTGCTATATGAATAAGTAAAATTTTACTGGTATAACTTTTTCTTATCACAACAACTGCCATAGGAAAATATCCTGAAGCCTCTGAGCAAAAAATCCAAAGCCACAATGACAGTTTCAAAATGCTAAAAACCCTCTCACCATTCCCACATACTAAAACTACACCTAAACAAAACACATAACACACCCACTTTAAATTAAAAACATAAAATCATCGCTAATTTTCATTTACACTTTTTCCTCTATATAGCAAGAATTTCCCAAATCAACTCAGGATCAAAAGATGGCATTCTTGCCAATGAACAATCTTCAAACTCTGTTTCCTCTGTCACCATTGTCGAAACCGAATTCGGCGAATTCGAACTCTCCCCCTTCCAAACTCCGTCATCAGAAACAGTAGGCGAAAAGAACTCATTCACCCAATCTTGGTAGAAAATAGAAGGCGATAACGGTAACGATGACGAAGAAGAAGAACACGAAGACGAGTTAATTTTCTCTAACTCCTCGTTCTTCTTCTTCCTCTTCTCATTTTCATCACTCTCCTTCTTCATCTTCTTTGCTGCAATCTTCTTAGCTTTTTCTCTTTTCACCTTCTGACAAATAGCTTGAATCTTCGCATCCACGGAACTCTTCAAAGCATTCAATTTTGTAGAATCTCCGAAGCCTAACTTCGTTGGATCCTTCAAATTCGGGAAATTCAAACGTGCGTATTCGCCTCGAAGCTTATAGGCTGCACGATCATAAGCATAAGCTGCAGCTTCAGCGGTTTCGTAGGTTCCAAGCCAAACTCTCATTCTGTTCTGAGGAAGTCGAATCTCCGCAACCCATTTTCCCCAGTGTCTCTGTCTCACTCCTCTGTATAGTTTCTTCTTCAAAGGGTTGTTCACCAAGGAAGTGAACAAACTCGAACTCGCGGTAGCACTTAAAATTGAATTTGCTGTTGTGGTGTATAAAGGGGAGTTTGAAAATGAAGATGGAATGAAAGAGGGGGTTAATCGAGTTTCTTCGTAGAATTTTTGAAGAATGTCTCTTTGACGAAGATAAACAGAGGAGCCTAAAGGTTCATGATTCGAAGAACCGAAAAAGTTATTGTTGTTGTTGTTGTTGTTGTTTGTGGTGTTTGTTGATGGAATATCGGAGAAAATAGAGTCAAGTGTGTTTGTGGTAGTTGATAAGATGAGATTTGATAAACATGATCCAATATCGGAACTGTTTTGGAACGGTGTGTTTGTGTTTTGCATTCTTGTGTCCATGTTTTGGGTAAGGAAAAAATTGAGGAAGAAGGTGAGTGAAAAAAAATTGGTGCCTTCTTCTTGTTGTTGAGTGAGTTGAGATTTGAAGAATATGAGAATGGGAGAAAATGTGTGTATGTAGGTATGTGTGAGAGTATGGAGGAAGTGTAGGGATTGGTTGGGTGCATTTATAGTTAGCAATAACAAAGGCTTTGGTTGAATCTACTCCTTTTTCACACGCATAACTTGGAAATGGATCAATTGTCTTTGTGGATTTTATCTAAATGACTAAAATGTCCTTCGATAGTTGTACAAGGTTTTCTTTTTTAACTTTTTGTTTTTTCATATAAGAACTCAATTGCATAATTATATAAACTAATCACTCAAGATAGAGAGGATTATGTTAAAAATTAAACAAAACTACATTAATATGATTAAGGTTTTAGGAAGTTATTTGTTATTTCGAAAATGATCGTGACAAAATGATATCGAAAAGTGTTGATACGAATATTGTTATTCGTTGTTTTTATGTTGAAAAAGAAATGATTATTGGCTTAGTTTGTTTGTTTCCACGTTCAATTGTCGCAGCCGCACGTTTTATAGTTGTCGCAGCCGCACGTTTTATAACTATTAGACTGTGATTCTTAAGAGCAGGTAGGAGTAGCTTTTGGACTACCATGGATTTTTACCGTGATTTCGAAATTTTCCAAACATAAGTTTATACTACAATGACTATAATTAGGATTGCAACATCAATAACTATCAAAATTGCAAAAACTTTTACATAACTGCAACAAGATCATGATCATGATTTAAAATTTTATACTATAATCATTCAATTTTCATTTGAATGTTTTTGAATTACTTTTTTTTTGTTTCAATAATCTTATAGCTTAATAGAATATGATTGGTCTAATGGTGAAAACTTAGTCGTAAAAATTTTATTTTCAATTGGAGTCATACAGTTGAACAATGAAATTGGTTAGTTGAATACTGAAAATTATTTAAAAAAAATATTTATTACATTTTTTACTATTAGATGATGTACTGAATACAGATTTATTTTTACTGTTTAATTAATAAGTCTTGTGATTAGATCAAATTTAATGAATTATAAATTATGGTTAGACTTTAGACATATACTGTACCATTTTAGTGGTTCTCTATTAACCTTGTTTAAATTGTGTTTCACTTAATCTAAATTTTACTTACGAAACAATAATTAACTTACTTTACTTAAGGGAATGAAATTGATTCCATAAGAAAATAAATCCTAATATTAGGGTAGGGTAGGGCATTTAGAAGAAATAATCCAAAAAATGAGGAGGGGGACAATGTTAAGATTTATACTTAATAAATCCATAATTAAAGAAAGTAGAAAGAATTAAAGTAGATAATATTAGAAGTCGCAAAGAATTGATATATTAAAAAGAAAAAGGGTTTTACTTTGGGGGTTAAGATTTGACTTTAAGGGTGGTGGTCCATAAAGAAGGGTCCGTGTCCATGTTTTGGCGAGTACATGATGAAGAAAGGAAAAGGCTACTTTTGCAATTTATTGCAGTGATATGATATAGTACAATTGATGGGAAAGCCAGCAAGGTTTTTAATTTCTGTCCTACACGCGTCTTTTACATATAGTACTATTTAACTCTGTCCTTTTTCTTATATGTTTGAAGTCTTTTTAACTACAGTACTTTTGTAAGAGGTGTAAAAGGTAGTAATAATTTGAGAGTAGTGTAAATTATACTAATAATAAAGTTATATTAAAAAATTTTAAGTGAAATTTATTTGTGATAAATATCTTGTTTTCAAATGTGAAATTAATGTGAAATATATGAATGTTTTAATTCTTGAAGAAAAATAATAAAAACATTATCTTTTATTAAAAAATTTGCTTTTTATATATTGTATTGTCGAGTTTAAAGAAATATATACAGACTTTACCTTTATAAACTCGTTTAGACCCAAACAAAAATATTTGGATATGATCTAACTAAGATAAAAAAAGAGTGTTATAAAAAATTAATGACAAGGCGGTATTTAAATCATAAGATAAGAAACTGTTAATTTATTGAAATGGTGGTTCAATCTTTAAGAAAAAAAGTCATTTATTTGTATACCACTCACATATCTAAAAAAGGTTGCATAAAATTGTAAAAAAGATGTAAAATGGTGTTTACACGTACATTCTCAAATGACTCGTTTCTCAACACGCAGATACTCTGAGTTTTTTTAGTGAGATTTTATATACAAATGAGCACACGAATCTCAAACGTTAAGACTCATATATATATATATATATATATATATATATATATATATATTAAATCGAAGATAATCGTTTTCGACGGTCCTTCGTTCAGAACATGTCACGTTTCGCTCGACATGCCTTCCTTTCGCCCCGAAGCTCCACGCGTCCCTTAGTAATATGGATAAGGACGAAAGGCAGTTACGTCTTCGTTTAATATGTGTCCAGTCAATCAAGGAAGCTTACCCGAATTTATATGTTATAGCAGTTCAGAAATATGGCAATGTGTATGATATGTCAATGGTAAGAAAGAGTTTGGATCTGGAATATTCAGCTGAACAATGTGGAAACTAAGGCTTATATTGGCCGACAACTTGAAAATCTTGTTTCTCACCTGACAGATAATGATCCAAGACCAAAATTCAAGACAGGGCATGTTAAGGTCCCTTCCAAAATTCAATGCTTCGGGTGGAGAGTGTTTCTCAACAGAATAGTAACCAGGGTCCAACTTGTTAAGAGAGGTGTGGCTCTTGGAGATCATGACAGGGCATGTATGTTTTGCTTTTATGAAGATGTAAACCTTTATCATTTTGTGTTCCATTGCTCGGTTAGCAGAAAAATTTAGAGAAGAATAGGGTCTTGGTTAGGTGTGGACTCTGATTTGGACATTGATACAGAGAAAATTAATGACAGGACCTGTAACGCCCCGAATAATTCAACTAATTACTTAATTAATTATTTCTGAATTATGAAGTGGATGTGAATTGTTGGGGTTTAAGTTATTGGAATTAATTAATATATTAGTAATGGAGAAATAATGAAGTAATTAATTAATTGAGATTGTTTCGGAGATTGGCAGTAGAAATGAGGGGGTGTAAGTTAAGCCCAATTGAAATTGTGGAGTTAAGCCCAAAAAGAAATAATAAGTTGTGAAGGGTTTGGTTAAATTAATAGAAATTAGGTTAATTAGAAGTGGCTGAGAAATGAAAGAATTGGAGAAAGTAGTGGCCGTGAGAAAGTGCAGAGAAAGAGGAAAAAGAAATAGGCAAAGGCCGAAAGCTAGGAAATTCGACCGAGAATTATAAAGCGATCTCCAATCCAAGGTAAGGGTGGGGTTCAAACTCTATAACCGGGATTATGATGAATGATATGTGGGATTTTGGGTTGCTGAAATTTCTACTGTGTTTGGTGTTGTTGTTGTTTGTGTTGGTGTTGTTTTTTGTGTTTAATGTTGTTTGTTGTGATGTTTTGAAATTGAAAAGAAGTTGATTCTGTTTTGTCAATGTATGGTTGTTGCAAAATTTATTCGTGTCGATTTAACCTGAATTGATGTTCTGGAAATATTGGATGTTGTGTTAAGTGGTTGTTAGAATCCAAAATGTGGATATTTGTTGATAAACTTTTGTGGTATTTTGATAATTTTTCTCAACTCTTTCCATTTAATTACGGTTTAATATCGTGTAAATAAATAACATTTAGTTTGGTAGTAAATATACTCTTTTTAAGCTTTTCTTTTTCTTTTTGTAGGTTTTATGCATTTTGGGAAGTATTAGGAGGTATTGAGGCAATTTGGAGCAAGTTTGGAGGCCAAGGGAAGAAGTTTTGTTCAGCAAGGGCCGCTCAGCGGCCACTAAGCGCGCTTTCCAGTGGCGAGAGTCAATTTTGTGTTCAGCAAGTTCCGCTAAGCGGCCTCAGCTCGCTTAGCGGCCTCCAGCGTGGAAGCAGATATTTTGTGATAACCGCTTAGCGGCCGTCATGGCGCTAAGCGGCGGTACTTTTTCAAGTGGCTACTTTTAGGCACTTAGAGATATTTTGTGGATCTTATCTTGTCACTTTTCCATTCCAATAACACACACACTCTAGGGCAAGAGAAGAAAGAAGAAAAACTCATCCATATTCAAGATTTCTCAAGCATATTTCTTCATCATCTTTGGATTTCTATGCTAGGAGGTCTTGTATTGATGTTTGTTGTTGAAGCTATGGATAGCTAAACTTCTCATGTGTCAAGATTAGAGGTAGTTAGCTTGTAAAGTATGTATTTAGCTTGATCTTTTGTATATGAACCTTGTTGGTGATTAATATATGGTGAATATCTTTGTATTCATGTTTATATGTTGTTTTGATACACTATTGAGAGATATGTTTCAAATCTTGACCTAAAGGGTATTCATCTATCAACAATCAAACTCTAGAGATAGATTTGTGAGTTGATAATCACTTGTATCAAACTTTAAAGGTTATTATGTCAACTGTCGGCATGAGAGATCATCTGACGGTTAATATAATAACAATCACGACACTGCTTTAGAGATAAACAGTATCGAGAGGATACGTGATTGTATTAATCATTGATATGTTCATATACATGATCATCAGAGTATATACAAAAGCAAGCTGACGAAAACTAATCTTGACACAGTTTTACTAAACCGTTTTTAAAACCTAAGTTATTGTCTTTAATTTCTTTTCATGCTATTTATTTTTATGACACTAAAAACATCCAGAATCTTAACTCAAAATACACTAAGCTGTAGAACGGCGATAATATCGCATCAATCCCTGAGGAGACGATACTAGAAATATTTATCCTATACTTTCTAACAAAATGGCGCCGTTGCCGGGGATTGGCGTTAAGATATTATAAGCATAGCAATAGTTCTTGTGTGTTTTGAGTATAAATATTATTATTATTACCTAGTCTTTGCTCACTTTTTGGTTAGTGTTTCAGCTCTGGTTTATGCGTGGGAGTGTCCCAGCAGATCAGCTTCTTTTTGATCCAGAAATTGAAAGAACCGCAAGGAGATTGAACAGTAAAACCAGAAGAAGAAGGAAACTAGCCAAAGAACGAAGATTAGCCCAAGAAGCTACTACTTCATCAGCACCACAAGTTATAGAAGAAGAGATGGCAGGGCATGGAGAACAAGACCCACCACCACCACCACCGCCGCCGCCAAGAGCACCATGTGCTAACAGTCCAAGAAGAGCAGCCCAGTTTGCACGAAATGACAACAATGCAAGAAATTCTGAAATGAAGACTGGCATTCTTCAGTTACTTTGTGCTAGTCCCTTTGCAGGACTTGATCATGAGGACCCATATACACACTTGACAAAGTTCTATGAGATTGCCGGAGCAGTCGGAGCACCTGAAAGAGAGGAAGAGCAAGTGTTTAAAAGACTATTTCCTCACTCATTGATTGGTAAAGCAAAGGATTGGTACCTTGATCAACCTACTCAAACCATGACAAATTGGAATGAGTTAGAAGAAAAGTTTCTTGATAGGTTCTTTCCTCAGTCAAGGTTGCTTGAAGCAAAAACAGCAATTTCAGTGTTCTCTCAAGGTGTGAATGAAACTCTTAATGAAGCATGGGAAAGGTATAAGTCAATGTTGAGAAAATGTCCGAGTCATGGCTTTGATGAACTCACCCAGATTCACATTTTTCGTAATGGCTTACAACCACAACCGAAGCTTCTTTTAGATGCTACTGCTGGAGGTTCCTTGATGGCTAAGACAGCAGAGGAGGCTATAGAGATAATTGAGAAAATGGCCAGGAATGATCATCAGGTGCAACATAATCGAGGAGTTGTTCAAAAGAAACCGGGACTTATTGAATTAGGAACCAATGATGCTATTCTTGCTCAGAACAAGCTTCTTTCTCAACAAGTGGAGGAGCTTACAAAACAAATGGCAAGGTTACCTCAACAACTCAAGGAATTACATGATCCTAACAAGAACAAACAAGTTGCTTCGTGTGAGCTTTGTAGTGGAGACCACCCTACCGGATATTGTCCACCGGTGAATGAAGTGAATTACATGGCGAATCAAAATCAAGGAGGCTATCAACAAAGACAAGCTCCTTACCAAAACCAAGGTGGATACCAACAAAGGCCTAATGCACCGCAATATGGTCAAGGGTGGAGACAAGATAATTATCAACAAAGACAAAGTCCTTATCAACAACAACAACCTTCTCAAGACAAGCCTTCAAAGTTGGAGGAGACTCTAAATCAATTTATGCAAGCATCAATGGCGAATCAAAAGAGTAATGAAGCGGAAATAAAGAATTTAGAGACTCAAGTCGGCCAACTTGCAAAACAATTAGCCGAGAAGCAACCCGGACCATCATTCACGGCAAACACTCAAACCAATCCTAAGGAGCATTGCAAAGAGGTTGTAACTAGGAGTGGGAGGGTGCTTGAAAGTGAAGTGGAGAAGGAGGTCGAGGAGGAGGAAATTAGGATAGAAAAAGAGAAAGAGGTGGAAGGTGAAGTAGAACCAAAGAAAAATGAGGGAGTCTTAGTTGAAAATGAGAGTGAAGAAAAAAGTGAGGAAGAAGAAGAAAAAAATAGAGAGAAAAAGAGAAAGATTAAAGAAGGAAAGAAGAAAGTTATGAGTCCTCCCGTTCGTAATTTACCTTACCCTCGTGCGCCTTCGAAGAAAGATAATGAGAGGCAATATGCTCGTTTTCTTGACATATTTAGGCAATTGCAAATTAATATTCCTTTTGGTGAGGCTTTAGAGCAAATGCCAAAATATGCCAAGTTTATGAAGGACATCCTCACGAAGAAAAGAAGTTACACTGAGCCCGAAACGGTTGTCCTAGATGCTAAATGTAGTGCCATCATTCAAAGTACTTTACCAAGGAAGGAAAGAGATCCAGGAAGAGTTACTTTGCCGGTTACTATTGGTGACATTCATATTGGAAGAGGTTTGGTTGACACGGGTTCAAGTATCAATTTGATTCCTTTATCCATGGTCAAGAGGTTAGGCATTATGGATATGAAAAATACAAGAATGACACTTCAATTAGCCGACAAGTCTACAACTATGCCTTTTGGGATAGCGGAATATTTACTTGTGAAAGTTGACAAGTTCTTCTTTCCGGTTGATTTTGTTGTCATTGATATGGAGGAAGATGTTGATACCCCGTTGATTCTAGGAAGACCTTTTATGAAGACGGCGCGGATGATGATAGACATTGATGATGGTTTGATGAAATTGAGGTTCCAAGATGAGGAAGTGTGTTTTGATCTCTCGGAAGCGATGAAACATCCAAATGATACAAGTGATTGTTTTAGAATTGATGCTATGGAGGAAGTTATCATGCAAGTTGAAAGTAGAGCTCATGTGTTCAATCCTCTTGAGAAAACATTAACCAAAGCTCTTGATGTTCTCAATGAAGAAGAAGAAAAAGAGATTGAAGAGTGTTTGCGAGATCTTGATGTTTTTGAAGAGATAAGTCCTTTTGAAGCAAAGATGGAGGAGTTGAAAGATGAGCCAAAGGTGGAAGAAACCAAATTAGAATTGAAGATGTTACCGCCCCATTTGAAATATGTTTTTCTTGAAGAAGGTGGTAAGAAGCCGGTGATAATTAGTGGTTCATTGTCTAAAAAGGAGGAAGAGAAATTAATTCATGTTTTGAAAGCTAACAAGGAGGCGATAGGATGGGTTCTTTCCGATCTAAAAGGGATTAGTCCGGCCTATTGTATGCATAAAATTATGATGGAGGAGGATTTTAAACCGGTAGCTCAACCTCAACGCCGGTTGAATCCTACAATGAAAGAAGTTGTAAGAAAGGAAGTGGTGAAACTATTGGAAGCCGGAATGATTTATCCTATTTCCGATAGTGCATGGGTGAGTCCAGTCCAAGTGGTACCAAAGAAAGGAGGAATGACCGTGATCACAAATGAAAAGAATGAGTTGATTCCGACAAGGACCGTGACGGGTTGGAGGATGTGTATTGATTACCGAAAGCTTAACCAAGCTACTAGGAAAGATCACTTCCCTTTACCTTTTATGGACCAAATGTTGGAAAGGTTATCGGGTCAAGAGTTCTATTGTTTCTTGGATGGCTACTCCGGGTACAATCAAATCTCGGTCAATCCGGAAGATCAAGAGAAAACGGCGTTCACTTGTCCCTTTGGAATTTTTGCTTATAGACGAATGCCGTTTGGATTGTGTAATGCACCGGCCACTTTTCAAAGATGTATGCAAGCTATCTTCTCGGACTTCATAGAAAAGACAATGGAAGTTTTCATGGATGACTTCTCCGTTTTTGGAGCCTCATTTGATCTTTGCTTGAAGAATTTGGATGCCGTGTTGAAAAGATGTGTTGAAACCAACTTGGTCCTCAATTGGGAAAAATGCAATTTCATGGTTACCGAAGGCATAGTTCATGGTCACAAAGTTTCTTCCAAAGGAATTGAAGTCGACCGAGCAAAAGTGGAGGTTATTGAGAAGTTACCACCGCCAACGAATGTCAAAGGAATTCGAAGCTTCTTAGGCCATGCGGGATTCTATAGGAGATTCATCAAAGACTTTTCAAAGATTGCTAAGCCTTTGAGCAACTTGCTCAACAAAGATAAGTCTTTTGTTTTTGATAATGCATGCCTTTTAGCTTTTAATGAATTGAAGCAAAGATTGACCACCGCACCCATAATCATAGCACCCGATTGGAAACTTGACTTTGAACTAATGTGTGATGCTAGTGATTATGCGGTAGGAGCGGTGTTGGGTCAAAGAAAAGGAAAATTTTTTCATGCTATACATTATGCTAGTAAGGTTCTTAATGAAGCACAAATTAATTATGCAACAACTGAAAAAGAGCTACTAGTTATTGTATATGCATTAGAAAAATTTAGGTCCTATCTAATTGGTTCGAAAGTTGTTGTTTACACTGACCATGCAGCGATAAAGTATTTGCTTACCAAGCCGGATTCAAAGCAAAGGCTCATTAGGTGGATATTGTTGCTACAAGAATTCCACTTAGAGATTAGAGACAAAAAAGGAGCGGAAAACTTGGTGGCGGATCATTTATCAAGGTTGGTGAATGAAGAGGTAACAAACAAAGAAGAAGAGGTTTTGGAATCATTCCCGGATGAAAAGTTGTTCATGGTGGAAGAAAGGCCGTGGTTTGCTGACATGGCTAATCATAAGGCATCGGGGTGGATGCCGGAAGATTGGAGTAAAAGTGCAACAAAGAAGTTTCTTCATGATGCCAAATTCTATGTGTGGGATGATCCATACTTGTTCAAAATTGGTGTGGATGGTGTGTTAAGAAGATGTGTGACAAGGGAAGAAGCAATGAGAATCTTGTGGCATTGTCATAACTCACCTTATGGTGGACACTATGGTGGGCAAAGAACGGCGGCAAAAGTTCTTCAATCCGGGTTCTATTGGCCTACGTTATTCAAAGATGCTTACTTGCATGCAAAATGTTGTGACAATTGTCAAAGAAGTGGTGGAGTGAGTAAGAGGAATGAGATGCCATTGATAAATATGTTAGAAGTGGAAGTGTTTGATTGTTGGGGAATAGACTTTGTAGGACCATTTCCTTCATCTTTTGGTTGTGAGTATATATTGGTTGCGGTTGATTATGTTTCAAAATGGGTGGAAGCAATAGCATGTCCGAAGGCGGATGGAAAGACCGTAATCAAGTTCTTGAAGAAAAACATTTTCACAAGGTTTGGAACACCAAGGATTCTCATTAGTGATGGTGGCTCACATTTTTGCAACACACAACTAGAAAAAGTCTTACAACAATATGGTGTGAAGCACAAAGTAACCACGGCCTATCATCCGCAAGCTAATGGTCAAGCCGAAGTTTCCAACCGAGAAATCAAAAGAATTTTGGAAAAAACAGTTTCGTCGTCAAGAAAGGATTGGTCACAGAAGTTGGATGATGCTTTATGGGCTTACCGTACGGCATACAAGGCACCGATTGGTTTTACTCCGTTTCAAATGGTTTACGGGAAGAGTTGTCATCTACCCGTAGAAGTGGAGCATAAGGCATTTTGGGCCTTGAAGTTGCTTAACTTTGATCCTAAGGCAAGTGGTGAAATGAGAAGATTGCAATTGCTTGAGATGGAAGAATTGCGATTACAAGCCTATGAATCCAACAAAATCTACAAGGAGAAAGTGAAAGGATATCATGATAGAAAGATTGTGGAGAAGGATTTCAAAGAAGGCCAAATGGTTCTATTGTTTAATTCAAGATTGAAGTTGTTTCCGGGTAAATTAAAGTCGAAGTGGTCGGGTCCGTTCCGAATCAAGGAAGTAAAAGACTATGGAGCGGTTGTGCTTGAAAATCCGACAACAAATGAAAGTTGGACTGTGAATGGCCAAAGACTCAAGCCGTATCTTGGTGGTGAAGTCGATCGAAGTTCGGAATCCGTTCCGATTTTTGATCCGTGAAGCCGCCATGGACCGTCGAGCTAACCGACGTTAAACAAAGCGCTAGTTGGGAGGCACCCCAACATTGTAAGTATTCTCTATTTTGTGTGCGTTGTGACTGTTAGGAAAGTCGGGAAAAATCGGGGCTTGGGAGACTGCTGAAAATTCTGCTGAAAAACAGCAATTTACTGATACCGCTAAGCGGCCAAACAAAAATGCAGAAAAAAAATAATGTGGGCCAAAGGGTCTGACCCGGCCCAGTTCAAAA
This sequence comes from Vicia villosa, assembly GCF_029867415.1. Lineage (NCBI taxonomy): Eukaryota > Viridiplantae > Streptophyta > Magnoliopsida > Fabales > Fabaceae > Vicia > Vicia villosa. The sequence continues at coordinate 151,976,849 of NC_081181.1, forward strand.
GGGAAGCAAGTTATGAGGGGCTGAGCGGCCAGAAACCCTAGCCACCTCATTTCCCCCAAAATTTTCAAGTCTCCAAGTTCCCTCCTTTCCTCTTTCAACCTTTGCATCCATTTTTGGAAGGAATTTCTAGTGTTCATCTCATCTCCCTCAATTCTCTTTGTTCATTTGGGTGTGCAAGGTAAATGTTTGTTATTTTCTTTGAAAAAGTTTATTTAAATTGATAGTAGTAGTAGGTGATGTTTAGAATTGTTCATATTTGTAGATTTTAGGTTTAGATTGTAATTAGGTTGTTGTTTTTGTGAATTAATTTCTGGAAATTGTGTGTTAAAAACCCTAGTTTGTGTAAATTAGGTTAGTTTTGTGATTAGGAGTAGAGTTAGTATTGCGTTCATCACTGGTTGCCATTGTTGATGTAGAAGAAGTGAAGAAATTGTAGGAGAAAGCATGTTTTAGCAGACTGCATTTCTGCAAAAAAAAAAATTCTGAGAAATCGCAGGGCCGCTAAGCGGCCGTGACCCCGCTAAGCGGCGGATGCTGATGACAGAAAAATAATTCTGTTTCTGGTTCAGTTCTGTTTAAGCATTCAAAGTCGGGTCCAGCACCACTAGTTAGCTATGTTTAACTGCAATATTATGTGTTTAACAGTGTGGTGTGCTTTTTGTTGTAATTTGCAGATGACTTCTCGACAAAACCGAAGCAAAAGAGGACGGTTTCCAGGCTCTAGTTCTGGACAAGCTCCCGTTCCTGTAGCACCTCAATTTGACAGTGCAAGATTTTTGAGTGCTGAACACCAAGAGTGGTTTGGACGGTTGTGTGGCAGAAAAATTTTACCTGAGAAAATATTTGACCTCAAGCCTAATGGGGAGTATAGGCAATTTGTGGAAAACATGCATCATCGTAGGTGGGATGTTCTTTTGCAGCCAAGTACTCGCATCAATGTGGATATTGTGAGGGAATTTTATGCTAATGCGATGCCAACGGAAGATACGAAGTATGTGAGAAAAACAGTTGTTCGAGGGAGAGTCATTTCATTCAACCGGGCGGCCATTAGTTCTTATCTTGGTGATCCATTAGCCCTTCCTGAAAATGGGTGTGAGTATGCAAGGATGCATAGAGCAAGGCAGTGGAATATGGATGAAGTAGCAGAGACTCTTTCTTTTGAGAGTCGTGGTTTTTCTCTTAACCCATCTGGCATACCAGTGAAGATGGACCGAGGGAACATGAATCAGATGGCTCAACTCTACCTCACCCTACTTCTGAACAACTTGAAGCCGAAGAGCCACAACAGTGATCTCACTTTACCTAACTCTTGTTTGTTATTTGCTATGATGACAGGTATAGAGATTGACATTGCTCAGATTATTTCTGAGGAGATGCGAGAGGTGGCTTCTAGTGGGCACTCTTTAGGGAGTCGACTTGCTGGTCAACTTCCTTATCCTGCTTTGATTATGGGATTGTGCAGGAGGGCTAGGGTGGAGATTCCAGATGAGGTTCAGATGACTATCACTAGCAAGGTGGATGAGCATTATGTTGCTCGGTTTTGTTCTCCACGGGGAAGGGGTCGTTTTCAACCACAACCTGAAGCAGTAGCTCCTCCTGCCGGCCAAGCAAGGTATAATCAGCAAATGGTTTGCAGGTATAGTTGGGATTATATGGATGCTTTGCGCAGGTCGGAGGCTACCATTCACGACTCCTTGCACCGCTTGTACTTGAAGATGAGCGATCCTTCCAGTGTGACATCTTTTACTACAAATGAGCAGTATGAGGCCATTTGTAACTATCCGGAGGATAGGCCATTCTTTAGGAATGGGGGAGGAGTTAATGAAGAAGAAGGTGATGAAGGAAACCACGAAGAAGAGGACGATGGTGATGAGTGATGATGCATACCTTTTGGTGATGTTGTTATGTTTTGTTGTGTTTGTTTACTAGTACTTTAATTTTCCGTCGAATAGTTAGTTGTTGGATTATTTTGTTACCATCCTTAGGGATGTGTTTTGTTTTGTTGTAATGAAGTAGCAAATGGTGCTACTAAGACATCTTTGAGGCATTTGCCATTGGCAATTTGTCTCTAATATATTATATCATATTAGGTGTGTGTTATATTTTGTGTTTTTATTATAGTGTTAAGTTTGTGTAGTTATATAATATAGTTATAGTAAATATAATAAGTAGTGCTAGTAATATTATAATAGTACTAATAATATAATAGTAGTAATTATGTTTGAACATAATATTAGTAATTATAAGAAATTTTTGTTGTTTGTCCTTGTGATGAATAGAAAAAAACTCAAGCAAGCAAAATCTCATCAAAGAGTGGTAACATCAAAGTTGGATGGTGATGATAATGCTCTTGATGCGGTGCATGCTAAGGTAACGATTTTCTTGCTTTGTAGATATTAGTGTGAATATGATTTAGGTGCTTTATACAAAAACTTGTCAGCACTTTGCATTTGAAAGATTTTGTTCATATTTGAATCAAGTTAGGACATAACTACATAAGTGAGAGGACTTTCCATTGTATACTAGAAACTTTTGTGTGTGCTAGCAATTGGTGTTAACTGGGACGATTCATGCTTAATCTGCTTTGGTTAAAGTGGTAGAACTTAGAAGTGATCGAGGCATTTTTTTTGTGTAATATGAGAAAAACCACCTTCCAAAAGGCCACATGTGAGAGTGTGATCAATTGAAACCAATTTTGAGCCTTAAATTTTGATGTTGCCAAGTGAGTTGAATGAGAACCGACAAGCTAGTAAGTATTCCCTTATTAAGTTTGTTGAAGAAAAGCAAATAGAGAAAACTTTTGACTCACTTGGAAAATATTTTCTTTGGTAGACACTTAACCCAATTACATTTAAACCTTAAATGAAGAGCATGATTGTGTTGAATTGTTGAATTGTTCAAAGTTGGGGAGAGAGGAGTTTACTTGAGAAAAAGAAAGAAAGGAAATGGTGGTATAATAGAACAATGCATTCAAAAAGAAAAAGAATAATATGAAAAAGAAAAGAAAAAGTTCAATGAGATGAAAAATCAAAAGACAAAGGAAAGAATGCATTGTAGTATTGTTAAGTCAAAAGGGAGAAATAAGAAAGTTTGTGTAAATAGTGTGATTGAATAAATGCTCTTCATGCAATTGTCCCTTTTTGATTCATTGGCCGTGTAGAAATGTCACTTGTTTGGAACCAAGCCAAGTTACAACCGAAAAAGCCCTCGTGATCTTTGCTTCTATCATTTTGGGTACTTAGTTAGATGAATGTATGAATTGTCTTGAATGTGCACAATTGTTAGGGAGAGTGATAAGTCCTTTGTGCTAGCATGATTGTAGCACTTTGTCCTTCATTTTTGAAGTTGATTGTAGGTGATTCAAGTTTGAACATCATTTTGATAAATGCAAGTGTGGTGAAGTGTTTGTATTTAGAACCTAGCTCATATTCATGTTTTGATCTTGTACAAGCAAGGGATGGTTATGGAGCATGCATGTAAGTCAAGTTTGAACCATTCTCTTTATGTTGCTAACCTTGTAAATACTATTTTGTTTGTGCTTGTTGAGTTGTTCTTGTTTGAGGACAAACAAAGGTCAAAGTTGGGGAGAGTTGTTAGAATCCAAAATGTGGATATTTGTTGATAAACTTTTGTGGTATTTTGATAATTTTTCTCAACTCTTTCCATTTAATTACGGTTTAATATCGTGTAAATAAATAACATTTAGTTTGGTAGTAAATATACTCTTTTTAAGCTTTTCTTTTTCTTTCTGTAGGTTTTATGCATTTTGGGAAGTATTAGGAGGTATTGAGGCAATTTGGAGCAAGTTTGGAGGCCAAGGGAAGAAGTTTTGTTCAGCAAGGGCCGCTCAGCGGCCACTAAGCGCGCTTTCCAGTGGCGAGAGTCAATTTTGTGTTCAGCAAGTTCCGCTAAGCGGCCTCAGCTCGCTTAGCGGCCTCCAGCGTGGAAGCAGATATTTTGTGATGACCGCTTAGCGGCCGTCATGGCGCTAAGCGGCGGTACTTTTTCAAGTGGCTACTTTTAGGCACTTAGAGATATTTTGTGGATCTTATCTTGTCACTTTTCCATTCCAACAACACACACACTCTAGGGCAAGAGAAGAAAGAAGAAAAACTCATCCATATTCAAGATTTCTCAAGCATATTTCTTCATCATCTTTGGATTTCTATGCTAGGAGGTCTTGTATTGATGTTTGTTGTTGAAGCTATGGATAGCTAAACTTCTCATGTGTCAAGATTAGAGGTAGTTAGCTTGTAAAGTATGTATTTAGCTTGATCTTTTGTATATGAACCTTGTTGGTGATTAATATATGGTGAATATCTTTGTATTCATGTTTATATGTTGTTTTGATACACTATTGAGAGATATGTTTCAAATCTTGACCTAAAGGGTATTCATCTATCAACAATCAAACTCTAGAGATAGATTTGTGAGTTGATAATCACTTGTATCAAACTTTAAAGGTTATTATGTCAACTGTCGGCATGAGAGATCATCTGACGGTTAATATAATAACAATCACGACACTGCTTTAGAGATAAACAGTATCGAGAGGATACGTGATTGTATTAATCATTGATATGTTCATATACATGATCATCAGAGTATATACAAAAGCAAGCTGACGAAAACTAATCTTGACACAGTTTTACTAAACCGTTTTTAAAACCTAAGTTATTGTCTTTAATTTCTTTTCATGCTATTTATTTTTATGACACTAAAAACATCCAGAATCTTAACTCAAAATACACTAAGCTGTAGAACGGCGATAATATCGCATCAATCCCTGAGGAGACGATACTAGAAATATTTATCCTATACTTTCTAACAGTGGTCGATGAAATTATGAATGAAACCGGATTCTGGAATTAGTAGAAGAAGAAGGGAAATTCTGGGAAGAAGAAAGAAGTTATGGAGGGGGCCACATAACTAAAGGGTGGGCGCCCTAGACTACTAGCAAGGAGTGGGGTGGGCGCCCCAGAGGAAATAAGGGGGGACCACTCAGTTTGTTTCTTTTCTTAATTATTTTCTTAAATTGTTAACCTGATATGAAAATAATTATTTTAATTGTTCCAGCCTATTCTATAAGTATAGTAACAGAATTAGTAGATATCTTAGCATGCTTTGCAGAATTAATATATTAGTAGCAGGTAATTAAATTGTTAATAGGCTCAGTTAAGATAACAGGAAGATATATATAATGTAGCTGGTAGTATAGTTGGAATCGAATGACAGAGAACTGACAGTACTAATAAGGAATTGATGAAAACGGTATCGGATAGGAGTATTATTAATTTAACCGATAAATTAATTAACTGATTTGAGTCAAAAACTGTCCGAATATTTACGGTATGCGTGTAGGTTGTTTTGATTGAATATTTGTTGAGAACTTGTAAACCTGCAGGTGATGTGAAGTTTGTTTTGTTGCCTCCTATTATTGGCAAGATAAAGTTGTAGGCTTTATGGCCAATGTTGATTTGTCGTTGAATTATTCGCGTTGATTTATGGTTGTTGATTTGTTGTTGATATGTTGTCGTTGGTATGTTGTTGTTGATTTGTTGTTGTTGTTGATATGTTAATACTAAGTTGTAGGCCTATGGCCAGTGTCGAAGTGATGATGAGTACCTATATTTATTGGTACAATGTTACTAAGTTGCTTATGTTGATGATTTGCCTCTATTTATTGGAAGAATATAAGTTGGAGGTTTTGCCTCGTTGATGTTTAAGTTTTTGTTGTTGTTGTTGAAGTTGCATTTTGTGATGTCGCATTTCATCAAGTCACATACCTGCATATACACATTGGCCTGGATTGGCAAATATTAAGTTGAAGGCTTATGCCTTGTTTTTAAGTTGAAGGCTTATGCCTTGTTGACGCCTCTATTAACTGACAATTTTTAAGTTGGGAGTTCTGCTCCAATGGTACCACAAGCATATGCATTGTCTTGAGTCGCATATCTAAGTTGTTGTGTTGATAAGTTGTGAAAATTGTAGTAATTATTGTATGAAGTGGTGATTTTATATACTCGAATTCTAATATATTGTTTATCATACACTCGTTTATATAGTTCGATATCTCACCCATTATGTTTGAGTGTTACACCTATGTTGGTAACGCGCAGGTTAAGAAGATTAGTGCGCTTCCGGAGTAGCTTAGGAGATGTTAATCTTCCGTTGCTTACGTCGAGTTGGGTCATGCTCTGATATGTAACACTCGGGAAGGGATGAACGTTTGGTTGTTTCATAGTTGAATCTTAGTTATTGTTAAAGTATTTCTAAAGGATGATTTTGAGTAGATGAATGAAGTTGCCATGTTAGCATTATAAATGGATACGTGTTGTTTATGTTGGATGTAAAATGTTTTGATAACATGAATATGAATATTTTCCGCTGTGTATTAAAATGCAAAGTTAATATCTATGAAGTTTACTTTGGTTCATCCGTATGTAAGTGTTATGTATATATTGAATTAAAATGAGCAAGTTGTTTTATGATTTATGTTTCTGTGAAGTGTGGCATCCTGTTTGTTTGTTAAAATTTTATAACTCTGATTTTTATAATATTCGCCGGGGTAGAAATGGGGTGTTACAAAACCAGTTTTTGTAAGCATTCATCTCCTATTAGGAGTCTCATAGTGGTTAGGGATGGCATGCAGACCCAAACCCACAAGACCCACCCGCACCCGAACCCGAGTCAACGGCTGAAAACCTGAGTTGACTGGGTTCGGGTGCCACCCGATATTTTGGGTGCGGATTTAGGTAGTGTGAAACTCGCGCCCGAAACCCGAAATCACAACCTCTTAGACATTAAATTACATAAGTATCCCTAAGCATATATAAGTGTAAAAATTTAGGGTTTCAGTTTCACCCATTCCTTCGGTCTTTAGTCTTAGTTACTAATGGAAAGTTATGATAATTATAGGGATTTTTTATTCATTCCTGTTAAACCTCTGTTCTTGTCGCCTTAATTTACTGGCATAGACTAAATTGGTCTGTCTGTAGATTCTAAGAAATATCAGAGTGCTCTGGTGTAATAAACTTTTGAAGTAAAATTGTTTTATTTGTAGCTTGGACAATTGATCTATGAGACTACGACTGAGTGTTAGTTCACTTTTTATAAGGAATTGAATTTTCAAAAGATAAGAGACATTTTTTGGAGTGAGAGAACAAGGTACATGCTTGGGAACCGTTTATTTGTGTAGAATGTTGGGTCGTTATGTTTCACTGCAGAAAAAATAATAAATATATGTTTGTAGAATACTAAAAAATGATGTTTTTCCTTGACAAAAATTGGATGTTTTTCTATACATCCTTTGCTTTGCTAAAAAATGATATATATATATATATATATATATATATATATATATATATATATATATATATATATATATATATATATATATATATATATATATATATATATATATAATGATGAATAATTTCAATGTTGCTGTTGTATTTTATGTATTTTGTTACAGTTTTGGGTTTGAGTGAAAAAATCCGAACCCAATGGATGTGGGTGTGGGTGTTATTTTACCACCCGAATAGCCTTTAGATTCATGTGGTGATTTCGGATGCGGGTTTGGATAGTGTGAAACTCACACCCGACCCTATCTGTTGTCGTCCCTAATAATGGCAAAAAAGGTTTAGTGTGGCTAACGACCGTTTGTCGTTATTGTTTCAAGGAAAAGTTTGTATATGTTGAGGAGATGATTTTGTCAATAAAACTTCTATCCTAGATTTGGTTGAGTAGAGAAAATTCTAATTGTATTACCTTTGTTTGATTCATTTTTTCGATAAATTGTCTTAGAACGAGATAATTTGTTGTTTGACTGATTTTCTTCAGTTAATGAAATTTCGGCTTTGTTTGGTAAGACATATTTTCGAGCTTATAACTTATGTCTTATGTTATAAGCTCATATGATAATTTAGACCCGTTTGGTAACGGTCTTTGCATCACGAGCTTATAGTTTATTTTACTAGCTTATAGCTTATTTTCCAAACGCTATTTTAAATAGCGTTTTAGCTTATGTCTTATAGCTTATTATTTTTTCTTCCTTTTTTATCCTTATTATTTTAATTTAAATCCATTTTTAACCCTTATAATTTATTTTAATTTAAAATAAAATAATTATATATTAAATATCTTTTATGTCATTTTACATTTATAAGTTAATTGAACTGCTAATTTTATCAAACACTTTAATTAGCTTATAAGCTGTCAGTCTCAGACATCCGCTATAAGCTATAAGTCATCAATCATCAGCCATCAGTTATAAGCTATAAGCTATCAGTTAACTTATCAGTCAACCGCTATTTTTACCAAACAGACCCTTGCTTATAAAAAAAGAATTCTCAAAGTTTTTATAATAGAAAAAATAATTATTTTTCGTTTTGATTGTATGATGCATTATCTTTATACTTTTAAATATATCAAAATTGCTAATACATTTTTTAAGTGATAATCAATATAATGGTTTATTCATTTTCTCTCTTTTTCATTTTTCTCATACTTCCCTTCATGTGATTACAAACATATTCATTGGAGGATAAGCATTGATACATGATAAATAGAAGCTTTTTGTGTTGACTTTGCAATCTGCCAGCAATAACATCTATACGTGTCTAATCCAACCATCTTGACATAGAAACATATACATAGCATTCAATGTGATTGCGATACTTTCGAACTATTTGCTGTCTTAGACATTAGGAGTGAGAATTGGTCAACAATCACAAAATATTTTCCTACAAAAAGAAAAAGAAACAAATCATATATGTATATTTATGCAAGTAATATATAATGGCTCTATGAAGAAAACCACATGGGAGAGAGAGCTAGGTAATTACGCTGATGGGTGCCAACCATAAAGTAACTTTTCAATTACTCTTGTACCTGTTACAGTAATATAGTAGTACTGTATTTGACTCTTTCAAATGTGAGTAGTTAATGAAATGAGAAAAAAATGATGGTATGAATGAAAAAAGAAACCCTCAAATCATATTAGTTAGTTACTATATGATCCAGCTGCATGTATCATGCATGTATGGGATGGGAGCACATGCTGAATGCCAAACCCTTTTCTGAATTTCCCTATTTGTCTTGATAGAGTACTAGAAAGGGTTGACATTTGGATGTTTAGGAGTATAGAGCTTTTGGGTGAAAATTTAGGCATGGAGCTAATAGACGTGAGACTGACATTCTGAGTTGTATGTAGGGCATTGTGCAGTTTTCCCCCTAACTTTGAATGAATAAAACCGTGTACGTATTTTTAATGATTTTTTTATACACATGTCAACGAGTAGGAATGGGAAAAAATAGTTTCATTATTTTTTTCTTGTTCGTAAAAATAATAATGGTGATTTTAAATTAAATGTATTTTTATAGTAAACAACTAACCAAATAATTTTATAAACTCAATTGTAAAATGAAAAATAATTTTAAAATGAAAAATAATTTTATAAACTCAATTGTATTAAATAATCATGCAAATAAATTTGACTCGTGAGAAGAAGAAAGAAAGAAAAAGAAGTTTTAATATTTTGAAATAACAATTTTTTCTTTCAAATCAATGCAAATTGTTGAATAAAATAAAATACACATTGTATTGACAATGACCTGTAAAATAAAAAATTATTGATACGATATAAAATGTATTTAGATATACATTCAAAATTTAAAATAATTTACTTAATTGTAAAATTAATAATAATCACATAAATTTAATTGTATTAAATAATTATACAAAAAAGGAAGAAAAAAATGAGTCGTGAGATGGAGAAAGAAAAAAATTAATATTTAGAAATAAGGTTTTTGTCTCTCAAATTAATGGAATGATTGATTAAAATAAAATAGATATTGTGTTTATAGTGACCCGTGAGATCAAATAAATTGTTAATTTTATTAAAATTTAAAAATAAATTATTATTATTTTTAGTGATAATAAATAAATAGACAAATAAATGAAAATGAGAGAAAAAGAAATGCAAGAAAGATTTGAGATTTTAATTAAAAGAAAGAATGAGTGAATGTAATATTTAATTCTGATTTAATTGGTAAAGGTTGGAAAATGAAAACCACATGTCTTGGAAAGAGTTTGATATATAGGAGACTGTTGAAATTAGACACACGACATGGTGTAATAGGACTAGGAGATGAGAATAGAAAGTGTAAACATTACTTGATTACTTAAATGTCATTTTCTTAGTCTAAATAATTTGTAGCGAAAGGAAAATTTAGGGAATTTATAGAATTGATTTTTTTAATGGATAGATAGTAGATAATTTGTATTATTTGAAATCGATAAAAATTAATGAATATATATCTAGAACCATTCTCAATTGATATGGCAAGTCGAAAGTATACACAACAAATCTTTCTCAAATTTATTTAGAAGTATAATTATTAACACTATTAGGCCAATCAAAACCCAGTAGAACAGGACAATTGAACATTATAATCATGTTTTAGATTAATAACATCACTAACTAGAGAATGCATAGATTGCAAAACCACACTCTGGAGAAAAAGATATGCATGTAAAAATAGAATCAATGTAACATGTGGTGAAATTGAAGCCACTAAGTTAAATGTGGGATGCCTCTTCCACCCATAAAAAGGAATTCACACACTACATACGTAAGTAGACGGACAAAGTTTAACTCTTTAGGTTACCAAGATCTGACCAATGAAACTAGTGTTTACCTATAAATATTGGACTCTTTAGTCATTTTAAGACACAATCAATCAAAACAAATTATTTTACATATTTATACATTACTTTATTGTTATGAATTTCATAGCTTAAAAATTTAGCATCTCCACACACTATATTTAATGCTCTTTGAAAGACTTTACTCATATGTTGATTGTGAGAGACTCTGTATTTTCTCTTTGAAATTTATGTATATCTTTTTTGTATTCCAATACTAGGTTATATGGAGGACCTGTAGGCCAGGAGAAACAGTTTATGCCACTTTCTTACCAGGGAAATGGGAGTAACGGAATACCCATTCCCAAATTGTGTGGGGAAAGGGAGTTAGTTTTTCCCCTTTGATTGATACTTTTAAGTTGTTGCTACTTTAACACCTTATGAGCCACATGTATTAAGATAAATAGATCATAAACGCTGGTTTGAACGACTAAGCCCACTTTAGGAGATCAAGCCTGTTTTGGGCACTTGCCCAATCTTCTTGCACTTAGTTTACTACTCCCTTCGTCCCAAAATGAGTGACCCAGCCCATCATTTCACACATATTAAGAAAAGTATAAAAAAGTAAGAGAGAATAATATTTTTACCATAGCACCCCTAAGCATGTATTGGACATTGTGAAAGTTTAATTAGTTAAAGGGTAGAATAGGAAAAAATTTATTGAAAATTGAAATGGGTCATTCATTTTGGGACACTAAATTATTCCAAATGGGTCACTCATTATGGGACGGAGGGAGTATGAGCTTATTTTTATCATGGATCATCCATTTTTAGACCAAATAAAATTATCCTAACTTAATATGATTGTAACAAGTAACAAAGAGGTCACATTTGCCAAAAAAATTTAATGACACCATTAATCTGTCTACTAATGCATTTGTCTCCTCCTTATAAAATGACAATTACAAAACTCTACATACGTATACAAGTCACAAGGTGCAACTAGCTAGGTAGTTAGAGACCAACCAAATTAATTTAGATGACAATTCAATCATGTTTACCATATAAAAAGTTCAAGAGAATCAAGTTCTAGAAAGCATTGATATTCAAACCCAATTGATCGATGTAATGATTAGGCCATCTCAGATCCAACGGATTCCTATATACAATGAACACCTTTTGTTCTTTATAACTCCTAGACTAATATTTTTTCATGACTAAACATGGGGAATCTTAGTGGCAAATGATACATACAATCAAACTAATATTCAATTTTTATAGGTACATATGGCAAGAAGGTCATCTGAAGCCTTTAGGCAAATTGGTATTCGAAAAGTATCACCTTGTAAAAACATTATTCAAGTGACCAAGATGTTGTATGTTAGAGGAAAAGTCTTCGACCCAATAATACAAATCCAAAGATCAATTATGGAATATCTTATTTAACAACCATGGGAGAATTTACCCACATATAATGATTAGTCTCAAAACATACCAGCCACAACCTTATGTACCAATTTTACCCCAATGGATTTGACGACATAAATTGAGCTTTTAACTAGTTAAGTTTGAAATCAAACAACAACTTCTTTTGAGATATTACACATGAGACAAACCCCTATTGAGTGACTTTTAAGAAAACCACCATACGAATAAGAATCTCCCTGATATTTTTCACACTCCAAACACCACGGTAATTTCGTGAAGAAAAAAAAATGAAGTAGATAGAGTAGAAAGAGACAAATTATTATTTCAAATACGTTTTCTGGTGTATTTTTAAATGAGAAGAAACCCTTTATTTATATGAGAAAAGTTTGGCTAAAAAAACTCCATAAATCCTAGTTCAACTGGTAGAAGCCGATATTGATAGGTTGGACGCCATCACCAAGACTTGAATCTCGACACTCATGGTTGTATGTGTGATTTTATAATGATTATTACATGAGCTTTTTAATGATTTATTCTATTAAGTATTATAGTTAATCGACTAAAAGCTTCAAAATAATGACAATTGTATTCCCAAAAATGGAAGTCCTTGTGATTATGTGTCTTAATCAACTAAGGCACATTTTCAGGTGATTGTGTGAGTTACCTTAGTAATTCGAGATATACTCTTATACATATACATTTAACTAATCACTAAGGCACACGACCATGCAAGCTTTCATATTTCCTCTCTTTCACAACTTTGAAGTTTCAAGATCCCTTACTTTATTCATCATTGATTTAACACTTCATCTGAGACATGATTCTTCTTGATAGATGTCGTCACAGTGTTTACTGGATAGGAGATCATTAAGAACTTCATTGAATTAATGTCGATTGACCTTAGGGGATGTCCTTATTGAATCTATCTTTACATCCTGATCTCAAGAAGCATCTTGATAGAACATCTTGATCATTGCTTCTTCTTGATATATAGATGAAGACTTCACATCATGTAGTTTGACATATAATGTTGTCATTATTAAAACTATCGTGTACATGTGAAACTTGTAGATAATTGTACTTGCAAGTACATAGATTCATATTCGCGTCATCTTTGATGATGAAAATGCATCTCTCATAAAGGTGAAAAAAACAAAAAGACATAAGTGGACAATTGAAGTGGTTAAATTCTCTCTTACAAATATCGAGAGTATACACTACTCTCTCAAATAGTATAATTCTCCTTCTTTAATATTATCAAAAAGACAAAAACATTCAAATACATAGATCACAAAATACTAAAAATATGATGGATTTAATAATCCACTAAAAACAAATATTCATTAAAAGTGAACAAAATTTGACAATAACATTACAAAAATAGATAGTTATTGAGATCTAACATATAGTAGTATTTAGCTAGTGCTATAATATAAAAATCAATTTTCTTTTTTGAAATATTCATAATTTTATAGATTTGTTTAAAGATAGAGTTAAAGTTATAGAGAGAAATTTGAATATACATTAACTTATCAATTGTGATTGAGTGAATATACATTATAATCTTTATATCTATATTCATGTAATTTAATAAGAGAAAACTCAATATTTATTATGTTCTATTTCTTCTTGCTTCTCCAAATCAAAACAAACCAAGTTTAGGCAGAAAAGCAAAGAGGTTAGGCCACAATTATCCACCGCAATCAAAACCTTACAATGAACAAGTGAGAAAGTAAAAGAAGAATGAATAGTCGCTTTAGCCACAAAAGTGGGGACAAGAGTGATCAATCAATCAAGTATGGTAGTCTTAAAGATGTAAAGGTAGAGATATGTGAAAAGGTATGGGAGGGAGAAGTTGTGGATCACATACATTGCTCATGTCGTGAAAACTACCCTTCTCAACATGCCTCAAAAACCTTTCTCTTTATTTTCCTTTTCCGTATACCCATGTGACCCACTCTACCTAATACCAACAAAACACATACATACAAAAACTGTTTACACACTCAGTCAACCAACCATTCTTCTAATTAAAATAATCACTTTTTTGAATAAGTTTAGAAAACAAGGGCAATTGTGTAAAAGCATGATGGTACAATAATTGATGGAAATAAAGTAGGAACGCGTGGAGGTTTAGTTGATGGTGTAATAATGATTCTGAAAAAGGTATATTTTGGCGTATATGGTTATTGTGAACAATATATTAATGCGATATTAAATTAATAAATGCCAGGTGGCAATTTACGTCAGATAGTTAATCGCGGCGAGTTGTGTCCCCATATGTTTGATTGATGCGATCTCTCTCCGACACGTGTTACCTTATCTTTAGCCTACCTTTGAAAAAAAAAAGCTCAATTTCTCGTGAATATTTCTCTTTTCGGCGGGAGCGATATTTACTTATTATTTTTATTTTTTTCTTAGGAATGGGATGATACTAATATGTCTATTAACCTAGTAAGCTATCAATTTGGTTTCTAAAATTGTAAGTATAGGTAAGAATTTAAAACATAAATTAATTTATTCTCCACACAAAATTATAGGTTAACAGCGTGTCATTTTAAATGAAATACTGATATATTGTTAAAAGTCACACATCAGACAATATATAATATAAATATATGGTTATAATTGGAGACAATCATCACCATACTAGCCAATCTACAGAAATGAAAATAATATAAAAAGCAGAGATATATAAATTAGAGTTGGAACATTGACGTTTTGGGTCGATATCAAACTTAAAATTTAAATGTGATATAAACTGTAGTTTTATTTTAAAAGTACAATTTTAACTGGTAAAATTTTGATTTTTAACATATTTGATTAAATTGATTTGACAAGTAAACTATATGGGTTTAATCAGTTTGATATTTAGGAGTTTGCTTAAGGCACCGTAAATATTTTTTTTTTCTTTTTAGTGAAAAACCAACACTACTTTTAGAATTCAAAAAATGCATTCTCAAATGCACTACATACACACAAATTTATTTGTTTTTTATCCATGTCACAATTATATGACTAAATTTATTCGAAAAATACATTTTCAAAATCTACTTTATCAAAAAAAAAAAATTGAGAAACTTATGTTATAATCATCTTTACAAATGAATTTTTTTTATATAAATAAAAATGTTGAATAAAAAATATCATATACCTTATCATAATTATTGTATAAATTTTGAATTTAATTTGTTACAAATAGGGAAAATTTTTATATATATATATATATATATATATATATATATATATATATATATATATATATATATATATATATATATATATATATTAATTAAAAGAAATCAAAATGCAACCTAACACAATCTTCTAACAAGAAATACACTAAATTAAATAATTTATTGAATAAAATATTCCTACTAATTATTAAGAGACCAATGATTGTCTAAATAAAAAAATATAGAATTATTGATAGATTTGATTCTCATTTGAACTCGAGGAGAGATTGTGCAATGAGAAAAGAAACTAAAGATGCATCCTCCAATTTAGTTGGGGACAGGGAATTTCAAAATGTTGGTGCCGATAGGAGGGCGAAAGCATGGCACGTCGAAACTCTAGGATAAGAAAAAAATAAATGCCATTGTAGTGATAAGGGCGTTAGGAAAAGAAAATAAAATATAAGAGGCGTGAGAGAGGCCCTCACATGGACATTACATAAATTGGATAGATAGGTCCCATCTTGTAAGACATTTCGGGACAGAGTAGGTAACTTGGTCACAGCCAAAGGTCCCCCCACAAATATTGGTATTCTTGCCACTCTGATTCATTGGTCATTGCCATACAACATACATCACTTTCATAGATGTTCCATGGTGAAATTAGATATGGGTAATGAAATCTTAATGCAGTGGAGTAAGTTTTTAATTGGGTAGAAGATTGGGCTGCAATATTAACACTCAAACCTGAATAATTATTCCAACCTAAATAATTATTTTGAGTGAAAAATATTGGGAAGTAAATTATAGTAAAATATAGTTTAAATTAAATTTAGATTGTTTTTTTTTTAGGACGTGCACGTCGCGCTACCGCACATGGTTTAAAGTTTAACATATTTAAAATGTAGTTAAAAAAGAGTCTCATAAAATATTTGTTACGGTTAAACTATAATAAAATAAAAAAATTATTTGATTTGCCACACTTTAACTATGGTTAACCTACACAACCTGCATAGAGTCTCTAAAAACTTAAGATAGTCCTGGTTCAAATCTACGTGAGATCCCCTTATATATGAGAAGTGGTTAGAGATCGTCTTGCTTTTCGAAGTAGTATATAGGGAAATGTTGGAAGATATCCAACGATAAAGGACAATTTGTGGTGTGGATCGAATACAGACCTGGAGGTCGCATGTGCATTGCGTCTCTGATAAGAGTCTTACATCGATAATATATGACTTGAACATCTGCTTATAAGTGAAGGTGATCCTCATCCTACTAGTCTAATTTGTATGATTGAATTAGGTCTAACCACACATTCTTAATATGATATAAAGAGTCTAGAGTATCAAGTTTGTGCAACCGGGCCACACACAAATTATTTCCATGTTCAAATATCCAATCATGAGCGTGAGGTGGTGTGATAAGAATTTCACATTGAACCACATATGACATGAACATATGCTTATAATCACCATACAAATCAGTTTTATAAGAATAAATTAGCTTTAACAGACATTTAGGTGTGTTTTGTGGTATTTGCCAATTAAAATATGACAAATGTACTTTAACATCATTTAAGAACTGAAAATAGGAAAAATTGCATATGTGTAAAAGAAAATTATACACTAATTATATTTCCATTGTAAAATAGTAGTATAAATCACACCTAAGATTGTATATAAGTATCATCCTTTTACAATTTTCTTAATATGTATATCGTTGTTGGGATACCTAGTTTAAAATATATAATGAATTCTTTTTTTTTGAAATTAGTAAATTTTTACCATCTTACTTAACTATCTTGATCGCTGTCTATACTAGCAGCTAGCATTTAATTAATTTGGTATCATAGGAAGAAGGGCAAAGTTTGTGGTTGCATCAAGACAAGTAATTATACACAGGATTAAGTTGACCTTAATTTGAATTAAACATGGGATTAATTAAGTTGACCTTGTATCCCATAATTGATATTCTCTCAACTATATTACAAGACTCATTCCTTTGAAACAGAAAACTTGATATGTAACTAACGTGTGGCCCTTGGCGGTTTGACTTATGTCTCAATCACGAGGTTCACTCACCGTTTTCTGAATGAGCTGTGTGTCTACACTTTGGTCTCCTTACCGAATTTTTATACCTTTTTTTCTCAGATGGTATGTTTCTAAGTTTAGTCCAAGTCGGTTTGACAAATTCAGCTCTATGTTTATTCTGGATTTTTGTTTTTATGTAGTTACTCATTGATGTCTTATCTAACTTAAAAATTAGTTAACAGCTCTAAATAATAGTTCTATTTTCTTCAAGTAAATTGGTTGAGAATGAAATTTTGTGTCAAAAGTTATTTTGAATTTCTTAACTATTCTAGAAAGTATAAGGTATATTTCTGAACTATTGAATTATAAAATGCTTAAAAATCAAATAAAATAAAAGTTATAAAGATGTAAAATAGTTTGATTTGATTGGTTGTGTTTTTGGTATAATTATAGAGTTTTTCTTACAAGAGTTCATTATTTATAAGCATTAGTATTGTTGTGGCTTGCACACTTTAACCTTAAGAGTGTGTTTGAATGAGGTAATTGAAAATTTTAAAGGAATTTAAAATTTAAAACAGTTTAAATGATTCAATTGAAATTTATTCATTTTAAAATTATTTTGTTTGGATGAAGTATTAAGATAATTTATTGTTAGAATTTTGGGGTTATTTTTTATAAAATTTAAATTTTTTGGACTAAATAAAAAATTTAAAAGTAGGGATAAATGTGTAATTTTTAAAAATTTGAAGGACCAAATTGTAAAATTTAAAAATTGAAAAGTAGGGACCAGTTTGCAATTTTTTGAAAATTGTTAGGGTCAAATTTGTAATTTTGGAAAATATGAGGATCAATTTGCATAATTTGAAGAAATAATAGTAACAAATACATTCCCTTAAGTATAAGAGGAATTTTAAATTCTTTAATTTTTGGTGTCATTTCAAAATGATTAAATTTAACTTAGATAAAATACTCCATAAATTTCCATCATTTTAACAATTCTTCATTTTTGTATCCAAACAATAAATTTTGTGCAAATCATTTTAAATTCCCTCAAAACATCACATTACCTCATTAAAATGTTTCATCCAAATACACACTTAGAGTATGTTTGGATGAGGTAATTAGAAATTTTAAAGTAATTTAAAATTCAAAGCAATTCAAATGATTCAATTCAAATTCATTCATTTTTAAATTGTTTTGTTTGGATGGAGTATTAAGATAACTCATTGTTAGATTTTTTTGTGTCATTTTGTATAAAATTTAAATGTTTTGGACCAAATTAAAAAATGAAAAAGTAGGGACTAATTTGTAATTTTTAAAAATTTGAAGGACCAAATTGTAAAATTTAAAAATTATTAAGGACCAATTTGCAATTTTTAAAAAAATTTTAGGGTCAATTTTATAATTTTGAAAAATATGGGAACCAATTTGTAAATTTTGAAGAAATAATAATAACAAATACATTCTATGGAACATGAGAGGAATTTTAAATTCTTTGGTTTTTGGTGTCATTTCAAAATGATTAAATTTAACTTAGATGAAATACTCCATCAATTTCCATCATTTTAACAATTCTTCATTTTTGTATCCAAACAATGAATTTTGGTCAAATCATTTTAAATTCCCTCAAAACATTACTTTCCCTCATTAAAATGCTTCATCCAAACACACTCTTAGTTATTTTCGCGAATAATGTGTAAAATCTCATTTATGTATAATTGTGGTGCCACACGTTTGACTTAGTGTTTTCTGTTTCATGTTTCATGACATGTTTGGTTAATCTTATTTCTACCATCACTTTTTTTTTTAATTGTGGTTCTGAAAGTTAGTTGCTCTATCAAAATGGAACATGATTATAATGTTTAATTGTTCAGTTCTATTGTATTTTGTCTGAGTCTAAAGTCTTAACGGTCATGATAAACACTAATATATTTTAAAAGGAACCGGGTGACTCAAACTCAGTTGTATTCATAATTGTTTTGCTTGCTATCGACTTAGGAGGGTTCAACTATCTATTAAGTGTTTGTCTTATCGATTTTAGCTGTCATGAAATTTATTCTTAGACGCAAAAAAATGGCATGTTCAGGTCATATCGACTAAACTTTAGTTTTAAGATGATGAGACATAACTAATAATCATTATGCATGAATATGATCAATAGTATCATACATACAACCATCCCTTACCTTACAACGGTTGGTCATCCGTTGTGGTATCCATTTTCCAACCGTTATGGTATCCCTTTTTCATAAAATACTGAATTAATCTAATGTTATGTTGTTTGACAAAATATTGGACAAAACATGTTATGTTGACAATTAGTGGTACATATAAACCTGTACTGTTATGATGAGAATAATCTGTAATTTTAACAAAACCTGTGAACAAAACTTGTATTCGAAAAATTGTGAATAACATTACATAATAGAGGTTTATAACATAGATTCATAGTAGGATCATAACAGGTTCAGTTCACCTTACACAAAAGTCATTATAGGCACAAAACAGGTTCATTTCAGAAAAGCCATTATAGGCTCAAAACATATAACATCAACCTTAATATAGAACTATTCTTGAGTTTCTCTTGGTGCTTGAGACCCTCCTTCTATGGTAGTTTGCCTAACATCATTTTTTTTCATTTTTTTTTGCCTTTTTATTGCCACCCTTAGGAATGGATCTCTCAACCGCTCGCTTCCTTTTGCAAGCTCTTTTGTTATGTCCCATATTTCCACATTTTTTGCATTTCACAGTTTGAAGAAGTCTTGGCAATGTGTTTATACTTTTAGACTCATCATTAGCCTTGTTTCGATTCTTCTTTGAGCGTCCAATAGCTCTCCTCATGACAGATGGGTTGATGACTATGTTTCCATCATTTGGCCATAACTGTGGCCCATTTGTTGGCAAGATAATGTGACTATATGTAGCAAGCATAATAGATGTCCTATATGCACACAAAAATATCTCATTAATATGGTAACATACAAAATGCAGAGCTGAAATGAAAAGATAATATAAATGATTGATTTACCTATAATACGATGAAACATAGTCTTCTGGTGCTTTTTTGTTATACCATATGCAGGCAATAACATGACAGTCGGGTATCCTAGTTAAATTCCACCTCCTGCATGAGCAAGTCTTTTGAAAAAAATTCATAACATATGTTTCTCTACCATCTAACACCCCAAAAAAGGCAAAGTCATCATCACCATGCCAAGTTGCACTCCATCCACCAGCTTCTATTTTTGACTTTTGTAAGACCTTTTGGATGTTGGGACTTACAATTCCTTTATGTTTACCTCGAGCATCTTTTTGTGTAGAAATCCTCAAATTTAAGTAGTGCTTGATTCCTTCCATTAGTATAATAATCGGTTTGTCTCAATACTCCAAGATTGCTCTATTGAAGGCTTCACACATGTTATTGACTTGCAAATGACATTGAGTATTTGTCTTAAAATGCGCTTTACTCAACCAAGCAACAGGGCCATCATGTATTTCTAAGCATTTGGCTCAATTAATTTCATGTGTTCCATTGCCCTCTCCCAGCCAGGTATTGTTGTTGCCCTAACAGCCCTCCATAAAATTATTTCATCACTATCCCTGGATATTTATTTTGTTCCATTGCATATTCCTTAACAGCATCTCTAATCTGCATTTGGCCTTTGAACTTCATGTCTAACTCAAACTTAGTGGTCTCTTCAAAAACTGGAAACCTTGGCATCTCATCTTCAATATCACTTTCTAGAGGGGTGTGCAGTTCATCAGAATCATAGCCATCTTCATTTAAAATAACATCATGTCTAGAAGAGCTTTCACCTTGTTGTCCATTGGGAAAAATTGTTGTCCAATCTGCAATAACATCAGGTAATGTTGACACATTAACTTCCTCACTTTCATCATTCACTTCCTCACTCTCACCATCATATTCATCATTTTCCTCATCATATCCCTCATAATTTGGATCAATTTCAATATCATCCTCCTCCATATTCATATTCACATTCACACTAGCCCCCTCACTTTCCACAATTTCATTCAAACTAGCACCCTCACTTTCCACAATTTCATTCAAACCAGCACCCTCCAAGTTCACATTCACATCAGCACCCTCACTCTCCATATTCACATTCACACTAGCTTCATCACTCTCTATGACATTAGGTACATCAACAACATGTTCAACATATTCATCAACTACCTTAAACCCTTTAACATCCTCAATAAACCTTAAAACATCCTGGTCATTATTCAACGGTCGAATGTAACGCTCGGAAAAATAAGTATATGCTTAATTTGGACGTTTGTGACGTGTATTGGAATTTTACCGTTTTTTGAGTCGTTTCAGTCGGTATTAGTTCGGGATGGCGGACTAATATTTAATTGAAGGTTTTCATATTTTTGGTACTAGAAATATTAGTAAGGTAATATTCCGCGTTTTGGGGCGTTTGAACGATATTTGAGCGTAGCATTTTGGTCATTTCCGCGGGATAGATATTTTCTTTATAAGAAAGAAATATTGTGAGAAGGGAAAGGGATGGAAAGAAAAAGAAGAGAAAGAAAGAGAAGAGAGGAAGAAGAAGAGCAAAGGGGAAAAACAAGAGAAAGTGGAGGATTCTCAACCGAATCGAGTGCCGATCGTCACAATAGCAAGGTAAGGGGGTGAATCTAATTTATCTTGGATGTATGATTCTTATAGTCTTGTTCTTGTTCTTGTTTATTTCTATGCTTGACCAACAATGGTGGATTGTGAGTTTTGTGAGTTTAGAAGTTATAAACATGATTTTGTGGTGTGTATGTGTAGTATGATGATAGATACCTTCATTGATCATGCTTTCTTTTCCATTTCTATGGCTTGATTGAGTTTGGATAAAAGTTAGGTTTTGAGATAGATTGATGAATCAACCATAAAAAGTTTGATGTTAGGTTGTTTCTATGGTTTGTATGTGTTGTATTGGTGTTATAATGATGTTTTGGAGTGGTTTTGGTGGGTATAAGGGGCTTGGAACAGTTCTGGTTCGTTCTGGTTTTTTCTGGGTTTACGCAGGTCCGCTGAGCGGAGGTGGGTCCGCTGAGCGGAGGTTCTGTTGCAGAAAATTCTCTGCGAAGGTCCGCTGAGCGGAGCTGAAGCGGACAACAGCTTTTTCTGTTTTTCCAAAACTTTGAAACTTCGTAACTCTTGAACCGTAACTCCGATTTTGTCGCCGTTCGAAGCGTTGGAAAGCTAACGCAATGAACTATACTATGATTTAATGAAATGATTCATAGGATGTAGTATCCCATTATTTTTATTAGGATCAAGTGAGGAGTTGTGTAGTATGTTCAATTTTCCAAACTTTGAAACCTTGTAACTTTTGATCCGTAGCTCCGTTTCGTACGCCGTTCGAAGTGTCAGGAAGCTAGTTGGATGTTCTATATGATAGTATAGGCTTGGTTAGCTTGTTATTAATGGGTTATGAGGTGTTGTTGATGAAAACACATAATTGTTTTTATGCGCGATATGATTGGTAAATAATCATAGTGCTTGCTTGTAATTGTTAATGAGGTAGGATGTAGTAGTGGTTGGTTGATTTTCATAAATGGTTTTGTGAACTAGTGCATGATAAATCATGATGATGTGTTGTGTGAATGTTATCGTATTGGTACGAGGTATGTGATTAGTTGTCGATAACATGAGATCATGTTCATATGTGTTTTGTATTAATGAATGTTCATTCTTGATATGTGACGATGTTTGGTTGTTTGTTATTAACATGATGTGTGGCCTTATGGCAAGTAATTGTTGTTATGAGAATGATGTATTATCATTGTTGAATTGTTGTTATTACAACTCGTTGATGATGTATTGATGGAGTTGTGGGCCAATGGCCAATATTAATTTGATGTGATGCAATTATGCGATCATTTATGCCGATGTGGCTAGTATGTTTTGACGGTGAATGTGTGTTGTGTGCTTATTAATGCCTGTGTGGTAATTATGGTGTGATATAATTGATAACGATGTTATTAATTGGTGATGTATCCTTTTGGATAGAATATAAACGGTGTAACGTGGGTATGTGACCGTGTTATATTGTTGATGATGTTGTTGTCATGTAATAGAGTCATGTATTTGCACAGCATAACATTTCAATACGTTAATGGCGGAATGCTATTAACAGGTGGCCTGAATTGGCAATTATTACCAGTGGGGGCTTAATGCTCGGTAAAAAGGTGTATTTGCCCGAGTGGCAAGAGGTCATCAGTGGGGGCTAAATGCTCGATGACATTTAGTCGTAGCTTACTGCTCGACAAAGGTGTATTTTCCTGAGGGAAAGAAGTCCCAGCATAATGCTCGGCAAAGGTGTATTTGTCATAATGACAAGGAGGAGTTTTACTCCGGATTTGGTACCACATGCATATGCATAGTTGAGTCTCATTCATCATTGTCTGTCTTTATAATTATGTTATCATTCATGTGTCACATTACTTATATATTGATTGTGGTTGAATGAGTGGATTACTTTGTTGTATGATTCTTGATGATACTTGTTGGCATTACTATAATTGTCATGCTTTCATTATGAATTATATTCTCACCCTTCTGCTGATTTGATGCTTGAGTGGCATCCTGCAGATTAGCCGCTTTGGGAGTCTTTTGGAAGAGGTAGTTCTCCAGTTGGTCTTGTCGGTCGCTCTGATACGTAACACTGGGTAGTCGGGAGTCTGTTGTTATTTATTTGTATATGACTCTTTGAACATGTATATATGATAACGTGCCATTGTGTATTGTAAACACTTTATTTTGGAAAACTCCTCTTTGAGAGTGAGAGCTTTACGTATACATATATGTTCATATCTTCCGTGTGTTATGTATCATGTTATTGGCAGGTGTGTATGCTTTTGGCATCGGTGATGTCCGTTTGTTTTCTAGGTGTTTGTTTGGTTACTTAGTGTAACATCCTAATTGTGTTGTATGAAATTTTAATACTCTGATATTTTCTTGCCTAAATGCTTTGGGTAGAATTGGGGTGTTACATTAGTGGTATCAGAGCAGGTCGGTCTGTCCGGCCAGTGTTGTCTAATGTTGTTTAATTCCTCAGTACGTGATAAGTGTGAAGAGCACTTTCAGTACTTGTTGTGCCTCTAGTCGGTTGTATGCAGGAGTGGTTTGAAGCTAAGTGGGGGAGAAGATATGCTTCTCGGATATGTTTCAGTTGCAAGATGTTAGTATGTTACTGAGGGCAGCAGTACTAGTGTTGTTGGAATTTGTTATTTTCTGAAGTGGAGGCGACTTGGACTTAAGACCTTGGTTGTTAATCAAGTTGGAGTGTTCGGAGTAGATTTTGGTTATTTCTAAGGAATGGAATTTAGAGAGTTGTGATGCTCTAACGCTACTGATGGACTATGAAGTTGTTGTTTGAGTAGCCTTGTGTGAAGTGTCGTTGTTGGATCAATGATTAAGGAAAGTATTGTGGTAGACTTTGTTGTAGGAGTTATTGACGTTGTTGGAAACATTTTGGAACTCGAGTGAGAATTAGGAGTATGAAGAGTTGAGTAGGATCTCAGGAATTTTATTCTTAGGATTTGTTAGAAGTGTTTTGGTACGTAGCTACAAGACGTCGGTGTTAGCTGGTTCAAATGATCTTGAGAGATTTGTGAATTATGGAATCATAGTGCTTCTGTGCTATGAGCAAAAGTTGGAAAAGAATATTATTAATGCTAGTACTGATAGTTTATACTCTATTATGATTATCGGCTACCTATTGACAAATTGAGGACTTGATCACCCTTAATCTCTTGTTGATAGTAAACGGAATCGTATTGGACGTGATAGACTTATCTGGCTAGTTTGATAATGTTGGAAATGAATGAGTCGGTGCAAGGTGGTACGACGTTGTTTATGTTGTCGACGACTTTGGATGTTCTTGAGGAAGAGCAATTGTTGGGATTGCGGATAGTTGCGCATTTGTATAAGTGTTTCTTGAAGGTTTAAGTGATTCGTTGTAGAAAAAGGGGAATTTCGTCTGGGAGTTCTATTTTGACGGATTTAGTTCCTAGAACTATTGTTGTGTCGAGGGTTCCGTATCGGATGCCAACTTCTGAGTTGAAAGAGTTGAGAAGTCAACTTAAGGATTTTCTTGAGATGAGGTTTGTTCATTCGAGTGTGTCGCCGTAGGGTGCACGTGTTTTGTTGGTTAAGAAGGAAGGTTCTATGAGGCTTTGTGTCGATTTTAGACAATTGAGAAAAGTGACAGTTAAGGAAAAGTATCCACTTTCGAGGATTGATATTTTGATGGATTAAGTTGGTTTGAGCTTGTTTGTTTTGCAAGTTTGATTTGAGGTATGGGTATCATCAGTGTGAAGATGATCATGCTAAGTATTTGAGAATTGTTTTGTCCGTGTTGGGAAGAAGAAGTTGTTTGCTAAGTTTCCTTGTGTGAGTTTTTGGTTGAGTGAAGTGAATGTTCAAGGGGTAAGTGGTGGTTTATGCTTTTATGCAAGTTAAGGTTTTTGAAAGAATTTATCTGTCACAAGATTTAGAGTTGGCAGTTGTTATTTCTGTTTGGGAAATTTGAAGGCACTAATTTTTCGGATCTAGATTTGTGTGTGTAAGTGACTACAAGAGTTTGAAGTATTCATTTGATCAGGACGAGTTGAATATGAGAAACCATTGCATACGTCTATGTTGATGATTCGAGTATTGTGATTGTTGAAACAGTTGTGAGATTTGAGTTTGGTTCGTAAAGCGACTTCTTCAGGTGTTGAGCTTTATACGTGGGAGCTTACTTATGGTATTCTTGATGAGATTAGAAAAGGTCAGAAATCGGATTTGAATGGGTTGATAAGATGACATTTATTAGTCAAAGATAAAGATGGTGATCTTCGGATTGATAAGAACAATGTTATGGGATGTCATGATCAAGTTTGTATTCCTAATGTTCGGATTTGAAAAGAGGACTTTGGATGAAGTGCGTCATATTTATTTGAGTATTCATCCTGATGCTACTAAGATGTATCAAGATTTGAGAAGGTCATTTTTAGTGGCAAGGTAATGGAGAAGGATATGAAGGGATTTGTTTATTTGTGTTTGACTTGTCAGGAGTCGTCTGGTTTCATGTAACTGTTATCCATTCCTGAGTAGAAGTGGAATAGCATTTCTATGGATTTTGTTTCTGGTTTGCCGAGTGTGGTGTCGTTTTCTTTTACCTCCCCGTTTCACTTGGGAGGACGGCACGCTAAACCCTTCACGCGAAATTTGGAAGGAGAATGCGCCCGTGGTGGGATGAATTTTATTTCAGTTCTTCCTACGATATCACACGAACTTTCTTATTGGTCCTACGAGTAGGAAAGGGAAAAAAAGATCTCAACTAAACCCTAGTAGTTTGCTAAGTGTGGGGATTTACACCTAGACTAGAAATTCTGGAGTCCGGGAGGTCGGTTATACATAGGGAAGTGTTTAAACACCCTACATATCTGTAGTACTCTACAGGAACCTTCTCTGTGTCATTGTGTTTGTGTTTATTGCTAATGATTGGGAAAGTTTCTCCTTTGTGTTAGGAGAAGGAAATTGAATTGATTTTAAAAGACAGACAGACAGACAAACTGACTATTTTTTGGTATTTTATTAGCTCGCTGAGATTCCTTGTGAACCTCATGCCTACATATCCCTAGTGGAAGTCAGAGCTTAATGTAGTTCGGGGAACTAACTAGGGAAATTAATGTTTTTGGTGCCTTGCTTGAAGCTCAAGGTTGAAGCTGGGAATTAAATCTCTGTTTACAGTAAAGAGACATGAAATTATCCCTACAGAGAGGTATTAGTACTATTCTACCACAAACATTTTGAAAGAGTGACAGAATAACTGGATTCATTTCATTCAAGAGGGGGACCTTACTTGTGTGTGCAAGTATGCCAGTCAGATGCCTCTTAAATGAAAGAAAGATGCTCGTCCAAATTAGGGAAAGTGTACAAGTCTGGGGATGTGCCAGAGCATGTCTTTCAGAGTCCTAAATGGGAGACTTTGATTGAAATTGAAATTGAAATGTTTGTTTGTTTGAATGTGGTAGAGTAGTAAAAATATCTCTCTATGGAGATAAGCTATGTCTATCTACTGTATAAAAGATTTGACTTTAGCTGGCTTGTATGAGGCCCAAGCTTGAGGCTTTTTGATTGATTAATTGATATTATTGACTCTGGGAGATGACTCCATTGGGGATTAATTACAGGGTATTTTTGTGTTCTGTACAAAGCCCAGAATTGAGGCTGACTCTATTTGGAGAGTGTTTATTTGATGGGTTTTATTTGGTGTTCTGTACAAAGCCCAGAATTGAGGCTGACTCTACTGAGGGAGATTCTATTTATGTGCCTTGTACAAAGCCCAAGGTTGTGGCTGACTCTAGCTATGAAAAACATTATTTTCTGCCTTGTACAAAGCCCAAGGTTGTGGCGGACTCTTAAATAAATGAAGTGAGTATGGATGACTATATGGGAAAAGATCCTAAGTGTTAGGAATCTTTGACACATGAAAGATATGGTTTATCTGCCTTGTACAAAGCCCAAGGTTGTGGCTACTGAATGATGAAGAACTCACTGGGGAGACTCTATTATCTGCCTTGTACAATGCCCAAGGTTGAGGCTAACTGTTGACAGGGGAGTTTTATTGTTTGGGTGCCTTGTATGAAGCCCAAGGTTGAGGCTAACTGTTTTTGTTGGTTTTGACTCTACTGAGGAGATTTTATTTATTAAAAGACTGTTTTTCTTTGGAAGCTAACCCTTTCCAGGGATTTTGACTCAGCTGGGGAAATTATCTCCTAAGAGAATAAAATTATTTATTGATTTAATTTTGGAGGCTAACCCTTTCCAGGGGTTTTGACATTTTAGAATGAAGGAATGTGTGGAAGCTAACCCTTTCCAGGGATTTTGACATTTTAGACAGATGTTGGAGGCTAACCCTTTCCAGGGGTTTTGACAAAGTGATTGATTTGGGTAGCACTCCATTAATTATTAAGGGATGAAAGTATTGGCAGAAAGATTATCTAGTGAGACTTCTTGTTTAAAGCCCAAGATGAAGGCTGACTCAATGCTGAGGGTGACCAAACATGGATCCTAGACTCTGCTAAGGAAGATTGATGAAGATAAGGGTGACAGAGACTGTCCATGTCTCTCATTCCAAAAATGTACTCAATGCAAAATTGAGACAAACTTAGCTTGTTTAAAGTCTGGTTTAAATTGGAAGAAACTCACCAGGGTAGGCTAAAAGGTGACTAAAGACCTGTTCCTATGTTTATAAGAAACCTGATGGGTCCTTGTATACAAGCTCAAGAGGAAGCTGGAAATGCTTTTAAGAAGCCTGTGGGTCCTTGTACAAAGCCCAAGAGGAGGCTAATCGAGGGTCCTTGTTATAGCACAAGAGAAAGCTATGTAGTTTTGAACTTATTTTGGCTCTAAGCAAATGGGTAAGAGGTTTCACCGGGAATAATTCCTCTTTGGGTGGATGTGTCCTATTATTTTTGGATTCTAAGGTTTTTGCCAAGATGTTTCACCGGGAATAATTCATCTTGGGGGTTTGAACTACAGATCTCTAATTAGGAAAGAGCCTTCACCGGGAAGACATTCTCAATCCTAGGCCATATTCCTATAATATATATATAGTTTAACTGTCCTAAGGTTTATACTCAAACGCAGTTCTAAACTAATATATGCATAGTTTATATTTGACAGTAATTTAAATAAAGACTGTAAATTAAAAGCTTGTAAAGCCTAACCTGGATGGAGTGGAGGCCATTGAAGAAGTATGTACAGAGCCTCGACAGTATTTTTGTTGTTTTGTTGATAACAGTTGAATATATATGATAAACAGTTAATGGTTTTTGAAAACAGAAGAAGTGAAGATGGACAAAGGTCACATAGGTATCTGAAGAGTTTCACCGGGAATAATGCCCTTCAAATACCAGAAGAATGTTTTGAAAACAGAAAGAAGATTTTGAAAATACAGTTTTGAAAACAAGCTAAGAAGAGAAGATTTTTGGGACTTACACTCTATTAGAGGCCCAGTACTTTACAGTACTGGTTATAACAAAAATTTGAAAATGATTTGGAATGATATGAGGTTTTGTTGTTTGAAAACCTTAATCATTTGATTTAATCAGAGATTGAAAACAGTTTTGAGAATTGACAAAAGTCAACTTAATTAAAGTAAAAATAAAGATTTTTACTTAATTAAGACCTAAACAATTAGGGTTTTATCATAAAATTATTCACACAAATAATTAGGTTAAAACAAAATAGAAACATATATTTAAAGTATTTAATAAAACACTTAAAACATACTATTTTATACCTAATAAAAATATATGAATTAAATAATATTTTTATGATTTTTTTGATTATACATAAAATAGGTATATTAAATAACAAGTGTGTGAAAAATGAAGTGAAAATGATTTAATTTGATAGGTTAAATAATTGTGTGAAGTTGTGAAGAAATTTAGTGTGAAAAGTGATAAAAAATATGATTTTGTCACCTAGAGGGGTTGAACTCACGCCCTTTAGGTCACATACCCAAAACCAAACCACTGGGCCAGCGCGCGCTCAGTGTTAGTAACTTGCATTCAATTCATTATATTTTCAAACAAGTAGTAAAACCATGAAAAAATAAAAGGAACAAAAAGTCTGGGGCGAGGGGGATTCGAACCCCAGACTTGTGGCATGAGGAGACTAAGAGCGCATGTGTGGCCACTAGGGCAAGTTGTTCAGTCGTTAATAACACGCATACCATTCAAAATAAAATAAACTCTCCCCTGAGAATTCAAATTTACGCGCCACCACCATCTTCGTCTTCAACCTCAAGCTCCATGATTTTGAATTTCTGAACTCACTCGTTTCTCAACCATTTGCAATGATGTAAACATGAAACTTGCTCTAAATTCACTCACGATTCTAAATATGTAACTAACATGAACTATCATTAACTACATCTAACTAATTTACCAGAAATCGTGAAGAACCCTAAAATTTCAAAATTAAATTAAATGACTATACCGAAAGATAAATGGATGATGATAGAGGGTTTTCAATCCTCTGATGATGCTGAACAAGATAGAATCGAGCTATTTCACAAAGAGTACTTAAATTAAAGAGAGGGAGTTCAGAAACTTACCTCTGAAACTGAAGGTCGTGAGGATGATTGAGAGCAACTGAGCTTGAATGAATGATCTCAATAGCTTCCCTGAGACTCAATGATGCTAACTGGATGCTTATTGTAGCCTGAATCCTTCTGAATTGTTCTATGGACCTCCCTCGATTTCAGCTTCAAGTGAACATGGAGGTTGTTGAATTTGGAGTTACAGATGAGCTGCAGCCATCTGGTTAGCTTCACTATGACCTGAGGAGTGTGTCTGGATGATTGGCTTGGCTTGAAACCTCCTGAATCACTCCATGGACCTCCAACTGCAAATGCTCCAAAGTGAGAGCAACAATGGTGTT
The DNA here is from genome assembly GCF_029867415.1 of Vicia villosa. Taxonomy (NCBI): domain Eukaryota; kingdom Viridiplantae; phylum Streptophyta; class Magnoliopsida; order Fabales; family Fabaceae; genus Vicia; species Vicia villosa. Next base: position 152,007,590 of record NC_081181.1, read on the forward strand.
CCTCCACTTACAGAAGTGATCCAGGTGCTTGGATCACCTCAAATGACCTCCCTTGAGATGTTAGAATGCTCACTTCCCAAAGATAAGCTCTGGTTTGAAGAAATCGATTCTTCTTGCCAAAGAACTTTGAAAAACAATGAACAAGAGAAGAGAAAGAGAAAGCAAGTAATATGGTTGCTTTGGTGTGTTTTCTGAATGAGAAAGAGGCCTCTATTTATAGGCAATTGATTCAGAGCAATTGAGCATGGTAAGCTTGCTTAGTGTAGTGAGTTTGGTTTCTTAGCCATGAAGAAATTCAAAGAATATCCCAAGTGCAATGATGAGCTCTTTGATACCACTCCCTAGCCATCGGTTTTGCTTGATCTTAGGGGACCAAATTGCTGCAGAAATGAGCTCCAATTGGTTGGGAGAAGATTCCTTTGATGAATCACCAATTTGTCATAAATTCAAAAATGCAATCATTACATAATCACATGCCTTTGTTTTTGGAATCTTCTCTAATCCTTATGCAATGATGAAAATGGATGTATGGCATGGTTTCAGATGTGTTATGGGTCGTGTAGCATCCATAAGAGAGGTTATTTGCACAAAATTTGCAAAGTCCAATTTGCACATGACCTATAATTTTACTTCATGAGGCCAACTTTGAACAAGCATAACTCTTAGCTCAAATTGAATTTGGAGAAGGTTGAACACAATTTGGAAAGCCCTAAACATCTACTTCAATTCATTAGTTTATGTCTTCTTCAGAATCATTTGGGAAATTTGTGAAAAATGAGCCCAAAGTTGGATGAAAACTAGGTTAAAACACTTAGAAAAATTTCTAAGTGTTTATGACCTAAACTTCAAAATTTCCAAAACTTCATAAATGGTTGATCTTTTGAAAAAAGTTCCTTTGTAAGATGTTGTTTTATTTTGCAAGATCTACAACTTTCATGTTGGAAGTTTTTTGAGTTGTGTAGGTGAAATTTTGAGTTCTCACCATGCCTTCAAAAACCCTAATTCCCGACTTTTCGCTCCTTGATGAATTTCTTTGAATTTCTTTGGCCAAATGACTTTGACATCCATATATTGATGATATTGATCTTTGAAAGTCATTTTTTGACCAAAAACCTTAAAAGTCAATGATGATCCTTCACAGTTGACTTTTTCCTGACAAAGTGAATTTTTGGGCTTTTGTGTAAAAATAAGATCTTCTCCCCAAATGGATGATATAAATGGATTATATGGAGGTAGTAGAGATCCTTGAATCATGTCTTGAGTTTTGGATTCATGCCCTGATTAAAAGTCAACCATCTTGGTGAATTAGGTCAAAACCCTAATTTGTCGACCATGTGAAAATAATGACTGTAGACTTTGAATTGAGGTGTAATGTCCAGTGGATCTTGTCATATGAGTTATTTGAAGATGATTGATGTCTTTGAATGGTTCCCTGGGGCTTTTTAGGGTTTCCCAAATGTGATCCCTGATTTCAGTCCTTGATAGGCTCAAAACCCTAGTCTGGTGACCTGAGTAAACCTGTACTCATATGACTGGATGTCTAATCAATCATAGATGAGAAAAGTGAAGTTTTTGAGCCCCATGATTGTATTAGAGACTAGTCTTTGTATTGATTGATCCTTTGCCTGAGCTTTCTTGTCTTTGAGCATCCTCGATTAGGTATCAGATGGAGAAATGACTGCTCTGGGTACTTGTCTTGACCTGATAAAAAATCCTGAAGATATGTCATCTCAGGGGGGTCAAAAATTAGGGTATGACAGATGCCCCTATTTAAGTTTCTTTTATCTGGAGGGAGAGAGATTGAGATCTCGATCTCTCCTGCGTAAAAGAGACTTAAATATCAAAGAATGCCCGAATTTTGGGCGCTCCTGAGATGTTGTAATTGATAAAATCTTTGCATGATTTGATCCCGTTGTCGCACTTGGCGGGGGATGAGGAGACACACTCCTGTAGAAATACTTGATGTGGATTCTGGTGAATGGATGGCAATGTTGGATGCGCAATCCATCTTCTTTAACTAAGTGTTGATACTTAGAAAAAGGTAAACAACCTCTCCTCGTTTCGGATGTCCATATCTCGAAACTGGTCTCGGTTGTGTTTGGACAATATCTCAGATAAAGAGAAAATTTCCAACGGTTTGTTTCCTCATCAAACTTCTCATCAGCACTTGGAGACGAGACGCCATTTGATGGTAAATAAAGAAACTTCAAAAGTTTGTTTCCTCGTCAAACTTCTTATCAGCGCTTGGAGATAAGATGCCATTTGACGGTAGTAAAGAAACTTCAAAGGTTTGTTTCCTCGTCAAACTTCTTATCAGCGCTTGGAGATAAGATGCCATTTGACGGCTGTAAAGAAACTTCACCATCTTCCCTTTTGACTTGACGTCTTTGAAAGAATGTCATTTGGCCTCATGATCTTTTGAGGGGCTAATGACTTTGTTTGAAGGCGGACGAACTGTTTTCGGGGTGAAGACTGCCATTCGTCAACTGATGCCTGGGGAATCAACGAACTATTTTCCTAAGAGGAAAACTGCCATTCATCGACTCTGTGGGGAGTTAAGCATCCCAGAAACAGACAAACTGTTTGAAGAAACTGCCATTTGTCGATCTCTTGAGTATTTAGCAGACAAACTGTCTTTTCTTGGGAAAAGACTGCCATTTGCCAATTGCTAGGGGAGCAAACTGTCTTCTACTGGGAGAGACTGCCATTTGTCGACCCTGTCATGAAAGAAAGTGAGCAAACTGTCTTCTGCTGGGAGAGACTGCCATTTGTCGACCCTGTCATGAAAGAAAGTGAGCAAACTGTCTTCTACTGGGAGAGACTGCCATTTGCTGACTTTGTTATGATAGAAAGTGAGCAAACTGTCTTCTGCTGAAAGAGACTGCCATTTGCTGACTTTGTTATGATAGAAAGTGAGCAAACTGTCTTTTGCTGAAAGAGACTGCCATTTGCTGACTTTGTTGGGGATCATGAACTATCTTCTGGATGAAGACTACCATTCACTGATTCTGTTGGGGAAATACCAAACCTGTAGGGAATTCCAAAATGTGAAGCAGACTATCTTATCTGAAGAAGATTGTCGAGCGTTGCTCTGCAGGAGATTCTCAGTTGAGGGATTCCAAAAGTGAACAAACTATCTCTTTGAGGGAGACCACCATTTATTGACTTACTTGGGGAAACCTCTCTACATGGATCGTTGTCTTGAAGGAAAAAGTTTCTCCAGGACTTGCAGGGGAAACTTGAGTTCATGCCCTCGTGACTCGGGCATTCTCATGATTAAAAGCCTAATTCGACTATGCAATTGTAATGTAATGTATGCATGAATATTATGACCATTATAAAATGTAAAGTGAATGTGAATAGAATTGTCGCGGATGTAAAATCCTAAGGATACGACTTGAATTCTTGTTGATCAGAAGATGTCCTCTTCTTGGAGTTCGAACTCTGTTGGGAATATCTGGTTACCAGTCGTCCGCTGTCCGAAGTAAATAATATGAATTGAAGTGAAGATCCGTCATCGGGAGATGTTCGCAAAGCGACCTCATGGGGAAATCTTGGTTCCCGGAGTCTCAACCGTTCTCGGAGCAACTGTTCGCATTCTTCCTACTGTTTGCAAACCTCAGAAAGAAATTTCACCCTTATTTTTGTAAGTAAATTCATTTTTATTTTATGAAAACATTTGTTTCAAGAAATTGACTGTTTAAATTTAAAATGCATTTCAAGAAACTGAATAAGACTAGATTGCAAAGGAAAAGCACAAGGCTCAAATTATTATATATGGAATGGTAATCAGCCAAATGCTTGATTCCATGGAGTATTTACAAAGTTGGAAATTGGTAATTTTCGGGAAAAGGGCTACGATGAAACGTGACGACCGTTATCTTTCCCTTCCACTCCAAGTTGCGTTGTATTCGTGCTTCGTAGAAGATGACCTACTGCTGATGAACACTCCGCTATGGATTTTGAATGATCAAGTTTGTCCTGAACACAGTTACTTGCCATATATCCCTAAATTTTGCGTAAACTACCCCTTTCGGGTTTTAAGTTTACCGGGATTGATTGCTTATTTTTTATGTCTCTAACTTTTGCCTGAATCGCCCTTTCGGGTTTTCGATTCACCGAGACGCTCTTTTTTGCCTAAGTCGCTCTTTGCGAGTTTTCAACTTAGCGAGCTGTTATTTTAATTATTTAGGCGAAGTATTTCTTGACTGCGTCGACGTTCACAGGACGGGTGAATTCTTCTCCATCCATAGTCGTGAGTATTAAGGCTCCTCCTGAGAAAGCTCTCTTGACCACGTAGGGGCCGTCATAATTGGGAGTCCATTTCCCTCTCGAATCTGTGAGAAAAGATTGAATCTTTTTTAGTACAAGGTCGCCTTCTTTGATTGTGCGAGGTCGAACCTTTTTGTCGAAAGCTTTCTTCATTCTTTGTTGATATAGCTGTCCGTGGCATAAAGCTGTCATGCGCTTTTCTTCGATTAAGTTCAATTCATCGAATCTGCTTTGACACCACTCGGCTTCTGTTAATTTTGCCTCCATCAAAACTCTCATTGATGGAATCTCAACCTCTATAGGTAGGACTGCCTCCATGCCATATACAAGGGAGAAAGGAGTTGCCCCAGTCGAAGTACGTACTGATGTACGGTAACCGTGAAGGGCAAACGGGAGCATTTCATGCCAATCTTTGTAAGTGATGACCATCTTCTGAATGATTTTCTTGATGTTTTTGTTAGCTGCTTCTACAGCTCCATTCATCTTTGGTCTGTAAGGAGATGAGTTGTGATGTTCAATCTTGAATTCTTCACAAAGCTCCTTCATCATTTTGTTATTCAAATTTGACCCATTGTCAGTGATTATCTTGCTAGGAATGCCGTAGCGACAGATGATGTGATTCTTGATAAACCTGACGACAACTTGTCTTGTAACGTTTGCATATGAAGCTGCTTCAACCCATTTGGTAAAATAGTCTATGGCTACCAAGATGAAGCGATGTCCGTTGGACGCTTTTGGTTCGATCATTCCAATCATGTCGATTCCCCACATGGAGAAAGGCCAAGGGGAAGAGAGTATGTTGAGAAGAGATGGTGGCACATGAATTCTATCGGCGTAGATCTGGCATTTGTGACACCTCTTTGCGTACTGGTAACAATCTGACTCCATCGTCAGCCAATAATATCCTGCTCTCAGTATTTTCCTTGTCATGGTATGTCCATTGGTGTGAGTACCAAAGGAACCTTCATGTATTTCTCTCATGAGTATTTCTGCTTCTTTTCTGTCAACGCATCTGAGCAGAACCATGTCGAAGTTTCTCTTGTACAGAACATCTTCATTCAAGAAGAATCTACAAGTTAACTTTCTCAAAGTCTTTCTATCTTTCTTTGATGCCCCAAGAGGGTACTCTTGCTTTTGAAGAAAGTTCTTGATGTCGTGATACCACGGTTTGTCGTCGATGATTGCTTCTACTGTGAACACATGAGCGGGCCTATCCAGGCGCATAACATCGATCTGAGGAATGTCATTCCAATGATTTATCCTAATCATGGAAGAGAGTGTGGCTAATGCATCAGCCAAGTTGTTTTCTTCACGAGGAATGTGATGAAAATCTACCCTGTCGAAGAATGGTAACAATCTTCTTGCGTAGTCTTTGTAAGGAATTAGCCCTGGTTGGCGTGTTTCCCATTCTCCTTTGATTTGATTGATGACCAAAGCAGAATCTCCATATACATCCAAGTGTTTGATTCTTAGATCCATGGCTTCTTCGAGACCCATGATGCAAGCTTCATATTCGGCCTCATTGTTTGTGCATTTGAAAGTTAATCTGGCAGTAAATGGAATATGGGTACCCTGAGGTGTAACAATGATTGCCCCAATTCCTCGTCCATAAGCATTGACAGCTCCATCAAAGATTAAGCCCCACTGGGATCCTATCTCAGGTCCTTCGTCTGGTAGCGGCTCGTCGTAATCTTTCATCTTGAGGTACATGACGTCCTCGTCCGGAAAATCGAAACTGGTTGATTCGTGACCATTGAGTGGGTGGTGAGCCAGGTGCTCCGCTAGAATGCTTCCTTTCACGGCTTTCTGTGCGTGATACTCAATGTCATATTCTGATAACAACATCTGCCAACGGGCAATTCTCCCGGTTAAAGCAGGCTTCTCAAAGATGTACTTGATTGGATCCATATGAGAGATCAAACAAGTAGTATGTCGAATCATGTACTGGCGGAGACGCTTGGCAGCCCAGGCCAAAGCACAACACGTCTTCTCGAGCATGGAGTAGCGGGATTCACAGCCAGTGAATTTCTTGCTCAGGTAGTAAATGGCATGCTCTTTTCTCTTTGTCTCGTCTTGCTGTCCCAGGACACAACCCATGGAGTCTTCTAAGACGGTTAAGTACATTATCAGAGGTCTTCCTTCCACTGGAGGAGACAAGATGGGTGGTTCGAGCAGATATTCCTTAATGCTGTCGAACGCTTTCTGACAATCGTCTGTCCAGACGCAACTTTGATTTTTCCGTAGAAGTTTGAAAATAGGAGCGCAAGTTGCAGTCATGAGATATATGAATCTCGAGATGTAATTCAGACGTCCAAGAAATCCTCTAACTTGTTTCTCGATTCTGGGTGAAGGCATTTCTTGAATTGCCTTGACTTTGTCTGGATCTACTTCAATTCCGCGTTTGCTGACAATGAAACCAAGGAGTTTTCCTGAATAGACACCAAAGGTACATTTGTTGGGGTTCAGGCGAAGCTGAAACTTCCGTAAGCGTTGAAATAACTTTGTCAGATTCTGTATGTGATCTTCTTCATTTTCTGATTTGGCAATCATGTCGTCCACATAGACTTCCACTTCTTTATGCATCATGTCGTGGAAAAGCGTAGTCATGGCTCTTTGATAAGTTGCCCCTGCGTTCTTTAGTCCAAAAGGCATAACACGGTAGCAGAATGTGCCCCAGGGGGTGATGAAAGCTGTTTTTTCCATGTCTTCAGGTGCCATTTTGATTTGGTTGTATCCTGAAAATCCGTCCATGAATGAGAAAACTTTGGATTTTGCTGTACTGTCTACCAACATATCAATATGTGGTAAAGGAAAATCATCCTTAGGGCTAGCTTTGTTCAAATCTCTGTAGTCGACGCACATGCGGACTTTTCCGTCTTTCTTAGGAACGGGAACAATGTTAGCTAACCACTGAGGGTATTTTGAAGTGGCGAGGAAACCTGCGTTGATCTGCTTTTGAACTTCCTCTTTGATTTTCATGGCCATCTCCGGATGAGTTCTTCTTAATTTTTGCTTGACCGGAGGGCATTCTGCTTTTAATGGCAAGTGATGCTCCACTATACTGGTATCCAACCCCGGCATATCCTGATAAGACCAAGCGAAGACATCTGAGAATTCTCTGAGCAGCTGTATTAAACTCTCTCTGATCTCTGAACTGAGCGAAGCTCCAATCTTAACCTCTTTTCTGTTTCCATCGGAACCAAGGTTAATGATCTCTAGAGGCTCATTGTATGGCTGAATGGCCTCTTCCTTTTGTTGAAGTAATCGTGAAATTTCCTTTGATATTTCTTCGTCTTCTTCTTCCTCTGCCTCGAATACAGGAAACTCAAAGCTTGGAGAAGTCATACGATCGCACGTTTCAACGGGGTATTTTATGATTAATCTGCATATGTGTGATAAATTTTATTTAGACAACGAGGGAAGACTCGGTGTATGCAGTTAATGGAATTTTTGATGTTTTTTAAGGGTGTTTTTTAGGATTAGCAATTTCCGAAAAAAGAAAAGGAAAAACTAACGACGGAACAAAATGACATTTTTATTTATTAACAGTCATTTCTTGAAACAAAGACCCTATAAAACAAAACTCTATTGCTTGAAACAAAACTCTTTTTATTTATTAACAGTCTCTTTCTTGAAACAAAGAGGGACATTTTCCTAAGAAATAGTAAAAATGCAAAGCCCTATGAAACATCTCTTCTCCCTGGGCTATGGTGAGAGGACAAAATAACGGTGAAAGTTCCTACTTAGGAGTGCGAACAACAGTTGAAACTTCAACAGCTGTCCAGTAGTGGCGAACCCCATTGTGCACTAAGTAATCTGGAACCTTAGGCTTAAGCTGGCCTGTGGTAGGTCTTGATTTACCAACCACTGTCTTTGCAACACTCAGACGATCTTCTTCTACTTCAGCAGACTGAGCGGTGTGAGCATACCCATTTCCGAGTGGAGTATGTCGGACTTTCTTTTGAGGGAACTTCCAATCTTCTGAATGGAGAGACTCGTTGTCGGAGACACTTTCGAGATCATCCTCTTCTGTATTTTGGTCTTGCTCTTCTCCCAAGATGGCATTGACTAGATATGTGAACTCTAGATCCTTAGCCTCGGAAGGTGACTTGGGGATATAATCCTCAATGATGACTTCACCAGTAGATGATAAATAGCAAGGGTTATACATCTCTTTTGGCTGAGAGAGGTACTCAAAATCACTGTTCCATCCAGTTGGAACAATATCTTCAAGAGAGATTCTTGAACTTTCAGGAGCGGAGTATTTCACCATGTAGTCGAATTTTCCGCTTGGTTCTCCTAATGTATCCCAAGTCTCTTCGGGGATAGGAGGAGCTTCTTCCGATGAACCATGACTTCTGGTGGTGAAGCTGTCAGTAACTTCATCCCTGCTTGGTTGAGTCTTATTTTCAGATCCCTCAGTTGGATAACAGCAAGGTGGATCAGACTCTGGTAGGGAGATATATCCTGCTTTGTTAAGATAGGATAACCATTCCTCTTCATCGGTGTTTTCCGTACCGATGGTATTGACTGTTTGTTGAACAGGTTGAAGAAAACCTCCACTGCAGAAAGTTTCTTGAATAGGAAGAACTACCTCAATTCCTGGAGTAGTCTTTGATGATGTTGGAAAGAATCCAATTCCCGTTCTGTTCTTGTTGTTGGTAGGAATATTAATGTGCCCCCAACCACTGGTAGTGCCATCCTTTACAACTTGGATTGCATCTTTGTATGAAGAGATAGACGCTGCTTTCTCCTTTCCTTTGTCTAAGGAAAGTGCTTGGAATTTAGTTCCAACAACTTCTTTTGGTTCTATGTCGGAGAATGATGACAGGTTGCTGACGATTAGAGCTCGTTCTCCACATACGGTTACCAATTTGTCATTCTTTATGAACTTCAGTTTCTGATGAAGTGTTGAAGTAATTGCCCCAGCCTCATGAATCCATGGGCGACCTAGCAAACAACTGTATTGTGCTGGAATATCCATAACTTGGAAAGTGATTTTGAACGTCTGAGGTCCAATAGTTATGGGAAGATCTACTTCTCCGAAAACTGACTTCCTTGATCCATCAAAGGCTTTGACGATGACATGACTTTTTCTTAGAGGGTAATCTTCGAAAGATAATCTTGATAATGTTGATTTAGGCATGACGTTGAGAGAGGATCCATTGTCTATTAGGACTCCTGTGAGTACATCACCCATGCAGCCAACTGAGATGTGAAGTGGAAGATTGTGGTCCACTCCTTCTTCAGGAAGATCTTCGTCACAGAAACTTAGGCTAGTTCCCGCGGAGATGTTGGCAACGATGTTGTTGAATTGGCTTATAGTAACACTTGGTTCTACGAAAGCTTGTTCCAAAACTTTCTGTAGAGCTTCCCTATGAGCTTCAGAACTCAATAGCAGGGAAAGAACAGAAATCCTAGACGGAGTATGTAGTAATTGATCTACAATGTTGTATTCACTCCTCTGGATTAACTTCAAGATCTCATCATTTTCTTTCGCTTGAACAGCATTGGTCAGATGATTATCTTGCCTATGTGGTACTTCCTCCGAAGGTTTCTCCACATTTTCTGTTGTTCTGTTGAAGACTCGTCCACTTCTGGTGACTCGACTAACATCAGCAATGTTGACAACAGACGGTAATGGTATTTCCTTACCATTTTCAATGAATGTAGCATTGTACTTGTATGGTATAGCCTTGCTGGACTCATACGGTACAGGACCTGGTAAGTAGATGACTAGCGGTGCAACTGCTGTTTTCCTGCTATCATACTTAACTTGCATAGGTTCAACTTGATTAATTTGAGAAGATACGGTAAAGACTTCATCATCTTCTCTGTTGGCAAGAACAGTAATGGTATTGTCATCCATCAGCTTTTGAATGTCGTTGCGAACACGCAAACATCCTCGTGAATTTCTTCGACAGATTCTGCATCTACTGTAAGCGTGGAAATCTGTTCCAAAGTAAGCAAGTCCATTTAAAGTTTTGTGGAACCTGACTACTGATCCTTCAAGGTCTTCAACTTTGTAGATTTTGTATTCTCCTGGACATCCTTGAACCATGTTGATGTCATGTTCAGTTCTGACTCGGATATGTTGAATCCATCCTAAGTCCATTTGTTCTTGTAATGCAGCTTGAACTACGGCACATCCTTGATTATTCTTTGGACAAATTTCACATGTGAAGTAGTTGTGAGGTGGTACATGACCGTACCCAGCTTGTTTAGCGTGCATCTTGACAAGATTTTCCCCTATCTGACGAATGTCGTAGATTTGAATGACGTTGGGGTGCTGGTCTATCAGATTTACTGAAGCTTCTTTGTGCTGCGGTGTGGACCGTCCTTTCGGGCCATACCCCTCCGTGGGTGGGATACGTGAACTGACTCTTTTTTGTCGATCGGACGCTTTCGCGTCACTTTTGAAAAAGTTTACAGAGTCGCCACCGACCTTTTATTTTATCCAATGAAGGAAAGGTTTATAAAAGAAACAGAAAAAAGACCTTTGAGAGATTCTGGGTAAGGGGGTAGGTTATACAAAGGGAAGGTGTTAGCACCCTTTGTATCCATGGTTATCCATGGGCTCTTTAGTTTGCTTAGCTCATTTGCTTTACTTTTCAATTGATTCGGAATGCTTTACCTGTGTTTTTGAAATACCTTTGCAAATAGAATTTGTAATGATCCTTGTGCGGATATATACAAATGCTTGTTTATCTTTCGAAAGATGTTTTGAAAAGAACGTTAATTTTGTAATGATCCGTGTCTGGATGTATACAAAATATTGTCTTTTGGAAAGTTTATTTTTGAAAAACAACAGTATATGAGAATTTTGTTTGTTTTGATTTTGAGCAAGCAAACTAGGAGGTCTACCCTGAGTTAGGAGGTCTTTATCCTTGTTCCCTTTAAAAATCTATCCATTCGTCGGATATGAACAAAAGGTTCGATTTTGTACTCGAAACAGTAGAAATGTGACTTTGATTTTGAAAAGAGTGAAAAGGGATTACCCTAGGAGGTGCAAATGTGATTGTGATTGAATTCAGATATTTATCTTTGAAGTTAGTGATCTGACGGTTCAATTTTATCTTTGACATACACGCAGTTTATATGGGTGCTGGAAATTAAAATGCGGAAATGTAAAGTGCGGAAAGTAAATCTACACTATTACATCGATTTTGCGGGAAACGTAAACTAACCTATTTACATGAATTTGACATCCTATACATTTATCTAGGAACTTTAAATTGCAAGAAATAAAAGGCATGTTTTTTTGGATTTTTTGTGATTTATTTTAAGTATAATTAATGCGTTATTAATTAATTTAAAATAAAGAAAAAAGATGGAAATATGATTAAACCTAGCAAATAAGTTTAGAATATGTACAAAACATTTGTCAATTAATTTTAAAGCAAAACTAATTTTTTTGGAATTTTTGAAATTGTTTTTGGATTTTTTAAGTTAATTAAAACATAATTATTTAAATAATTACACAAATAATTAAAACTTAAAGAGAAAATTATCCTAAATATGTACAAAATTAGTTTATGATATATAAACAATATTTAATATAAAGAACAATTTTTTTTATGATTTTTTGACTAATTAAAATAATTAATAAGCAAATATATAAATACATACTAATTAATTATGTAAAATATTAAAATTTTGAAGAAAAGTAAAATATTTTTATTTCAGAAAATAATATGTTATTTTAGAAGTTTAAAATATTTTTTGTGGAATTTTTTGAATTTTTAAGCTATTTTAAATTAATTTTGCAAAGAAAATAAAATAAAATAGAAAATAAAATAAAAATAAAAAGGGATACTGATCTGGTGTAGTGATTGAGTGAGAGTCCATGGTGTGGCTGTGTGTTATGGTGCGTTGGATGGTAAGATTGATGAGATCAAGAGTCCAGATTTGTAGGTGCATGATATGATGGTAGGGAACATGTACTGAATTCAAGGAGAATTCAAACTTTCTGACTGGGGCCCACATGTGCACGCGTGGATGGGAGACTGGTTGACCTTCCAATGATGAAGAGCCACGTGAGCGGAGGGAAAAGTCAGCCTTGACTGACGAACCACGCTTGGACGCGTGGTCGTCTTCAACCTCCGTCTCATTCATTTTTTCAAACAGATAGCGGGGGTTTTAAACCCCCTCTATTTTTACGATAAATCGTGCAGTTTTTTATAGCTTCTGAACCTGCAAAAAATACACGTTAGCAACACATGAAAGCAACCCAGATCCACTAAACATGAGGCCCTGAGTTCATTGGTGGTATTAGTTTCTTTGTTTGATGCTTGTAGCTATAGATTCGAAGGTATTAAAGTTTAAGCATGCATGAACATCCATTAATGGTGTTGAGTGATTCTCACGTGGGAACTATTATGTCAAGGCCCAGATCACCCATATATGTCCCCATAAACATGTTAGGATGGTTAGTTTGTATGGAAATTAATTGCAAATATGAAAACGAAAGTTAATGCATATATACATGAAGAACACTTGTATGCACTATACGACTCTCATGGGCCTATATTTAGAGTTCAATCTTACTCTATGATGTTTGATAAGATGATTAGAAAGCTTGGTATGTATTAATATTGATTGGAGAATTGAATTTGAAATTTTACAAAGTTATGGAAATTTGAGAGAATTTTTGATATTTCTTGGCTATACTCTTGCTATATTTCGTGTCCCCTTTTCTTGCTGAAGTATGATGCTTCTTTTATAGCCCAAAGGCTGCTTGGAAGTGAAGCAAGAAGCTTTGTTGTCTTTGTTGAAAGTTTGATTTTTAAAATATTAAAAATCTTTGAATTGTTGACCAAGCTTGACTCCATTCAATGCTCTTGTCTTGGGCATCAATTTTCTGCAGAAAAATGAAGACTTTGGAGGTGTGTCATACTTGGAGATCAAGCCATCAATTATCCATGCAATTTCCTTTAATTTTAATCTTAAAATAAGATAAAATTATGTCAAAAATGGATAATATAGATGTGGGCTTTGTCTTGGTCGTGGGAGGCCCATAGTAACATGGCAAAGATGTTTGGACCACAAAAACTTGGCATCTTTTGGAAAAAAAACATTTTTGAGCAATGTTGATTCCATGCATTTTCCCAAAATTTAGCCAACTTCAACAAGGTGTAAATCCTTCAATTTTTGTCATATGAAGGAGATCTTGCACTTTTTGGAAACCTCAAAGAGTCCTCTAACCAATGTCTTTGGTCTCATGTCAAAATGATTTTTGGTTCTCCTTGTGTGTCCTTTTGAAAAAAGTGTCTTTTTGTTGACTTTGAAAATGACCTGTAATGTCTTTGGCCATATTTTTCAAATGGTGAATGCTATGACCATGGGATCAATTGCATTTGAAAGATAATTGAATTTCCTTCAAAATGAGCTTTGGTTGACATTTTTTGGATGAAGGATGAGAGAGTTATGATCAGTCAAAGTTGAGTTGACTTTTCAGGCAAAAACCCTAATTTTGAATCTTAGGGTTTTGTTGATTTTTGATCTTTCCTTGATGAATTGTGATCATCCAATGATCAAATGTTGAATCCTTTGACAAAATATGGACTTTGACAAAAAATTTCATTTTTGACTGTCAGTTGACTTTTTTGGTCAAACGGGTCGTCTGTTGACTGTTTGAGCTGCTGACGGTGCGTCTGAGTGAATTGAAGTTTGAAAATTTGTATGATGGTACTTTGAGATGTATGGATGCATATGAAATCCATTTGAGCTCTCAAAACTTGTTGCTCCTGTTAAAACAAGAAAAACCCTGATTAGGGACTGTCTGTATAGGAGGTAGTTAAGCGTACCTGATTTTTGTGCAGTGTTGAGTTTCTGCTAATCATGTGATATTCAGAAGACTTCTAACACAAAAATCTTGGAAATTTGAATTGTGAATGATTGATTTGATTGATTGTACAAATCACTGTGAATTGTACTGTCTGCAGTTTGTCTGTCAACCGACTGTTCGTGTACTGAAGCAGCAGTTAAAGTGAAAAATCAACTGTCAAAGTTAATTTTCTTTTTTGTTGTTATTTTTGTTTTTGTTTGGTGTGAAGCATGAAAATTTATTTACATGACTTGTTAGAAAACAGAAACATAATAAATAACTGATATTTACGGTATGCGGGCAAAATTACCGATAATAACCTGAAAATTGTTAAATGCACAGAAATAGAAATATTTGACTGGCAGAAACACACAAAATATTATCTTAGTAATTAAGCAATATTATGACAAATAGTACAACATTTAATACTGACAGTATAAATATTACATACTATTGAACAGTACGACGAATAGACGGTACGTTTAAGAAAATAAGAAACACGGCAAACTTTAAAAATGACGGTTGATGAACCATGCTATGATCAATAACATGTAGAGGATTGGGAATGCAACCATTGCAGGTCCACACTTCTCAGGACTGTGTAGGCAGAAGAAAGTCATGATCACCGTAGCAATGGTGATGACTGTAAGAAACAGTGTCTCTATCCATTTTGCCATTCTTGCTAGGAAAGAAGAAAGAAAATGGATGATGAAGTAGAAATTTGAAAGATGATTTAGAATTTGATGTGAGATTTGTGGGAAGAATGAGAGGTATTTATAGAATGGAAAGATGATAGAGACGTTGGGGAATGATGTGATTCCGTACAAAAGGAAATTTGAGTGGTAGTGAGATTTGAAAGAAAGTGTAAGGTATTGTTGGGAAAAGAGAGATGGATAGAATAAAGTTGAGATTTGAATTTGAAAGGATAGATTTGAAAAGATTTTGAAAATAATGGAATATAGCACAAAAGTTAGTGGGAAAACAAAAACAATTGTTACCAGTACAGTGTGAGTTTCCTGCTTTTGCGCCTGCAAAAAGATTTAACCCTGCATGAACTGTGTTAGTACTATTTATCTGTAAAATAAATAAATAGTATTTGTGAAGTAAAGAACAGTATTTGGCGTTTGCGTAAGAATAAATTCCACTGTAAGCCAAGTTACTGTGTAAGAAAAATTCTGAAAACCAAGTTCTTCATATGTCAGGATATTTTGAAAAAATCCATGTTTATATGAGACTCTTAATTTTCATATTGAAACTTTCCTGAAAAAAAGAAGTGGGCAAATTTTGGGGTATAACATGCGGCAAAGGATTTGCTTGGACGTTTGGATTAGTATCTTTGAAGGATAGCATTCCGCTCTTCACTAATCGTTGGACGTCAATCTTGAAAGGGAAACAGTTCTTAATATTGTGACCTGGTGCCCCCTGATGATAGGGACAAGATTGGTCAGCCTTATACCATGGTGAGGAACTGTTTGTAGGATTTGGAGGACTCCTTGTCTGAATGAGTCCTTTCGCCAGTAATGTTGGAAACAATTCTGCATACGGCATTGGTACGGGGACAAAGGCAGGATACCTTGGAGCCCGATTGTTGTAATTTAGAGGTCGAACCTGCTGCTGAGGTTGCTGCGACCTTTGTTGAATTTGTTGTTGCGAGACCTGAGGTTGATAAGCTGGCGCTGAGTTAACAACCGGAGTTATTGTTGCAACTTGAGGTTGGAATTTCTTCTTGATTTTGTGCAAGACATTGCTGACATCTTGATCCTTTTTCTTCTGGAAAGAACTTCCATACTTCCTTGGACCAACAGAAGATTCTGGTTCTTTGTTCAAGCGTCCTTCTCGAACTGCTTCTTCTAAACGTACACCCATGTTTACCATCTCGGTAAAGTCACTTGGTGCACTTGCAACCATTCGTCCGTAGTAAAATGGACTTAAAGTTTTGAGATAGATTTTTGTCATTTCTTTCTCTTCAAGTGGTGGACAAATTTGAGCAGCAACTTCACGCCATCTCTGAGCATATTCCTTGAAGCTTTCTCTATCCTTTTGAGTCATGGCCCGGAGTTGATCTCTGTCGGGAGCCATATCCAGATTGTACTTATACTGTTTGACGAAGGCCTCTCCGAGGTCTCGAAAAGTACGAATCTCTGAACTGTCCAAGTTCATGTACCATTTGAGTGCAGCACCAGTCAGGCTGTCTTGAAAATAATGAATGAGCAATTGTTGATTATCAGTCTGAGTTGACATTCTTCGAGCGTACATTACGAGATGACTTTGTGGGCATGAATTCCCTTTGTACTTCTCGAATTCTGGTACTTTGAACTTGTGAGGAATCTTAACATTTGGAACCAGACAGAGGTCTGCAGCATTCTTTCCAAATAGATCTTGTCCTCGGAGAGTCTTGAGTTCCTTCTGCATTTGCAGAAACTGTTCTTGGAACTCGTCCAATCTTTCATACACGCCAGCGTCCTCACTGGGAGCGTGATGATATACTTGTCCGCCATGCGAGGGAAAAGTATGCATAATGGGCTGTGGAGAAGCCATGACAGCAGATCTTGGAATCTCAGCATTCTGTTGTGCGAAACCCATTGCCGTTGCTCTTGGAATTTCAATTTCCAGAGGTTTGTAACCCTCCGGTGGACGCATATCCATGGTGACTTTTGGAGCTTCAGAAGCTGGAGGTATGTACCCTTCTGGAGTAAAGTTATACGGCATGCCCCAAGGTCGATCAGGCGGCATGGTATACTGAGGAATAGGAGTAGAAACAAACTCGGAAACCACAGTCCTTTGTGGTTCTTCTGGCGTTGGTCGATTCTGCGCAACTACCAGGGCTTCTACCATACTATTGAGCCTTTCAACAGTACCTTTGAGAGTATTAATCTCTTCCTTGAGTTCTTCATTCTCTTGCTCAAAGTCTTCCATTCTTTTCTTGCGACTTGAACGAGTGTTGTATGGATGAGACAGCTTGAAAGTCTTGGTTCACCTCCTTCTCCTCCTCTCTTTCTGGAGAAAGGAAAGTGACTATTAGATCCGCGACAATTCTCGTGTCAGTGCGTACGACTAAAGCGATGTATGATATGCAATTTATTATTTTTCAAGGAAACACCATAATTACGTTATGAAACATCAAACTTTTATTAATTAAGCGAAAATGCCGTTTTACACACTTTGAAAATGGAAATACAGAGAAGCTGAGAGAAAGGACTCTAAAATTTTGATGAAGAGCTGACTTCACGTTCTAACATCTTCTTCTGTTTCTTGAGCTGAGCGTTCTCTGTCGTGAGCTGATCGATGATCCAGGAAGCAGGAGGGATATGATGAGAAAGTGACGTTTGTGTCACTTGTCGATCCAGTACTTCAAGTAACTCATCCTTCCTTCTTAGGATGTTTTGAATCTCAACATTTTCCGTGTTGACAATTCGATACTTGTTCCTCCAAGCATTCCTTTCTTGGCATACCTTGTTTAATGCCGCTTGCAATTTTTCAACATCGGTGGAGAAAAGGTAAATTGGTTCCCTTAGGGGAATAGGTTCTTGATGTTGATATGGCATCCTGAGCTTGAATGCTCTGACGCGTACCCATTGAAGGTAAGGATCCAGGGAGATGCAAAGACGTTTTCCTAACAATCTTCTCCCTTTACTGTGAACAAGACGCCAGGCTTGGACAATTTCCTTCTTCAGCATGTTGCCATGATCGTCGATGTTCTTGAAGAACAGACCTTCCAATTGGATGTTACTTGGAATGTTTTTCATGGGATAGCCGTATTGACGACGGGCTAAAGCTGGATTGTAACTGATTCCTCCCTTAGTTCCAATAAGGGGTATGTTGGGGAAACTTCCGCAACTGAAGATGATCTTGGTTTCGTCGTTGTCAGGACTACACCAATCAATGTCTGTATGAGTGAGAGACATGATTTTCTGTGACCAGTAAAGGCCACCCCTCATGTTCCAGAAAGTGCTAGACTTTGGCAGGTGTGAAACGAACCATTCGTATAACAACGGTACGCAGCATGTGATTAATCCTCCTCGCTGCAGGTTTCTTGAATGCACAGAGTGATAAGCATCCGCAAGCAAGGTTGGAACTGGATTTCCAATTAAGAAGATCTTAATTGCATTGATGTCGACGAAATCGTTAATGTTAGGAAACAAAAACAATCCGTAGATAAGCAAAGCCAAGACTTCCTCAAAAGCGCTCATATCTTGGATGCTGACGAAGTACCGAGCTTGATCAAACAGGAATTTGGAGGGCAATCCTTGAATTCCTCCTCTACTCACCATATGAGTTCTGATGTCGACTACGTTCAAAGGAGTAGTTGCAGCAATGATAATGTCGTCAGGATTCTTTTCCAAACCGGAGTACGGATCTTGCGCGTACACGGGTATTCCAATCAGACGAGAGTACTCCTCTAACGTAGGCATGAGCTGGTAATCTGGAAAGGTGAAGCAGTGATACGTTGGATCGTAAAACTGTACCAAGGTGGGAAGGATCCCATCCACCATGTTGGTATTGAGTAAAGGCAGAAGTTTTCCATACTTCTCCTTGAAAGCCTGGGGGTTGACCACCAGTTTTCCGAGCTTTCCCAGTTCCTCGACCTGGGGAATCTTGAAGGTGTATTTCCTAGCTCTCTTTCTCCCATAATCCATGGTATAGATCCTTAAGTCCTTTCTCCGTTTCTCTCTTTCTCTGAAGTTCAAAACGTTCGTTATTCAGTTTCCTTGAAAAATGACTCGAAAAAGACTTTTTTGTTTTTAGTTGTTTATTAATGAATGATGCATGAATGCATGAATGCACATACAAGAGTTTTAAACAAACATGGCGTTGAAGGGTATAGTGGTCATGAAGTCCAAACGCAATCCCCGCCCCAATGGTAAACTAAGGTTAAGGATTTTTGTACCTGTAGAACGGGTTCTAAGGGTCCCAGAGTTTTTGCTCAACCTTAAAGATACGTTGATTGGTATCTATAAGAGAGTTTTCTCTGAGTGTAGTATCTGCGTGACAATTACTTCCGTAATCACCGCTCTACGTCCTAAAAAGGCTTTAAGTGGGGTTAATGTGTTTCTAGGTCCTCCTGGTACAAATCAGTCTCGGAATGCAGTGGCGCAGTTAATCACAACCAGCCAGGCAAATCCCAAGAGTAGAATTGTGAACCAAGATTAGAGGGCCTTCACCGGGAAGACATCCTCCATCCTATCTTATGTTGCACTCAAATCCGGGTATAGGATTTCTCACCACAAGGGGGAATCAAGCCCTTTCCCGATACAGAATAAACAAAATAAACAAATATATATGCAACAAACACATGATATGACACAGAGGTTAGGCAGGACCTCTCTTGTTTGAGGGGGAATTTGGCATCCCTAATTCCTCATTGGGGCTGGACCAGCAACAGGTCAACCATTGGTTTGGATGAAAAACCAAGGTTTTTAACACTTATATCCCCAGCAGAGTCGCCATTTTTCTGTGGTGTCGTTTTCTTTTACCTCCCCGTTTCACTTGGGAGGACGGCACGCTAAACCCTTCACGCGAAATTTGGAAGGAGAATGCGCCCGTGGTGGGATGAATTTTATTTCAGTTCTTCCTACGATATCACACGAACTTTCTTATTGGTCCTACGAGTAGGAAAGGGAAAAAAAGATCTCAACTAAACCCTAGGAGTTTGCTAAGTGTGGGGATTTACACCTAGACTAGAAATTCTGGAGTCCGGGAGGTCGGTTATACATAGGGAAGTGTTTAAACACCCTACATATCTGTAGTACTCTACAGGAACCTTCTCTGTGTCATTGTGTTTGTGTTTATTGCTAATGATTGGGAAAGTTTCTCCTTTGTGTTAGGAGAAGGAAATTGAATTGATTTTAAAAGACAGACAGACAGACAAACTGACTATTTTTGGTATTTTATTAGCTCGCTGAGATTCCTTGTGAACCTCATGCCTACATATCCCTAGTGGAAGTCAGAGCTTAATGTAGTTCGGGGAACTAACTAGGGAAATTAATGTTTTTGGTGCCTTGCTTGAAGCTCAAGGTTGAAGCTGGGAATTAAATCTCTGTTTACAGTAAAGAGACATGAAATTATCCCTACAGAGAGGTATTAGTACTATTCTACCACAAACATTTTGAAAGAGTGACAGAATAACTGGATTCATTTCATTCAAGAGGGGGACCTTACTTGTGTGTGCAAGTATGCCAGTCAGATGCCTCTTAAATGAAAGAAAGATGCTCGTCCAAATTAGGGAAAGTGTACAAGTCTGGGGATGTGCCAGAGCATGTCTTTCAGAGTCCTAAATGGGAGACTTTGATTGAAATTGAAATTGAAATGTTTGTTTGTTTGAATGTGGTAGAGTAGTAAAAATATCTCTCTATGGAGATAAGCTATGTCTATCTACTGTATAAAAGATTTGACTTTAGCTGGCTTGTATGAGGCCCAAGCTTGAGGCTTTTTGATTGATTAATTGATATTATTGACTCTGGGAGATGACTCCATTGGGGATTAATTACAGGGTATTTTTGTGTTCTGTACAAAGCCCAGAATTGAGGCTGACTCTATTTGGAGAGTGTTTATTTGATGGGTTTTATTTGGTGTTCTGTACAAAGCCCAGAATTGAGGCTGACTCTACTGAGGGAGATTCTATTTATGTGCCTTGTACAAAGCCCAAGGTTGTGGCTGACTCTAGCTATGAAAAACATTATTTTCTGCCTTGTACAAAGCCCAAGGTTGTGGCGGACTCTTAAATAAATGAAGTGAGTATGGATGACTATATGGGAAAAGATCCTAAGTGTTAGGAATCTTTGACACATGAAAGATATGGTTTATCTGCCTTGTACAAAGCCCAAGGTTGTGGCTACTGAATGATGAAGAACTCACTGGGGAGACTCTATTATCTGCCTTGTACAATGCCCAAGGTTGAGGCTAACTGTTGACAGGGGAGTTTTATTGTTTGGGTGCCTTGTATGAAGCCCAAGGTTGAGACTAACTGTTTTTGTTGGTTTTGACTCTACTGAGGAGATTTTATTTATTAAAAGACTGTTTTTCTTTGGAAGCTAACCCTTTCCAGGGATTTTGACTCAGCTGGGGAAATTATCTCCTAAGAGAATAAAATTATTTATTGATTTAATTTTGGAGGCTAACCCTTTCCAGGGGTTTTGACATTTTAGAATGAAGGAATGTGTGGAAGCTAACCCTTTCCAGGGATTTTGACATTTTAGACAGATGTTGGAGGCTAACCCTTTCCAGGGGTTTTGACAAAGTGATTGATTTGGGTAGCACTCCATTAATTATTAAGGGATGAAAGTATTGGCAGAAAGATTATCTAGTGAGACTTCTTGTTTAAAGCCCAAGATGAAGGCTGACTCAATGCTGAGGGTGACCAAACATGGATCCTAGACTCTGCTAAGGAAGATTGATGAAGATAAGGGTGACAGAGACTGTCCATGTCTCTCATTCCAAAAATGTACTCAATGCAAAATTGAGACAAACTTAGCTTGTTTAAAGTCTGGTTTAAATTGGAAGAAACTCACCAGGGTAGGCTAAAAGGTGACTAAAGACCTGTTCCTATGTTTATAAGAAACCTGATGGGTCCTTGTATACAAGCTCAAGAGGAAGCTGGAAATGCTTTTAAGAAGCCTGTGGGTCCTTGTACAAAGCCCAAGAGGAGGCTAATCGAGGGTCCTTGTTATAGCACAAGAGAAAGCTATGTAGTTTTGAACTTATTTTGGCTCTAAGCAAATGGGTAAGAGGTTTCACCGGGAATAATTCCTCTTTGGGTGGATGTGTCCTATTATTTTTGGATTCTAAGGTTTTTGCCAAGATGTTTCACCGGGAATAATTCATCTTGGGGGTTTGAACTACAGATCTCTAATTAGGAAAGAGCCTTCACCGGGAAGACATTCTCAATCCTAGGCCATATTCCTATAATATATATATAGTTTAACTGTCCTAAGGTTTATACTCAAACGCAGTTCTAAACTAATATATGCATAGTTTATATTTGACAGTAATTTAAATAAAGACTGTAAATTAAAAGCTTGTAAAGCCTAACCTGGATGGAGTGGAGGCCATTGAAGAAGTATGTACAGAGCCTCGACAGTATTTTTGTTGTTTTGTTGATAACAGTTGAATATATATGATAAACAGTTAATGGTTTTTGAAAACAGAAGAAGTGAAGATGGACAAAGGTCACATAGGTATCTGAAGAGTTTCACCGGGAATAATGCCCTTCAAATACCAGAAGAATGTTTTGAAAACAGAAAGAAGATTTTGAAAATACAGTTTTGAAAACAAGCTAAGAAGAGAAGATTTTTGGGACTTACACTCTATTAGAGGCCCAGTACTTTACAGTACTGGTTATAACAAAAATTTGAAAATGATTTGGAATGATATGAGGTTTTGTTGTTTGAAAACCTTAATCATTTGATTTAATCAGAGATTGAAAACAGTTTTGAGAATTGACAAAAGTCAACTTAATTAAAGTAAAAATAAAGATTTTTACTTAATTAAGACCTAAACAATTAGGGTTTTATCATAAAATTATTCACACAAATAATTAGGTTAAAACAAAATGGAAACATATATTTAAAGTATTTAATAAAACACTTAAAACATACTATTTTATACCTAATAAAAATATATGAATTAAATAATATTTTTATGATTTTTTTGATTATACATAAAATAGGTATATTAAATAACAAGTGTGTGAAAAATGAAGTGAAAATGATTTAATTTGATAGGTTAAATAATTGTGTGAAGTTGTGAAGAAATTTAGTGTGAAAAGTGATAAAAAATATGATTTTGTCACCTAGAGGGGTTGAACTCACGCCCTTTAGGTCACATACCCAAAACCAAACCACTGGGCCAGCGCGCGCTCAGTGTTAGTAACTTGCATTCAATTCATTATATTTTCAAACAAGTAGTAAAACCATGAAAAAATAAAAGGAACAAAAAGTCTGGGGCGAGGGGGATTCGAACCCCAGACTTGTGGCATGAGGAGACTAAGAGCGCATGTGTGGCCACTAGGGCAAGTTGTTCAGTCGTTAATAACACGCATACCATTCAAAATAAAATAAACTCTCCCCTGAGAATTCAAATTTACGCGCCACCACCATCTTCGTCTTCAACCTCAAGCTCCATGATTTTGAATTTCTGAACTCACTCGTTTCTCAACCATTTGCAATGATGTAAACATGAAACTTGCTCTAAATTCACTCACGATTCTAAATATGTAACTAACATGAACTATCATTAACTACATCTAACTAATTTACCAGAAATCGTGAAGAACCCTAAAATTTCAAAATTAAATTAAATGACTATACCGAAAGATAAATGGATGATGATAGAGGGTTTTCAATCCTCTGATGATGCTGAACAAGATAGAATCGAGCTATTTCACAAAGAGTACTTAAATTAAAGAGAGGGAGTTCAGAAACTTACCTCTGAAACTGAAGGTCGTGAGGATGATTGAGAGCAACTGAGCTTGAATGAATGATCTCAATAGCTTCCCTGAGACTCAATGATGCTAACTGGATGCTTATTGTAGCCTGAATCCTTCTGAATTGTTCTATGGACCTCCCTCGATTTCAGCTTCAAGTGAACATGGAGGTTGTTGAATTTGGAGTTACAGATGAGCTGCAGCCATCTGGTTAGCTTCACTATGACCTGAGGAGTGTGTCTGGATGATTGGCTTGGCTTGAAACCTCCTGAATCACTCCATGGACCTCCAACTGCAAATGCTCCAAAGTGAGAGCAACAATGGTGTTCCTCCACTTACAGAAGTGATCCAGGTGCTTGGATCACCTCAAATGACCTCCCTTGAGATGTTAGAATGCTCACTTCCCAAAGATAAGCTCTGGTTTGAAGAAATCGATTCTTCTTGCCAAAGAACTTTGAAAAACAATGAACAAGAGAAGAGAAAGAGAAAGCAAGTAATATGGTTGCTTTGGTGTGTTTTCTGAATGAGAAAGAGGCCTCTATTTATAGGCAATTGATTCAGAGCAATTGAGCATGGTAAGCTTGCTTAGTGTAGTGAGTTTGGTTTCTTAGCCATGAAGAAATTCAAAGAATATCCCAAGTGCAATGATGAGCTCTTTGATACCACTCCCTAGCCATCGGTTTTGCTTGATCTTAGGGGACCAAATTGCTGCAGAAATGAGCTCCAATTGGTTGGGAGAAGATTCCTTTGATGAATCACCAATTTGTCATAAATTCAAAAATGCAATCATTACATAATCACATGCCTTTGTTTTTGGAATCTTCTCTAATCCTTATGCAATGATGAAAATGGATGTATGGCATGGTTTCAGATGTGTTATGGGTCGTGTAGCATCCATAAGAGAGGTTATTTGCACAAAATTTGCAAAGTCCAATTTGCACATGACCTATAATTTTACTTCATGAGGCCAACTTTGAACAAGCATAACTCTTAGCTCAAATTGAATTTGGAGAAGGTTGAACACAATTTGGAAAGCCCTAAACATCTACTTCAATTCATTAGTTTATGTCTTCTTCAGAATCATTTGGGAAATTTGTGAAAAATGAGCCCAAAGTTGGATGAAAACTAGGTTAAAACACTTAGAAAAATTTCTAAGTGTTTATGACCTAAACTTCAAAATTTCCAAAACTTCATAAATGGTTGATCTTTTGAAAAAAGTTCCTTTGTAAGATGTTGTTTTATTTTGCAAGATCTACAACTTTCATGTTGGAAGTTTTTTGAGTTGTGTAGGTGAAATTTTGAGTTCTCACCATGCCTTCAAAAACCCTAATTCCCGACTTTTCGCTCCTTGATGAATTTCTTTGAATTTCTTTGGCCAAATGACTTTGACATCCATATATTGATGATATTGATCTTTGAAAGTCATTTTTTGACCAAAAACCTTAAAAGTCAATGATGATCCTTCACAGTTGACTTTTTCCTGACAAAGTGAATTTTTGGGCTTTTGTGTAAAAATAAGATCTTCTCCCCAAATGGATGATATAAATGGATTATATGGAGGTAGTAGAGATCCTTGAATCATGTCTTGAGTTTTGGATTCATGC
Source organism: Vicia villosa (assembly GCF_029867415.1). Taxonomy (NCBI): domain Eukaryota; kingdom Viridiplantae; phylum Streptophyta; class Magnoliopsida; order Fabales; family Fabaceae; genus Vicia; species Vicia villosa. The sequence goes on from NC_081181.1 coordinate 152,032,713, forward strand.
CCTGATTAAAAGTCAACCATCTTGGTGAATTAGGTCAAAACCCTAATTTGTCGACCATGTGAAAATAATGACTGTAGACTTTGAATTGAGGTGTAATGTCCAGTGGATCTTGTCATATGAGTTATTTGAAGATGATTGATGTCTTTGAATGGTTCCCTGGGGCTTTTTAGGGTTTCCCAAATGTGATCCCTGATTTCAGTCCTTGATAGGCTCAAAACCCTAGTCTGGTGACCTGAGTAAACCTGTACTCATATGACTGGATGTCTAATCAATCATAGATGAGAAAAGTGAAGTTTTTGAGCCCCATGATTGTATTAGAGACTAGTCTTTGTATTGATTGATCCTTTGCCTGAGCTTTCTTGTCTTTGAGCATCCTCGATTAGGTATCAGATGGAGAAATGACTGCTCTGGGTACTTGTCTTGACCTGATAAAAAATCCTGAAGATATGTCATCTCAGGGGGGTCAAAAATTAGGGTATGACACCGAGGACGTCGAGTAATTGTGAGGCGATTTGGGTCATTGTGGATATATTGACGAAATCTGCTTACGTTATTTCGATAAGAATGGATTAGCCGATGGGAGTACTGGCGAGTGGTATGTTGATAAAAATTGTTTGTTGGTTTGTTTGTTTGCATGGTGTTTCGAAAGGTATTGTTTAGATTGAGATCCGAGGTTTATTTCTGAAATTTTGAGAAGGTTCGCAAAGTACTTTGGGTACGAAGTTGTGTTTGAGTTTGGCGTATCATCCTCAAACGGATGGTCAGACTGAGAGGACGATTTAGTCACTTAAGGATCTATGAGGGCTTGTGTTGTGAAACAAGGATGTGTTTGGATTAGCTTTTTGCCTTTGATTGGATAATACAAAGACTTTTGTCTGGTGTGCGAGCTGACACGGCAGATTAAGAGGTTCAGTATGTTAAGAGAGAACAATGAGTTTCTGGTGAATACTAGAAAGGGCTGGAAGTTGGATATGTAATTGGTAAATCTGTTTGTTGTGGGAAATCAGAGTGCACATCGGAAGCGTGAAATGACGCAGTTCGTATGTGTGTGTATGAATTGTTAGGGTTCAAATTTTGGACAGTGGATGTGATAAGAATTATAAGACCACCAGATGTTTTAGTTACATGTTTGACTGCTATGTCTTGGCATGGTTGTTTGGATGTTGTGCGACCGGGTTGTTGTCTGTGTCTTGGTTATTTCTTGTGTTTTGGTGTTAGTCGATGAGTGCATTGTATGGGCATTGCATCTTGTTGTCGTTGTTGTGTTTTGGTTGTTTTACTTTTAGCTAGAGTGGTTCGTTGTTTGGCGCTGATTGTGTCGTTGCTTTCGTGGCTTGATAGTTGGTTAGTCAGAGGTGAGAGCGTATCCAAGTTCGTTTGTGTTTGGGATATTTCCGAGGACGGAAATCTTCTAAGTGGGGGAGAGTTGTAACGCTCGGAAAAATAAGTATATGCTTAATTTGGACGTTTGTGACGTGTATTGGAATTTTACCGTTTTTTGAGTCGTTTCAGTCGGTATTAGTTCGGGATGGCGGACTAATATTTAATTGAAGGTTTTCATATTTTTGGTACTAGAAATATTAGTAAGGTAATATTCCGCGTTTTGGGGCGTTTGAACGATATTTGAGCGTAGGGGCATTTTGGTCATTTCCGCGGGATAGATATTTTCTTTATAAGAAAGAAATATTGTGAGAAGGGAAAGGGATGGAAAGAAAAAGAAGAGAAAGAAAGAGAAGAGAGGAAGAAGAAGAGCAAAGGGGAAAAACAAGAGAAAGTGGAGGATTCTCAACCGAATCGAGTGCCGATCGTCACAATAGCAAGGTAAGGGGGTGAATCTAATTTATCTTGGATGTATGATTCTTATAGTCTTGTTCTTGTTCTTGTTTATTTCTATGCTTGACCAACAATGGTGGATTGTGAGTTTTGTGAGTTTAGAAGTTATAAACATGATTTTGTGGTGTGTATGTGTAGTATGATGATAGATACCTTCATTGATCATGCTTTCTTTTCCATTTCTATGGCTTGATTGAGTTTGGATAAAAGTTAGGTTTTGAGATAGATTGATGAATCAACCATAAAAAGTTTGATGTTAGGTTGTTTCTATGGTTTGTATGTGTTGTATTGGTGTTATAATGATGTTTTGGAGTGGTTTTGGTGGGTATAAGGGGCTTGGAACAGTTCTGGTTCGTTCTGGTTTTTTCTGGGTTTACGCAGGTCCGCTGAGCGGAGGTGGGTCCGCTGAGCGGAGGTTCTGTTGCAGAAAATTCTCTGCGAAGGTCCGCTGAGCGGAGCTGAAGCGGACAACAGCTTTTTCTGTTTTTCCAAAACTTTGAAACTTCGTAACTCTTGAACCGTAACTCCGATTTTGTCGCCGTTCGAAGCGTTGGAAAGCTAACGCAATGAACTATACTATGATTTAATGAAATGATTCATAGGATGTAGTATCCCATTATTTTTATTAGGATCAAGTGAGGAGTTGTGTAGTATGTTCAATTTTCCAAACTTTGAAACCTTGTAACTTTTGATCCGTAGCTCCGTTTCGTACGCCGTTCGAAGTGTCAGGAAGCTAGTTGGATGTTCTATATGATAGTATAGGCTTGGTTAGCTTGTTATTAATGGGTTATGAGGTGTTGTTGATGAAAACACATAATTGTTTTTATGCGCGATATGATTGGTAAATAATCATAGTGCTTGCTTGTAATTGTTAATGAGGTAGGATGTAGTAGTGGTTGGTTGATTTTCATAAATGGTTTTGTGAACTAGTGCATGATAAATCATGATGATGTGTTGTGTGAATGTTATCGTATTGGTACGAGGTATGTGATTAGTTGTCGATAACATGAGATCATGTTCATATGTGTTTTGTATTAATGAATGTTCATTCTTGATATGTGACGATGTTTGGTTGTTTGTTATTAACATGATGTGTGGCCTTATGGCAAGTAATTGTTGTTATGAGAATGATGTATTATCATTGTTGAATTGTTGTTATTACAACTCGTTGATGATGTATTGATGGAGTTGTGGGCCAATGGCCAATATTAATTTGATGTGATGCAATTATGCGATCATTTATGCCGATGTGGCTAGTATGTTTTGACGGTGAATGTGTGTTGTGTGCTTATTAATGCCTGTGTGGTAATTATGGTGTGATATAATTGATAACGATGTTATTAATTGGTGATGTATCCTTTTGGATAGAATATAAACGGTGTAACGTGGGTATGTGACCGTGTTATATTGTTGATGATGTTGTTGTCATGTAATAGAGTCATGTATTTGCACAGCATAACATTTCAATACGTTAATGGCGGAATGCTATTAACAGGTGGCCTGAATTGGCAATTATTACCAGTGGGGGCTTAATGCTCGGTAAAAAGGTGTATTTGCCCGAGTGGCAAGAGGTCATCAGTGGGGGCTAAATGCTCGATGACATTTAGTCGTAGCTTACTGCTCGACAAAGGTGTATTTTCCTGAGGGAAAGAAGTCCCAGCATAATGCTCGGCAAAGGTGTATTTGTCATAATGACAAGGAGGAGTTTTACTCCGGATTTGGTACCACATGCATATGTGTAACATCCGTATTTTTCCTTAAATTAATTTAATTAGAATTTAAATTATTTATTGGAATTAATTGGGTTTATGTAATTATGCGGTGATTAAAATAATAAAATTGGAATATGTAGTAATGGGCCAGTGTTGTAGTTAGTGAGAAAGGGGTGCAAGAAATAAGGCCTTTACTAAAGCTATGTTGTGTTTTTCATAAAACAAGATTTTGGAAGAAGAGAAACACAAGTGCATTTGGGAGAACACAGAGAACGTGAAAGTGCGACAGAGGAGAAGAAGAGGAAGAGAGCTTCAAGGATCCCAAACTCTAAGGTAAGGGGGGACTCTTCCGGTTAACCTCTATTATCGGGTCGTAGGCGTTAGGATTGAAATCGTATACTATTGATTCGATAGAGAATATGTTCTAGGTTGGGGTTTTGGTATTTAGGTTCAATTTTGTGAACTTTGTGTAATTACTTGTTGGTAGTGATTGTTGATGTTAAAAGTGTTGTTTGATTGATGATATAACTCATATTGCATGTGAAATCCCTCTGTTTTTCGTATACAATCGTATTGGTTCGATTGGGGGATGTTTGGGGGGATTCAAGGTGCTGAAAACTGGTTTTTGGGTTGCAGGTACGAAGTAATCGGTTACCGAAAGGGGTGTAATCGATTACCCATAGTAAAAACAGCAAATATGGGATTTTGAACTTCAGTAACCGATTACTGGTGTTTGGGTAATCGGTTACCGCTGTACGTTTTTGAAAAATACTTATTTTTATAAAACTCATAACTTTTGATCCGTAAGTCCGTTTTGGGTGCCGTTCGAAGCGTTAGAAAGCTAACGGAATGCTCTTTATGATTAAAATAAATTAATTAGCACTAGATAATTTAATTATTGTGTGATTTTGAAAATGACATGTAATTGTATCTGTGTATGCCATGGATTAATGTTATTTAAGAATAACATGTATGGAGATTGTGTATTATGTGCTAATTGTGATACATGGAATTGATGAATGATAATTTCTATGTATTGTTGTGATTGTTACATGATGAATGTATGTTATACCAATGGTGGATAATTCAATATGTTGAATTGTGGAATGTATTATTGTTGTATGCATTGTGTGATGAGTCGAGATATGATAATGTTGTTCATATGATTGAAGTGGCGATGTTGTGATAAGATCATTATAATATTGATAATGTGATCATGTGGTGATTGTTTTGATGTCTAATGATGTTATTGTGATTGAATGATGCATATATATAAACATACTTGATGATGATGGTGATGATGATGATGATGATGAAATGAGTATTAGATGATGTTACTCATAGACTTGACGATGGTATAAGTATGTTCATATATGTTTGCATTCATTCATGTTCATTGGTGATACTGTATCCATAAGGGTGTGTTGGATCAGTGAAGGGCATGATTCCCATTGTGTGGAATCTGTGCCGGCAGGGCCGTATCTTGATGATGTTGGATCGGTCATGGGTTATTCCCATTTGATGATGTTGGTACCACATGCATAGTGTCAGTTGCATTCATATGCATGATTTTATAACATGATTGGAGGTTTTCCAGTGTTATAAATATTGATGATGTGTTGGTTGTTTATGATGATGAAACTTGCCTGAATATATGTTGATGTTGGGTGAATATTATATTGTTGATGTTCTGTCGTTTATGAACTGATAACATTGTTTAATTGTGAATGAGACTCACCCTTACTGTTGATCATTTTCAGATTGAGGATAGCGGCTGTTCGACTCGGTGAGGATTAGCTCATGAGTCAGTTGTTTAGGTAGCGTCAGGTGTCATGCTCTGATAGTTGTAACACTGGGGACGTGAATGTTTAGAGTTTAAGTTTTGATAACTCTAGTTATGTTTTGATGTTTGAAGGATTAGTTTGATAGATGTTAAACTTAATCTGTTTGATTTAATTCCGCTGTGTTGACATGAATTGTTTTAATTAATGAGAATTGCCTCAGTGAATGCATGACATGACTGAACGATGTTTTTAATTTATTTTGAATTGTGACACCCTTTTCATGTACTCTGAATAAACTTATTTAATTTGCCGCGGGGTTTAGAAGGGTGTTACAATAGTGGTATCAGAGCAGGTCGGTCCGTCCGGCCAATTGTCGAGTCAGTTGAGTTGCGCGACAGTTGTATACTGTCGGCGTTTTATCCCTTGGTACACGACATGTGAGTGAATCACTGTCGGTACTTGTTTGTATTGTTGCAGGTGTTGGATTGAAACAAGTGGGGGAGAGGATTCACTTCTCGGTTACGTTTCAGTTGTAATATGATTGGTTCAGTAGATTGTTATGGGCAATAATGCAAGCGTTGTTGGAGTTGTTGTTTCCCGAATCGAAGGTGACTTAAAATTAAGACTTGACTGATAATCGAGTTGGAACATCCTGAAGGAAGATGATTAGAGGTAATTGATGATTATTTGTAGGAGGGGAAATTAAGAAGTTGCAATGTATCAGCTCTGCTGGTGTACTGCAAAGTTGTCAGTTGAGTAGCCGTACGACTCGGAAGAGGTTCAGCTGCAAGTTTGCAAGGAGGATTGCTGTCGTAATGTTCCGGAAATCGCACTTCGGCGATGTGATGTGTTGCTCAAGTTATAAGAATGTTTGGAAGTGAAGAGATATGATAAGGGACTGTTTGGAACGTGATTGAGTTGAAGAGGATGAGTCTTGAAGTGAGATTTTCGTAAGCAAAACGCAGGAAAATTGTTGAATAGCTGCAAAACTTCGAAAATTCATAACTGGAGTTCTGGACATCCGATTTGAGTTCCGTTTGAAGCGACGGAAAGCTAACGAGATGAACTTTGTTATAAAATAGTTGCAGCAGCTGTAACATAATTAATTGTGACGGGATGAAGTTGGAAAGAGGTGAAGTTACGGTTACTCTTGTTCTTATAACTAGATTTGTTTATTGGTACTGCACGGGATGTCAGTGTCAGAGTGGAACGGATTGAAGGAATAATTAGAAGGTTTGTTGAGAATTAATTTTAAGAATTGAATGTACCATTTGAAAAGTTTTGGGAATACCGTATAGAGCGTCGCTGCATGATGTCGATGTTGCATTTTTGGATAACGATTGGAAAATTCATATCTTGAGTTCCGAGTGTCGGATTAATGTGTCGTTTGAACCTACGAAGAGGTGAAATTATGTTCTACCTTATGGGAGAGTTATAAATACAGTAGATTGATCCTATAAGGAGATATTGTGAAGTCGGTTAAGGAAGAGTGAAACTTGTTGAATAGGAATGCCTACTACCGCAATCATTTAAAACGAAGTTGAGTGGAACATGGTTGATGAATAAGTTGATGAGATGTTCGGTAATAAAGATGATTTGAGTGCCGATGGATTTTAGTGAGAAGAGACTTAGTAGTAAAGATGAAATAAACTTTAGAACTCTTGGAGTCGTATTTGGGAGGCCAAAGTAACGACAAGTATAAAAGGAGAATTGTAGAGAACTTTTAACACCTATTGATGTGAGGAAGACTTTGTTGAGATGTCTAGTGGAATGACATTGGGCGCGAAAGATGTCATGGAATTTAGAGTAAAACCACGAGTTATGAATGTTGTCGCGGTCTTTTGCTAAGAGGAGGATTTTGATTTGGAACGAGATGAATAGTAATGTACAAGTATATTAGTGATTATGAAGTTTGGAAGTACTTAACAAGTGTGTGATGCTAAGTGACTGTGAAGCGGATTGTGTAAAACGTTTGGACGTCGGTGTCTCACCGATAAGATCTAATAAGAGGGAAGTGCACGAGTTGTAAAGACTCAAAGTGAATTATTGAACTATGACGATGTTAATGAGTTTGAGTGCAAACTCGAAAAGGACACTATTATGTAGTAACGACGGTTTATGCTTACATATGGTTGTCGGCTATCTATTGACAAATTGAGGACTTGATCACCCTTAATCTCTTGTTGATAGTAGAAGAAATCATATCGATAAGATAAGCTTGTTTTGTTACCTTAATGGTATATGTTGTGATGAATACTAAGCCGTGAGAATAATCACTCACCATGTTGTGTGAACTTATGAAGAAATGAATGTGAAAGAGTGCGACATATTGGACGATGACTTAAGACAGGTAATCGGAGTCGCACAATGAAAGTGTGATGTGGAGTAGTGTTATGGGTACTACTAGTAGACAGTGAGGAAATAATATGTCTAAAGCCTACGTAGAGAACATGAATTAATCTATATGTTGGATTTAGAATCTAGTGGATGTAAGGATGCCGTGCCGGAAGATTATGACTCTTTTGAATAATTTCCAAGATGATGAGTATGTTATTGTGGTTGTACGTAGTTAACGAGTATGTATTCGGAGAAGTTAAGACGGTGAGTTGATACCATATGGTACTATAATAATTTTGTGCTGTTATTGAGGTGATATTGTAGATTCCAGATATAATGAGGAATTATACTTTATGAAGGACGAAGTTGATTTGATTCTTAAAAGAGAGTGGGACTCAGTTTGAGCTATTTTGTAAGCAATGGTATATTGGGGCAGATGAGTGTAATTATAACTACTTGTGTGTACTCGTTCCGATGGTTGAAATGTTTTAATAGATGTAGTAACTCAGGAATTTATTTTGAGTGCGTGCAAATATTGCTAAGTGGTAAATTAGTACCATGTATGGTAAAGGAAGATTTTAAACGAATGAGTAAAGAGAGTCGGCATTGGGTAAAACTCAGAAATCTAATTGGTAATGATAGTTGTAACGAGTAACCAGAGTAGTGCAGCGAAAGCGGACTATAACGGGTTGGATAATTGCTGGGGTGACTTGAGAGGAGTCAGATAGTGGAAATTAAATGGTATAGCGATATGCTTATTGAGTTTCTTGAAGGAAGCAGTTGGTGAAAATTTTTATCGTTCAGACGGGAAGGTATGTTTAAGGATGGTACGTTCGGTAGATGGAATGCATTACTGCAGTGTAGATCGGGTATAATCATGCTATGGATAAGGAATGATATTACACAGACGTGTGTAGCGAAAATCTATATTAGTGTTGAGTGACGACCTTGTTGAAAGATGCAGATAAGTTAATGTCATGATGACAGTGCTATTAAGTAGTGGAATATTGAGAAGGGCGGATAGGATTGTGGAAAGATCCTTGTACTAAATGAGGTTTTGATCTCGCTTTCTAGGATAGGATCCTAGTGCGTATGTATAATTTCTATGATGGAGAGGTTAAAGAAATACTACACATCTTGCGGACGTGGACGTTGGTTTCTCTTTCGGTTTGAAAATGAATTTGATTTTGAGATGGTAAGATGAAGGATAGTGTACAACTATGAGTACGCGTTTGGTTGACTATTCATGTCTTATTCAGTCATTGGGCGTATTGTGTGGGTTGTACCTCAATTATTCCATTGTTGTTAACCTTTTGGAGGGTCATATGCGACGTAAGAGTTGAGATTGAATGCATGAGACATGCTTTATGTTGTTTATGTTAGATGAATTTTGAGGATCGACTAGGGAAATGTTACCTGGGAACTGGAGAGTCAGATGAAGGACTCATATCCGAAACTTTTCATTTGAAGTATGTTTTCGAGGACGAAAACTCTATTAGTGGGGGAGAGTTGTAACATCCGTATTTTTCCTTAAATTAATTTAATTAGAATTTAAATTATTTATTGGAATTAATTGGGTTTATGTAATTATGCGGTGATTAAAATAATAAAATTGGAATATGTAGTAATGGGCCAGTGTTGTAGTTAGTGAGAAAGGGGTGCAAGAAATAAGGCCTTTACTAAAGCTATGTTGTGTTTTTCATAAAACAAGATTTTGGAAGAAGAGAAACACAAGTGCATTTGGGAGAACACAGAGAACGTGAAAGTGCGACAGAGGAGAAGAAGAGGAAGAGAGCTTCAAGGATCCCAAACTCTAAGGTAAGGGGGGACTCTTCCGGTTAACCTCTATTATCGGGTCGTAGGCGTTAGGATTGAAATCGTATACTATTGATTCGATAGAGAATATGTTCTAGGTTGGGGTTTTGGTATTTAGGTTCAATTTTGTGAACTTTGTGTAATTACTTGTTGGTAGTGATTGTTGATGTTAAAAGTGTTGTTTGATTGATGATATAACTCATATTGCATGTGAAATCCCTCTGTTTTTCGTATACAATCGTATTGGTTCGATTGGGGGATGTTTGGGGGGATTCAAGGTGCTGAAAACTGGTTTTTGGGTTGCAGGTACGAAGTAATCGGTTACCGAAAGGGGTGTAATCGATTACCCATAGTAAAAACAGCAAATATGGGATTTTGAACTTCAGTAACCGATTACTGGTGTTTGGGTAATCGGTTACCGCTGTACGTTTTTGAAAAATACTTATTTTTATAAAACTCATAACTTTTGATCCGTAAGTCCGTTTTGGGTGCCGTTCGAAGCGTTAGAAAGCTAACGGAATGCTCTTTATGATTAAAATAAATTAATTAGCACTAGATAATTTAATTATTGTGTGATTTTGAAAATGACATGTAATTGTATCTGTGTATGCCATGGATTAATGTTATTTAAGAATAACATGTATGGAGATTGTGTATTATGTGCTAATTGTGATACATGGAATTGATGAATGATAATTTCTATGTATTGTTGTGATTGTTACATGATGAATGTATGTTATACCAATGGTGGATAATTCAATATGTTGAATTGTGGAATGTATTATTGTTGTATGCATTGTGTGATGAGTCGAGATATGATAATGTTGTTCATATGATTGAAGTGGCGATGTTGTGATAAGATCATTATAATATTGATAATGTGATCATGTGGTGATTGTTTTGATGTCTAATGATGTTATTGTGATTGAATGATGCATATATATAAACATACTTGATGATGATGGTGATGATGATGATGATGATGAAATGAGTATTAGATGATGTTACTCATAGACTTGACGATGGTATAAGTATGTTCATATATGTTTGCATTCATTCATGTTCATTGGTGATACTGTATCCATAAGGGTGTGTTGGATCAGTGAAGGGCATGATTCCCATTGTGTGGAATCTGTGCCGGCAGGGCCGTATCTTGATGATGTTGGATCGGTCATGGGTTATTCCCATTTGATGATGTTGGTACCACATGCATAGTGTCAGTTGCATTCATATGCATGATTTTATAACATGATTGGAGGTTTTCCAGTGTTATAAATATTGATGATGTGTTGGTTGTTTATGATGATGAAACTTGCCTGAATATATGTTGATGTTGGGTGAATATTATATTGTTGATGTTCTGTCGTTTATGAACTGATAACATTGTTTAATTGTGAATGAGACTCACCCTTACTGTTGATCATTTTCAGATTGAGGATAGCGGCTGTTCGACTCGGTGAGGATTAGCTCATGAGTCAGTTGTTTAGGTAGCGTCAGGTGTCATGCTCTGATAGTTGTAACACTGGGGACGTGAATGTTTAGAGTTTAAGTTTTGATAACTCTAGTTATGTTTTGATGTTTGAAGGATTAGTTTGATAGATGTTAAACTTAATCTGTTTGATTTAATTCCGCTGTGTTGACATGAATTGTTTTAATTAATGAGAATTGCCTCAGTGAATGCATGACATGACTGAACGATGTTTTTAATTTATTTTGAATTGTGACACCCTTTTCATGTACTCTGAATAAACTTATTTAATTTGCCGCGGGGTTTAGAAGGGTGTTACAATATGCATAGTTGAGTCTCATTCATCATTGTCTGTCTTTATAATTATGTTATCATTCATGTGTCACATTACTTATATATTGATTGTGGTTGAATGAGTGGATTACTTTGTTGTATGATTCTTGATGATACTTGTTGGCATTACTATAATTGTCATGCTTTCATTATGAATTATATTCTCACCCTTCTGCTGATTTGATGCTTGAGTGGCATCCTGCAGATTAGCCGCTTTGGGAGTCTTTTGGAAGAGGTAGTTCTCCAGTTGGTCTTGTCGGTCGCTCTGATACGTAACACTGGGTAGTCGGGAGTCTGTTGTTATTTATTTGTATATGACTCTTTGAACATGTATATATGATAACGTGCCATTGTGTATTGTAAACACTTTATTTTGGAAAACTCCTCTTTGAGAGTGAGAGCTTTACGTATACATATATGTTCATATCTTCCGTGTGTTATGTATCATGTTATTGGCAGGTGTGTATGCTTTTGGCATCGGTGATGTCCGTTTGTTTTCTAGGTGTTTGTTTGGTTACTTAGTGTAACATCCTAATTGTGTTGTATGAAATTTTAATACTCTGATATTTTCTTGCCTAAATGCTTTGGGTAGAATTAAGGTGTTACATCGAAGTCCACAAGAAAACGCAAATCTAGGGTAACAATACCAAAGACTCTTTAACTTCCCGTAACCCACACCTTTTACCATTTCTTCAAGATCTATATAGGACACATAGTCCACATCGCAGTCTCATTCCATCTCAATTACCGATTCACCAAGATACCATGTCATAGGATGAGTTATCGATTCTCTCCTTATGGTGTATTCTTAGTCTGACATTTTAAATAGGTGCTTGCCTACACAAGATTAAATGGACGATAAGGACCACAACCATGTGATAAAATAGCCATTACATCTTAACGGATCACATGCACTAAATAAAGTTTGGGACCATAAAGAGTCAGAAGCACTTACCTACATACATAAGATGGATTTGCCATTCTCCAAATCTCACGAAGCATGGAATACGAAGAAGAACTCTCAATGAAGAAAACAAAAAATCTAGACGAAAACAACGACAGACGAACTGGGCCAGACAGTCGTCTTTTGTGGTTTAATTTCTAGAGTTCATACTTTGGGAAAACTGGACGTGTGTTTCTGATGGAGATAGGTAGGCCAAAAAGTTAATGACATTTATAATTAACAAAATGAAGTGTTAACATTTAAAAAACATTAAAATATTTAATAAAAAAAAATGTATTTATCCACCTAGCTAATGATAAGTAGGCAACATATATGTCACGTTATTAAAAAAACACACTATAGATAAGAAGTGGGACTAATTTACTAACAAACTTAAAATAAGAGAACTATCTAAACCGGTTTTTGAAATGAGGGAATCAAAATTGAAAAAAAAATATAATAAAAGAACCAAAGTTACATTTAAGCCAAATAAAAATAACAGATGGATTAAAATTGCAATCAAGCCTAATTAATTATTATTTAAATGTTGCTATTTCAATCCCACAAAGATATTTAATTAAAAAAATTAATAATGAAACTAATATTATCTATTAAACTATTTTATTAATTATAATTAATTAAATATTTAAATAGCATAAAATTTATTAAATTAAAACATATTAATAAACTAATAATAACAAGTATTGCACTAATAAAACACGTTTTATGAAACGGGTGAATAACTAATAAATAAACGCATCTATGATTTAATTACTTATCAGTTATCTTTATCCCATCGGTTGGTTGGGGATCAATTTTCTACTTTTCTTCTACCCTAGCCGTCACTTTTCTTCTTTTTCCTTCCTCTCTCTCAAGGAGGGGTGGTTGAGGATCAATTTTGATCCAAAATCACCCCTCCAAATCGTTTTTGTTTATCTATTACTTAAATAAGTGATTTTCACACCTTTTCTTTTTGTTTTTTTTGTGATTTCGTGGGTCATCGTTTGTTTTGATTTCCCATATTTCTGTGGTGTATTTTGATTTCTCGTCTTTGTGCGGGTATTTTGTTTTTCCGTTTTTGTGCGGTGTTCATTTGTTTCAGGTTGAAAGATTAGTTTCGATCTAGTGCAGATTCAATCAATGACTTTGGTGCCGTCAACGCTACAGATCCGGAAGCATGAATATTTCGGACATCTCAATACAGTCAATACATTAATATTTGTAGACATATGCAATATGCCGTTTTATGCTATTAACATGGATGCTGTGGATTTGTTCGCAAATTCATCCTTTTTTGTTTTTAGCGATTTTGAATTTGTATTGCAACTATATACTCTATCGATTTGAATGAATGAATATTATTTATTTTCTGGAAAAAAAAACGCATCTATGATTTATTTGGTTCCTATCTCAGACTTTGCTTATTCTCTTTATACTGTTACAAAAGGAAATTTTAGATTTTCACTACGATGTAATGTAACTTCACACTCAAAATAAAGATTATAGACACAATTTAAGTCAACGTTTATGGGGTGTTATTATTATTTTTTAAAATAGTACAATAGTTCATTCATGACTCTTTATAAAAAAAAAAATTTAAAAAATCATTCATGTTTGAATCATAATCTGAATAATATGGAATGGAAAAGACATTGCTGGAGATCTAGAAACAGCTACAAGACCCACAGTTGAATTTATTGGTAGATCAAACTTCAATGTGTATTTTGCGTTGAAATTTTTATAAATTATTATTGATAAAATGAATTTAATATTATATGTTGTGATCTTATTGTATCTTCATATCAAAGCAAGCTGACTTTTGAAGCTTGAACAAGTCATATGACCCACTTCCAATCTGACACGTGGCTTGTTTCTCGTTACTTCCTAATTTCTGCCATATACTAATAATTTGTGAGTTCATCAAAATAATGATTGAAATTGAATTTCTATTATTAGGTGTTTCTTTTTTTATTACTTCACTTAAAATACAAATTGTTTGGAGAAAATTCGAATTGAGTTATAGTTTGAATAATCATTCATCGTATACGAATGAAAATAGATGAATGTCGATTTGTAGCTATCTACGATTTAGTCTACATCACGTTTAACTAAAAAAAAGAAATAATCTTTTCTTTTTTTTTGAAAAATCTACTTAAATAAATAGGTTAGATTATTTTGGTGTGTAATAGAAAATTGATGGTGTGCTGGTGAAAGTCATCGTAGAAGCTCTCAGGTGTAGCTTAAAGGAATGAATGAATTGTAACTTGTTGTGGTGCATGATCATGTTTATATACGAGTGGCAGTTAAAATCACTCCCGACAAACGCAGGTGGAATACGGGAGGTTGTGGGATTAATTTCAATGATTGCGATGAACGTAGTTCTGAATTCCGGTGTGTATCCACTTGGAGAGGGTTTATATGTACGTCGTCTTTAGGTAGTCAGATCTATGGATTGGGCCTTCGAATTATAGTGGTTTTAGTGAGTCGTTTAGTCGGTCCTAAATAGTTGCTCTAAAGTCCTTGCTATCGGAGCAGAGGCTAGGAATGTTATAGAAGTGTTGAGACTCACCATTAGAATTATCTTCTTCATTTTTTTGAGGTTGTTTGACTGTTAAATGAGTTGAGTAAGAGATTGGTGGAGTATTGAGTGGGAGTAAGTGTTCTCAGGAACACACACATTAAATGTTTGTCTTGTAACTAAAATGTTTTGCAGTGTAAATCTTTCACTTGGCCCTTGGCTCCAGGATACAAGATAATATCCCTAGACTACTAGAGTGTCATTACAGTATGATATTTGAACCATTGATCATTCTTTGGTCTTCCTTGCTTGCAAAACATTTATTCGTATGCACTTCTAGCTACTTCTAAGCCATTGCGCCTTTCTTCTTTTAGTACGACGCTCTTCTCAGAGTTTCGGTAATTTAGCTCTCGTATTGCGAAACATCTGAATACCTTAAGGAAAAAATATTTTATTTTTACAACCTCATTTGTTCCTTGCTTATATTCAAGGTATGGCTGTTGTAGAGAACCCAAATACAAAAATTGTCGTGGAGGGGGAAAACTGTTGTTGAATTTGGTCACCTACATATTCCAATCCTCTTTTCTTGTATTAAACCTACAAAATAATAAACAGTTAAATAAACCTGAGGCGTGTAAGCACACTGTCCTTAAGGATTTATCCGCCTCATAAGCGCAAATCCCCCAGGATTCAACAGGTTCTTCTCATATTCTTAATATGAATATGAGGCATCAGAACAACAAGAAGTAATCTTAAAGATAGCAGGAAGATGTGACCAGAAGAAAAGAAAAATATATCCAATTCATGTTATTTGTTCATATTTTTATATATAATCCAAAAGTAAGAGAGTCCTTTATGTAAGAAAGAGAGAGAAATATGTTTAATGACTTTGACTAAGTCAAGTCAAAATATTTATTAACCAAATTAAATATTGTCATAAATTATAAATAAATTTAATAATAATAATAATTTTCTTTAAAATATTTATCACTTTAAAAATTAAAAATAAACTTATTTAAAACTTTTGAAATATAATTAAAATTTACAACAATCCCCCACATATTTCAAAAGTTTAAAAGTAGAATAAATAAATTTTTTCTGGATTCACATCATGAATGTGATGCATCAAACTAGTGTAGCAAGCTATATGAACTAGTCCTAGAATGATAGTACTTAACATACAGTGAGATTGGTGTAGCAAGCTATATGAACCAACATCACTTAACGTATGTTAGAGGTCTATCACTCACATCACACCCCCACAATTCTTGTTGTTGTCGCTGTGGTGCGCTAATAGGCCGTGCGCGTGCCTGGTTATTTCATGAGTGCTCTAGAGATTTTGCCAAGATCTCATACAAGCGGCCTCACTCGACACTCATATAGGTGATTTCATCAAGTGTATGCTGCAAATCATACACCTCCAATTAGGATATGAAATTCATTAAAAGCTACGCAAGCTTATCCTCTCAGTAATGCAGTGTCTAGCACTTTCTCATCTACACCATAGGAAAAGGACACAAGCAAAAATTAATCAAATAATTTTTGGTGCTAGCAGAACTAACAAGTGACTTGTTCTTACCCATATGAACCTTTTTCATGGGATCTCCAATCACAAAGGTTGGGTTCCCATCACTTGTTAATTTCAATTGGCTAAGTCCAATTCCCCTCGATGTGTCACAAATTAATTTCTTCCTAGGGATTTTGTTAGAGGATCAACTGAAATCCTTTTGATCTAACTTCAAATAAATTGACGATATTATCTCATCGTTTAGTAGCTACTTTATGTTCAAATGAGGAAGCCACACTTTTTCTTCCTAAAAATATTGACTAAGACGTCTCTAAGTCAATAAATCTCAAATATTACTCAAGTTTTAATATTAAACTTGATCTCCATAATTAAATGTATACAGGTCTGCTTATATGACTTATAAGCGACATCATTATTTCTCAATAAAATAAATATAAACACATTTAAGATATTATTATAAAGGTGTGCTTGAATTTTTTTTCTTTCAAGTAACAACACCCCCACAATGAAAAATTGTTTCACATTGGTTTTATTCTCATTTGAATCATATATTTACATCAATGTATTATTGTAACACATTGGATCATCCACACTATAAGAAATATCAAAATTATCACTCAAAAAATATATCATATATCATATGATTAAAAGTCACCATACCATTATTTTTCACACTACTCAATAAATAATAAATAATTTTTCAATAATAATTTTTCCCCATATTAAGAACAATATTATTTCAAGTTTCTCTAATTATTATATCTTATAAACTTACAAAAATATATCAATAATAATAATCACGTTTCTGTTTCATTTATTTTTCTCATTCATATCATATATTCAAAAATGATTTAATAAGTTAATAAAATAATCAAATAATATTTGATAATAAAATAAAATATCTCAATTTTTTTTATTCATTGCTTTATTCATACATGTATCCAGATGTCAAATAAAAAGTCTCCTAATATTATATACCCCACAATAAAATATATTTTGACAAAATCAAAAGTACATATATTTTATACTCATAAAAACTTGAGCCATAATAAAATATATCTCAATTCTACACTTTTAACTCAATTAAGTATTTAAATTAAATAATATTAATTAAATATTTAACTAATATCAATAAGAATTAAATACTAAATTCAAAACCACTAAAATACATTAATTGAATAAATGTATCGTCATTAGCATCTAAATTATTTTCAATATCACAAATAATTCTTCATAAATAAGCCTAGCACAAAAACTTCATATAAATAGGTACTTCATATCCACTCAATCAAAATAGAAACGTGTCCAAAATTTTATAGATGCAACTTTTGAAACAATAACCAAAATGTCCAACTACAACACAATTTTAATAAAAATGGTATATATATTCACAACATATTTTTATAAAAATATTCTCAATAATAATATTCTTATAAAAGTAAATTAAATGCATAACAATTAAAATTTTTTTTATCTAATTATTAGTAGAATATACTGCATATTTATATTCAACTAAATAATTGTGACAAAATAAAAAATTCAACAATATATTAACTTTCCAAGGTCACATAATAATCTAATAAATATTTATCATTATAAATATTTATTTTATTTGATAACAAATTTCAATTTCAATTAAGCACAAAAATTACAATTAATCAGCAATTGTGAAAGGCATTTAATTTAAAAACATAATCAATTTGTATTAATATATTTAATGACCGTATAATAACATTTATGAGGTCCATTTTTCATGTAAAAAGAAACGTTTATTTTAATAACATAATACTAATTTAATAATTAAGACTATATAATTATGATATATAATCAATATTTTAAAAAATAATTATGTTGATATTTGGTAATGGTACCATCCAAATAAAATTAAACAGGTAATTCATAATAATACCACTTTTCCTTTTGATCAACTCTTAACAATATTTCCGTATTGTATTTTCTCAATAACAAAAGTATCATATAATACTTTACAAAAAAAAAAGCATATAATATATTTATCAAACAAACCAAATTTAAGGGTAGTCATATTTCATTTTTATTTTATTTCTAAAAAATAAAATTTGATTACGCTGAACAAAGTATTATGCCTATAATATGTTTAGAAAAGTATGCAAGAACAAAATATAAAAATGTATAATTTTGGAACATGAACAAAATTATTTTCACATAATATTATTACTGATAAATAACATTAAAATATTTAAAATCATAAGCCTCTTTTAGCCATCATTAAAAAAATATATAACATGAGTTTGAAAGTATAGAACCTGAAGATTTAACAGCATCAACCTTGAGAATAAATCCTTAAGATTGTTGTTGAATTTGGTCACCTACATATTCCAATCCTCTTTTCTTGTATTAAACCTACAAAATAATAAACAGTTAAATAAACCTGAGGCGTGTAAGCACACTGTCCTTAAGGATTTATCCGCCTCATAAGCGCAAATCCCCCAGGATTCAACAGGTTCTTCTCATATTCTTAATATGAATATGAGGCATCAGAACAACAAGAAGTAATCTTAAAGATAGCAGGAAGATGTGACCAGAAGAAAAGAAAAATATATCCAATTCATGTTATTTGTTCATATTTTTATATATAATCCAAAAGTAAGAGAGTCCTTTATGTAAGAAAGAGAGAGAAATATGTTTAATGACTTTGACTAAGTCAAGTCAAAATATTTATTAACCAAATTAAATATTGTCATAAATTATAAATAAATTTAATAATAATAATAATTTTCTTTAAAATATTTATCACTTTAAAAATTAAAAATAAACTTATTTAAAACTTTTGAAATATAATTAAAATTTACAACAATACTTCCCTGTTGGTATTGACCTTAGAGGAATTGCTCGAGACTTTTCTTTACAAGCTTTGCATTTTGCCAACTCAAAATATGTAAATCAATTTAGGAGAGAGCAGAAGGTTCAAATCTATATTAGGACACACATAGGTGCTTTTGGTTGGGACTCAACATATAATAAAGTTAGATGGTGGATAGAATCATAATCATGTGTTTGTGCTTATGGTTGTCCTTTTTTGTCTTTTGACATCAAAATGGAAGTGGATTGAGAGGAATAACAAAATGGTGAATCTTCTGAGATAAAAGATTAACTTCTTTGGATGGATCAAAAGACACTAGACATAATCTTTGTCTTTGTTGATGAAGGAGGTCTAGACAACACCTTCATCGGGGTGGGCCCTTTTGCTAATTGAAGGGTGCTTCCTCTTAAAAGTGATAAGAAGTCGTGCAGTGAATATGAGGGGATTCATTCTTCCTTTCCATGAGTGCCTCTTCTCTCTGATGGGGTTCTGACTCCCCTATAATGATTTTGAGGTGGGATTCTTAATCATATGGAGATTTCACTCCTTTGTAGCTACACCCTAGAAGTTGGGTTTATGTCAAAGTTTTTCAATACTAGTGCAAATACAAAAAAAAGGCTCCGAATATGATATTCTTTTTCCATATCTTCAACATATAAATGACTCCATCTAGTGCACCCCGAGGGCAAGGTCTGCTTAAAAGCTTTTAAGTGATGAAGAATAGAAAACTTGAAACACAATCCACTCTTGCTTAAAAGCTCGTGAGTGAATAATAATGAAAAAAAATCAATCCTACTCTGATTATCAAAAAGATAATCGAGTGGATCACAATGAACAAAGAACACACTAAAAACCATAAACCTTATCTCATGCACATGGCTTCTCTCCATATAATTTTAGGTCTTGAAGATTCTTTTAAATAGACTCTTGCAGTATGGGTTGGTCTCTTCATGCAAATCCAATATTCTAGTTGTAAATCTTGCGCAGAATATTTTCCCCAAAAATAGGAACAAATCTTTAAGATTTCCTAAAATATCTCCAAGATCCTTTTTAAGAAATCAAATCAAATCTGCAATGTTCCTAAAATCTCTTTCTTTAGATGCGATTGTATGAGTCCTAAATCCATATAGAATCTTCATAAAAACAAAACAATCTTCCAAGATTTAAAAACCTGAACTGTCATGATGTTTTGGTATAACATGTTACGACATCAGTCCGAACATATTTTTTTATGAGATGTCTTACCGACATGTTAATACGTTTGTCACAACATCTTGTTGTGAACCATGTTTTAGAAAAATCATTGTCAATCATAAAAGCAAAGAACTTTTAATCTCCTCTTTGACAAATTTTGACTAAAATAACCTTTGGAAGATACAGGTGGAGATACATACAATATCAGCCCCAAATACAAGATACATGAACATCGGACAAACTTAAAAATCAAGCAAACAAAAACAATCAGAATTATACGCGCAACAAACCCTTACAAAGAGACCCGGCCTCACACACATAGAGATAATTCACACTCTCACATAATTCATAAGATATGATGCATATATAACCAGCATAGTAAACAACACAAACACAACTGAGAAAATTTAGCCTCAACACACAAGCATTATGTTCCCCTTGTCTCATGGAACCAAAAATCCCCTTCAAGGGTACAAAACAACAACAATTTTTTCTCCCCCTTTTTAGCCATAATTTTGGCCATACTATCAAGCTGGACTATGCTTGTTGTAGTCTCAACACACTTTAAAGGGAAAACAAAAATAACAAGAACAAACTTTCATAATAGTTTCCAGAACCAACAATATTTCTTATTAAACCAACTACCTCACTCTCTTAAAGTCTGGAGCATCTTTACCAAATCCATTTTTCAAAACCAATCTCATTTGGTATAAATACTTGCATTTCTCAACCTAGTCCAAAAAGTCTTCAAGCAAGATGTCAAAACATATGGTATGAGATCATGCACACATATCAGTAGTAGTAGCAGAAGCAAGACAATTTCCTTAAATGCCAACAACAAGCATAACAGACACTCATGCTCCCCCTAAACAGATGCATATATAACCAGCAACCAAAGACTACTCTCCCTAAGCAGTAGTACAGTCTTATCAAAGTGTCAATCAACATGTCAAGACATTTGACATGACATCAAGACAAACAAGCTCCCACATTAACACTTTACTCCCTCTTTTTAGCCAAAATTTGACAAAAATAGAGTAAACGTATAATTAAATTGGAAGCACACATATACTTGTGGAAACACACAATATCAGATGGAAAACCATAATCATTGGTGGAAGCACAAATTTCTTGATCATCTTCAGGTGGGCTTCCACCTTTTACCCCTGTCAAAAATCCTTCTTCACTTCTTGTTGTTGTCACATGTTTTAGGAGTGTTAACACTGAACTCCCTTGACACCCCCGTAGAACATATCTTCTTCAAACCAGCCATTTGATCTTGCAAAAATCTTTTGATCCATCCATTAACAATTGTAACTTGCATAGGCTTATCATGCATCAGAAAATAGAAGAAGAATACAATACATGTTGCATTCCTCCACACCTCTAATTGCTATAACTCCTTAAAAGGGCAAGTTCCTAGCCCACTGCTTATGTCATGACATCATGTTTGACATTATGTTCTTCCACCATCTGTTTCATCCATACTAGTTGTGAGCAACTTCTTCTTTTTCTACCATATTCAGCTTCGGCAGTACACCAAGAAGCACATATTTGCTTTTTATTGAACTAGGAAATCAGACTGCTTCTCAAACAGAGACATCCATCATCACTACTATCCCACTTTGCATTGCAAAAAAATTTCAGCATAGAGGTTTCGTTGTCTTATTATATTATTAAATTAAATTAATTTGTTTTCGATAAAATTAAATATATTAATAAAAACATGGAAAATAATTTTAATATATATGAAAAATTGAAGATAATATCAACAAAATATATTAAATTTGTATATAAGTTTTATAATAAAATTTAACGAGATACATGAAACAATAGCATTCTAATTTTAAATTCAATTATATTAATCTAAAATAATAATAAAATTTATATTTTATTCGTCGTAGACTCGTAGTTGATCTCATTGATTCTCGTCCGACGTTTCACTAATTTGAGAATTATCACAAGGCATTGGGCTTGTTTGTTGTATCTCAAAAATGAAATTTATGCATAGCCATTAAAAATAGCTTTAAAATTAGGTGATTTTTTAAATTTTTATATTTAAAAAATACTTTAATAAAATGATGAAATATTTAAAATAAAATTTAAAAATAATTATTCAAACTAAATTTTTATTTGAAATTTTTCTGAAAACATTTTATTTTAATTTTTTTTACACAATTATATAACACTATAAAATTTATTTTAAAAAAAGTCAAAACAAAAGGGTCAATTTTCGTCATTTCCAATAGAAGACGGGTAGCAACAACTTTAGAGAATTTCTTAGAGCACCCTTATGCCTTCTTAGAGGCCCTTGGCAAAAACTCTAAAATATCCCCAGAATTTGGATATACATATACAAACTCACCACATCACATATATTTAGAGGGGTTTTCGGATATGCATATCCGAAATAACCTTTTTGTCAAAACGGGGGGATTTCGCATATGCATCTTCGAATCAACCTCATAATATAAGTTTAGGGGTTTCAGAGATGCATATTCGAACCTATTTTAAGTATATATTTGGCGCGGACAGAACCCCTCATACTTCATCATCTTTGTACTCTATCTATTCCATTCACACAAACACTCAAATCCTTCATATCACCATTTTGAGCAAGTTACCGAAGCAAGTGTTTTCGAGACTTTGAACAAGTGTTACTGAAGCAAGTTTTTATTTTCCTCATTTCAATAAGTTTCCAAAAGCTTCGAATTTAAGTAAGTTTCTTCTAATCATTTATTGTACATTGCATGTATGTAATAGGTAGCTTATTATCATTTAAAATCATTAGATAGAAGTTTAATTAAGAAAATATGGTTGTTTGGGTCATTATTTAAGTTTATTGGGGCCATTTAGGGCAATAACATGCACATGTTCATCCAAGGTTGTTCGCAGGGGTTTTCGGATGTGCATATTCGAAATCCCCTCTAAGAAATTTTCAGATATGCCAATCTGATATGTTGCCTAGGTTTTTTAACTTCATATTTGTTTCATTGCCTGAGTGTTTTTTAATTAGTGTTATTTTTTCAGGATTATGGCTGAGAACCCTAGATTGAGACTTGGCAGGTCAAGCCATACAGCATCCGCTCGGCGTGAAATAGCTGAGAAGTCAAGAAGGGCACAATGAGCATCCACTTCTGCTCTGAGGAGTCGCCTAGCTCATGCGTCCTCTTCTCAGGATCACGAGGAAATTAAGTAGGAACTCGAGGAGGAACATGTTAAAGCACAGGCTGCTCCTGATGCGCAGGTTACTCCTGATATGCATGCTACACAACTACGTGTAACAATGAGGAAAGTTGCCGAGAGGTCTACCCAGGAGTATCTGGGAGGGCCCTATGACACCTCCCTTTTGATATATTATGACACCCATGCCACTCCGCATGTTTGGGCAGGAGAGGTATTTGTGTTTATAATTTTTCTTCCAATATTTCACACACAAATATCTTTATGACTAACATTAATATTAATTTTTATTTTTACCGCAAATATTACCCCTAAAGTCCGTGAACCATGCGCTGAAAATATTTGATCTTGTTCAGCCATGGGAGGATTGGTTCAGGGAGGCCATCCTTGGCTCTGGACTTGCTAGACTATGTTGTTCTGGTTATGGGACTATCAGCAACGACATGCAGGGGGCATTTTGAGAGAGATGGCACAAGGAAACCTCATCTTTCCACTTTCCTGTTGGGGAGATGGCGATCATACTTGGTGATGTCGCATGCTTGCTACACATTCCTATTAGATGGAGGTTACTTAAGCAATCTCGGATCATTCATAACGATGCGATTAAATGGATGGTCGAATATTTGGGAGCTCAACTAGCACACACATTTGACCAGTGTGCCTCAATAAATGGAGCTCATATCAAATTCTCCTTCCTGGAGGATCTATATGAAGAGCACATGAATGCAACAGAAGCATCCGTGAGCGAGGGAATGATTTTTTCTTCAGCACCACTGTGCTTGTGCTTTGCGGCGTTACTTCATTTTCTTGGTTTGCACGTCCATTTTTGTGGACAAAAATGAAACCTACGTGGATGTTGCATACATCCATCACTTCTTTGATTTGAAGTCAATTAGTGAATGGAACTGTGGGGCAGGCTATTTGGTATACCTATACCAAAAACTAATTGAAGCTTCTAACTGGAGGACAAGGCAGTTGACAGGCTCTTGCACACTGGTGACGGTAGTTTTCAATCCAGCCATTATTAATTTTAATTTGGTTTCAATATTTTGTTCTTATATAGCTCTTATTTGTTTATCAGGAATGGATCATTTCCCACCTCAACTGCATTCATGGTTTCTACATTGATGAGGATTATCGTGAAGAGTTACCACGGGCTACTATGTACCTCTTGCAAAGAAGGAATAATATTGTGTCGCTGTTCTGGGTGTATCTTGATCGCATCGTTCACGATGACATCAATTGGTTGCCTTATAAGGATCACAAGAAGATGGTCCCCTTCGACCCCATCTCATTATACTCAAGGTGGGTGGCGTGTGGGAGTAACATTATGGTCAGCTATCTTCCTGAGTGATGCATGCGACAGTTTGTCTTTGTGCAAACCATCCCCAAACCCCCCTTTCAGGATGCTCCTGACCCCATTGTCCGTCATGATCTCGATATCATCTTTCAGAATTGGGAGCATCATATGGTGGAAGATGGGTATCGGATGATGCCAACATTGAGCAGTTGGCATTGTGTGGAAGAATACGTGACATGGTTCTATAGAGTGTCGCACCCTATCATGACAGCGAACGCTCTTGGACGTCCACCTAGGCCAGCCCATGAAGAGATCTTGGAGAACCAGCAGGCTCAGGATGACTACGCCACTGATGTCTCGCCGATTTATCAGCGTATACAATTGATTGGGTAAGAAGCTTTAAACTTAGGTGTGATTGAGAGAGGCGATCCTGAAGTGGTGGCCATTATAGAAAGGATGGTTAAGGAGGCATAAAGTGCTGCGGGATATAGGAGGCAGAGGAGGTGTCAGGGGTTAGGATAAGGCATGCGCATTAGGCTATGCCCTTCTTTGTTATTTGTCGATGTATTAATTTTACATTATGCACTTTCTTAATAACAATTGTATTATTTTTCGCTATATCAGAACAATATTACCTACCTTCATTGTGTTTGTTTTATTGTTTTTCATTTGCGTGTTTATTAACTATTTAACCAAATTACATATCAAATCGACATTGATTCTTTTCAAAAAATGTCAAAAATAATTATGTTTCTGCCAACCATTATGTCCAGCCATATTTCCAGATATGCATATCTGAAACATCTTTGTGTGTTTTTGAAGATGCATATCCGAACCACTATTTCTTAAACTCATTGTGGTTTGTTCAGATATACATCTCCGAAGGGCAATTTAGAATTTTCATAGGCGAGGTTGACCCATAAGGGTGCATTAAAAATTTTCACAACTTCATTCTTAAATGTTCATTTCCACCTTTGACCTTTGTTGGAGTTAAAGAAATGTGATGATTTTAAGTGTTTTTGTGTTTTTTTAAAGAAATAAGAGTCTCTCTACATTTTTATTTCTAAACTAAAGTTTATAAAATCTTTCTATTAAAATTTTATTTCTTAATAAACTAAACAAAATAAATGATTGGATTTCATTAAAAAGAGATCTATTGGATTTATTTATTTTTAAATAGATTCACTTCTATATTATATTTTCATATACGTTTTCAATTAGATTTTCAAGTCTACTCATTTAGAAATAGCTCAACCTTAGTAAAAAAAAAATGTTCCTTCGTTGATTAGTCTTATAGCAAAATAAAAAATCTAGACTGTGTAACTTGAATTATTAAAAAATGGCTATCATAAATACCTAACATTTCCGTGTTACATTTATAATTAGTTCCTTTTTATATAGCTCGTACCCTTATTATTATTTTCCTACCCCTACATTTTTTAAAATATTCCAATTCTATCTTTTTAATTTATTAATTAATTTTATTATTTAATATTTACCTTTTCACACCCCTACTAAAGTGCATTGGATAACTTGCAATTAAGTTTTCTGATTTATAATTTTTCTTTTCCGGATAACTTGCAGTCAAGTTTTCCAATTTGTAATTATTCTTCACCGGATAACTTGCAGTCAAGTTTTCCGATTTGTAATTTTTCTTCACTGGATAACTTGACTGTAAGTTATCCAGTTTGTAAGTTTTCTTCACCGGATAACTTGACTGTAAGTTATCCGGTTTGTAAGTTTTCTTCACTGGATAACTTGCAGTCAAGTTATCCGATTTGTAACGATTTTATTTATTTTTTGCCACGGTTTTTCCTTGTTACCTAAACTTTTTTATTTTTTATTTTTTTTACTTTTGGCCACGGTTGTTCCTTGTTGCCGAAATTTTTTATTTATTTTTGGATTAGTTAAAAACTATGCAACATCATTTTTAAATGGTTTTAGATTTTTTCCTAACAACCCTTTCATGTTTCCATCATATTTTGACTTTATCAAGATTAAATGTAGTGTCTGTTACTCCCAAAACTGCTTTCAAGCTTACAGACTGACCCCACAACGTGTGAGTGAGGAAAACGTATGATGAAAGTAGTTTGGGGCATTGCAGACACTATATTTAATCTTGATGAAATCAAAATATGATGGAAACATGAAAGGGTTGTTAGGAAAAAAATCTAAAACCATTTAAATATGATGATGATGCATACTTTTTAACTAACTCGAAAATTTAAAAAAAAAAAATTAGGCAACAAGTAACAACCGTGGCCAAAAATTAATAAAATAAAAAAAGTTTAGGCTACAAGGAAAAACTGTGGCCAAAAATAAATAAAATCATTATCTATAATATTACAAACCAGATAACTTGACTGCAAGTTATTCGATGAAGAAAATTTACAAACCGAATAACTTGACTGCAAGTTATCCGGTGAAGAAAAGTTACAAACCGGATAACTTGATTGCAAGTTATCCGGTGAAGAAAAATTATAAACCGGAAAATTTGATTGTAAGTTATCCGATGCACTTTGGTAGGGATGTGAAATGATAAATATTAAATAATAAAATTATTTTATTAATTAAGAGGATATAATTGGAATATTTTAAAAAATGTAGGGATAGAGGGATAAAGGTAGGGTATCAGGTATAATTTTCCTTATTGAGTCTAGTATCAGAAAAACTCATATTAGGCCTATATTGACACATTTCTGAAAATTCTATTCCAAAATAAGAGAGGAATATACCTGACACTCCCCAACTTAAACATGGTACTCCCATATATTTTTATAATACTAAAAGTATTTCCTTTATTTTTTTTATTAACCAATCTTTAAAAATATTTTTTTCAGGTGCAAAAAATCTGGTAGTGACTCCGAAAAATTCGGTAAATGTTTTTTTATCTGATTATTTAAAATATTGGGTGTGTAGCAAAAGATTTATGGAAAATTTTTAAAAATCTAATATATCTCATATTTTCTCCATGCTTTAAAAATTTATTTTTATGCGGTGGTGAATGTGCACACACTTTTTTTTTAAGATTGTGATTGCATTGAAATGTTGGAAAAGTAACAATCATACAAAAACAAACATAAAATATTAACGAGAAAATTTTTAAATCGAAAAAAAAATCACGATCATTGTCAAATGATAACCAGAGAATAACACTATGTAAAGTTGTAAGATCATTGTCCAATGACAACCAGATAATAACACTAGGTAAAGAAAAATTTGAATCCTACATATAACCTTAAATTCTCTATTCCATCATTAAACTAAACAATGTGGGACTTAGGGAAATTGTAATCTTATATATAATTTTGGACTCCCTATTCCTTCACAAAACTAAACGATGTGAGACTTCTTCGACATGTATATTTTCAACAAACCCCAACAATTAAATCATATGTGTGGTCCAAAAAACAAAAAGACCTATCAAATTTTATAAAATATCCGATCACACCCCTACATATATATAATAGGAAATTTTAAAATTTTGGTATGCATGTATATGTTTTTACCGACATTTTAGAAATATCCAATACAAATAATATGCATTTTTATCGATAATTTCAAAATTGCCGATAAAATCACATACAGTTCAGACATAATATTTCTAAATTTATAAAATTTGGAATTTTATCAAATATTTCAAAATTATCGATATATTTGGTATTAACAATTTCAAAAAACCAATTAAAATATATCTTTTTCCTAAATATCTGGCATCCTGTCAAAAACTTTGATAAAATTGTATAAATTTAATGAAAAACAACAATTACTTTACTTGTAAATATCTGCTATAAACTGCGAAATCTTCAATAAAAAACTAAATTTCTCACAATGAAAACAACAATGAAAAGATTATAGTTAAGTTACATGTTTTGTGGGGTGCTAGATCTAATTGGGGGTGTCAAAAGAATTTCTCACAATAAAGATTTTATACTGAGTTTATGTTTAAAAAATTTTATCATATATTCTTACAATTAGAGCTGTTAAAATGGGCTACCCGACCCTAAACGGGTCGGCCTTAGCGGGCTCTGGATTTTTTAGGGTTGGACCAAAAAGGCTTGTGTTATATGGGCTCAAGATTTATTATCCGAGCCCGGCCCTAGATGGGCTTCGGACTACCCCACCCTAAATGGGCTTTTTTATTTAAAAAAATTAAAATAAAAACTCGATAATATTTATCATAAATTAAATTAAAAATTATGTTATTTTAAACATGATACATTTTTAACTACTATATTATCTCTTATAAATACTATAATGTGTTTCTAAATATAATATATGTGTAATTGTATAAAATAATACTTGAATATTTATTATAAGAGAAAAACTAATATAATACGATGAAAAAATGTTGATTATATTAATGTATAATATTTAAAAGAGAAAGATTGAATATAATATAGATAAAATTTAGTAAAGTGAAGAAAATCAATATGCTATTTTGGAGTAAGATAATATAAATATTAATATATTTTTTTTAAATTTATAATTATGCGGGCCTATGGACTACCCATGGCCGATATGGGCTATAGCCTTCATGGGTAGCGGACTTTTCAGGGCTGAGCTAAAAAGACTCTAAAAAATATGAGTTCTAATTTTAAGATCTGAACCCTACAATTTTTCGAGCGTGGCAGATCGGTCTTTATGGGCTAGCCCATATTGACAGCTCTGCTTACGATTATACTTCCACCCACACATAATATTAAAAAAAATGATAAATTTGCACTTTTTAAATTTAGAATTTTTTTCTATTATACAAAATTTTCAAGGTTACTTTGAAAAAGATTTTCTAAAAATTTACCCTTAGCTTTTCCACGGGTAAATATAAGTTCGTGGGTAAATTTGTTTATTAGATAGGTAAGTTTTCACAATTATATTCTGAAAAACTACTAAAAAAGATTTTCTAAAATGTACCCGAAGCTTATTTGTGGGGTAAATTTGAAAACATAAAAAAATATATATATATAATATTTTGAAACTTAAATCTATGTTTTCATGGATTAACTCGGATATCTTCTTTAAAAAATATTCATTTTAGTGTATAATTTTACCATCCACGGAGATATAGAGTTACCAATAACTAAGCCACAAGTATTAGATGTCACAATTCTCGAAAAATATGATAATAAATCTGTCTAAGGAGGAGATTGAAGCTTCAAGAAAGGAGATCAATGATATGAATCTTTGGTTTAAAAACAATGGTTTTTCGTCGAAATTATCGGGAATGAGAATTTGATTTCACAGACGGTGCCAATGTTTGATTTTGAACTAGAAATAGAAAATGAACTGGTGGAGTTGTGTGTCACTGCGGTGAAGAAATACTTCTTATGCAACGGAGCAGGGAGGACTTGCAAGTTAGCACTCAAATGTCCAAGAAAGTGACATAAATGATATGTAAAGTATGAGTGAGAATGGATTTAAATACTTGAAATGAATTTCCCTATATATATCAAGGGTAGTTGAAGTCGTACGCGTGTGATGAAGCGTGCTGTTTAGATAGTCGTCTGATTGAATTGGACTGTGATTGATACATTAGAAGACGAAATTATATAGTTCTAATCAGTGTGATTGTCTACCTGTTCCACGCGAGTAGCACGCTAAAGAAGAATTTGTCAAAATCCTGATGGGGTGAAGCTGTTTCCACTGCTGTTTATATTTTTGAACAGGTGCCCTACCAAGAAGATGAAGAACAAGGTTTCTAAAGAAGTGTGGAGTGACAAACAACCATCAGTGAGTCATCTGAAGGTGTTTGGATGTATTTGTCACAAGCATGTTCCTGATGGGAAAAGAAGGAAACTTGATGACCAGAGTAAACCTATGATTCTGGTAGGATATCATAAAATAGGTGCATACAAACTATATATTTCGATTAATGAGAAGATCATGATGAGTCG
Organism: Vicia villosa; assembly: GCF_029867415.1. Taxonomy (NCBI): domain Eukaryota; kingdom Viridiplantae; phylum Streptophyta; class Magnoliopsida; order Fabales; family Fabaceae; genus Vicia; species Vicia villosa. The sequence continues at coordinate 152,063,397 of NC_081181.1, forward strand.
GGATATTATGAATATTGATGAAAATTCTGCCTAGGATTAGAAATCTGGTGATGCAATTAACAAGCCATTGATGAGTTATGGCTTCGAAGACGGAATTGATGAAGTCGAAGTAGAAGAAATTGCAGATATTCCTGACAAAGTCGAAGTCGAAGCAGTTGCTGACATCTTGACATAGTCGAAGTCGAAGAGGGTGTGGTTGGTGGAAGCCAAAGACCTCAAAGAACTAGAGTTCGTCCAACAAGACTTCAAGACTACAAAGTGACTGGTGATAATGAAGTAACACTAGAGGCAGAATTTATTCATTTTGCTTTACTTGCAGGTGCTTAACCAATTGACTATAGAGAGGATTTAAAGAATAAACAATAAAACTCTGCTATGGTCGAAGAGTTACAAGCAATAGAAAGAAACAACACATGAGAGTTAGTCGAATTAAAAACATATACAAAAGCTATCGAAGTGAAGTGGGAGTTCAAGTTGAAGCACAATGCTGACGAATCTATAGCAAGACATAAGAAGAGATTGGTAGCTCGAGGATTTCTTCAGAAAGTAGGACTCGACTACTCTGAAGTATATGCACGTGTCGCAAGATTGGAGACTATCAGATTAGAGTTCGCCTTGGCATGCAAGTAAGGCTGGTGGATATTTCATTTAGATGTGAAATCAGTATTTTTGAATGGACCCTTAGACAAAGAGGTCTATGTCACACAACCTCCTGTGTTTGTGATTCAGGAGGAAGCGAGTAAGGTATATAAGTTGCACAAAGTTCTCCATGGCCTCAAACAACACATAGGGCATGAAACAAGAAGATTGACTCATACTTAGTCTAATTTGTAGGATCAAGCGCTTACCACTGCGCTAAAAGCAATTGCTGTTAGTGAGGGCGCAACTTTATTTCCTTATAGTATGAGCCCTCAGGGGCTGCACCTAAAGCGAGGTTTGTAAGCTCTCTCTAGGCGCCATGGGTTGGGATGTTAAGCCCATTCGAATCCCTAAGGGTGACGCTGGATTTATTTATCCAACAATCTCCCCCCCCCCCAGTGTCAGCCGGGGGGATTCGAACCCATGACCATGCTCTGATACCACTTGTAGGATCAAGCGCTCACCACTGCGCTAAAAGCAATTGTTGTTAGTGAGGGCGCAACTTTATTTCCTTATAGTATGAGCCCTCGGGGGCTGCACCTAAAGCGAGGTTTGTAAGCTCTCTCTAGGCGCCATGGGTTGGGATGTTAAGCCCATTCGAATCCCTAAGGGTGACGCTGGATTTATTTATCCAACATAATTAGGATTTGTCAAATGCAACTTTGAGTATGATGTCTATGTTCAGGTTGTGGCACAAGATATAACAATCACCTGCTTGTATGTCGATGACTTGCTGGTAACTAAAAATATCTTAGAGAACTTGTCGAAGTTCAAAAAGCTGATGATAAGGGAATTTGAAATGTCGGATCTTGGAAACCTATCGTGTTTCCTAGGCATGGAATTTCAAATGTTGAAGCAAGGTATGGTGCTACAACATAGAAAGTATGTCAAAGAGATACTCAAGAGATTTAGAATGGATGAGTCAAATTTTGCATCCTCACCCGTCGAACCAAATTTGAAGTTGGAGAAGCATGGAGAGGAAGATAAAGTTGATGTTACTTTGTTCAAACAAATTGTTGGATCTCTAAGGCATGAGTGAATCAAGGGTGTCACACATGAAGGCTGCAAGAAGAGTCCCGAGATACTTAAAAGAATCGATAAACTGTAGAATTCTATTTCGATGAGATTCTGAAAGCAAAGAACCTACGGTTACTTGCTATTCAGGTGCTAATTGGTGTGGAGATAATGAAGATCGAAGAAGTACAACTAGTTATTTCTTTCAAATCTTCGGTGCCCCAATCTCATTGTGCTCGAGAAAGCAATTTGTGGTGGCATTGTCATCGTGTGAAGCTGAATATAGAGCAGGATCCTATGTTGCATATCAAACAATTTGGATCAGATCTGTGTTGAAAGATGTCAAGGTCTAAGTAAAGAAACCTTTGGTGTTGCAGCAACAACTCAGCTATTAATCTTGCAAAGAATTTAGTTCTGCATGGAAGGAGAAAGTATACTGAAGCTAGATTTCACTTCTTAAGGGAGAAGGTAAATTGAGGTGAACTTGAAATTAGGCATTGCTCAAGTAAAGCAGAGTTGACCGACGTTTTCACCAAGGAATTGAAGATCGACAGATTCCTGAATTTGAGAAAGAAATTAAGAATAGTTCAGATTGACTATGATTAGTGTATGTTCGACAACTTGAATTATACAGGGTATGTTGAGATATAAGGTATAATCCAAGTTAAGTAATCCAAGCCCAAACCCAAACCCAATTAGGATTTGTTAACCTACTTAGGATACAAGTTAATTTTATATAAATAGACAATTTATAATTCAATTTGTACAATACAATTCAATAATATCAATCCTTATTGATTTATTCTCTCTTTCTCTCCTCACTCAAAGTGTCTCATGCACTAACTAAAAATGTTTCACGCACTAACAAAAGTACAATCAACTTTGATATCAAATTCATGAAAATACTATGATCTTTATTGATAATCAAGATGCAATAGTTATTTCTCATAATTGAGATTTTTATGAAAAATTTAAACATTTCAACATGAAACTAATTTTGGGGAGGGAAGTGCAGAAGAATTATGATGACTCTTGTCTATTGCAAAATTGAACAATAAATCGCAGACATTTTTAGATTTGGTTGAAAATATATTTGTTGAAGAAATATCACATTAATTAGTTTTGTGAAAGAAGAAGGAATCTTAAATCGAAAAATATAACTCTTCTTCCCTTTATCTCTTGTCTCTTTAATTCATATGTTTATTATTGTTTAGAGAAATGATATAATTACACTAAAAACTACAACCACACCTTATTATTATACGGTTAGAGGAGTACCTTTGTTTTTTTAATAATTTTTTATCTTGATTTTTGTGTCAACGTTAAAATGAATTGTAATGATTACGGTGTTGTTTAGAAAAATGGTATAATTACACTAAAAACTACAACCACACCTTATTATTATAAGGCTAAAGGAATACCTTTGTTTTTTTAATAACTTTTTATATTGATTTTTGTGTCAAATGTTAAAATAATTTGTAATGATTATGGTGCAGAGGAATTAAGTATAAACATAACACTCTCTATTGTTTAGCACATCTTAATAGAATGAATTTTGCTAACGAATGCTCAAGATATTCTATATACTATATACGTACTAAATTAAAAAAATTATAAAATTAATATTTTAATTTCCAATGCATTTTCAATACACACCAATATATTTTTTAAAAAAATACACTCTAATCACTTACAGAATGCCAAGGTTAGTATTTCTCTTATAAAATTTAATAATTAAAAATAATTTTGAAAAACTACACTACCACTTTATAATGAGTTTAAATTGTATACGCATTGAATCTATCTTTACACAATTATCCTATCAAAGCTCATTATATAAGATCACATTAATACCTTTCTTTGAATAATTATAGGAAATTAAGAACTATGAATAAAAGATAGAATTGATCAAATTATGATTCTAATCAGTATCACATAAAGCTTTTCTGAGAAATTTATAAAAAAAAAAAAACTTAAAAATCCCAACTATCCAATACAAAAACTTTAAAGAAACAACAAATGAAAAAGCAAAAGAAACAAAAGGGAAATAAAAGCAAACAATTGGATCAGATATCAAATGTTAGTGTTGTTGAGTTGGATGACTATAACACTGATGTTGTCTTTGCTTCCCTTAGCCATAGCCAATTCAGCTAGAATTGCAGCAGCCTCAGCTGCATAACCTTTAATACTGAGATCCTCTCTTACATTATCACTATTATTCCTCCTCATATGACCTTGGAGACAGCTTTTAACCACTTCACAAACAAAACTGTTTGATACCACATCCCAAAGTCCATCACTTGCCACCACAACAAACTCATCTGATTTTGTTCTTCCATGCACGTTGATCTCTGGTTGAGATATCACAAATGGCTTCATGCAATGATCCCCTGCATATTTCCATTAACTCGAGAGATTAGTCTCTGCTGCGTTATGTAATAAATATTGATGACATGCATTACATACCTATGGATCTAGAAGTAGCAAGAATTCCTAGAACGCGACTCCCGTTCCAATTAATCACTCTTCCACCAGCTGCTTCAATCCTCTCTCTTTCATCTGGAAGATCTGGCTGATCATCATTATTCAAACAAAAAAATTACAAACATGAAATAATCCATGAAACATCACCCAGACTACTTTTGTTCAGAGGTGTCGATGCTACTGAGATATATGTGCGACCTATATAATAACTAAGTGTTGGTGCAAAATATAAATCTCATATCTCATGAATCATGCATCATTAAATGGCTATCACCTTATGATCACGTGAAAGTGCAACTGCTACACCGCCACTACACAAAATCGCCCTTGAATCACCACAGTTCGCCACAATGATCTCCTCTTTCCCCACCACCACAACAGCCGCCGTAGAACCCACGTTATTCGCATCAACGTCACCATTACCACCACCACTGACTCCAATTTCACGATCCATCTTCATGAAACAAGAGCACATAGCTTTACACCAATCCAATCCTTGATCTCCACCCTCCTTCACTTCCTCCGCCAACAACAAGTGCAACCTATCGCGACAAGCATTCGCCACTGTCATCCCACCGTGTCCATCATAAACCGCAAAGAAATCATATCCACACGGTTGCTTTTCCGCCGCCATAAAACGTGGAATCACCTTGATAGCGTCTTCCATCACTCTCCTCCGTCCAATCACCGATATAAAACCGTGTGACGCCGTGGCCGTGTCTCCGGTAGTTGATTCCATCGTAGGGATCACCGGCGCTTTACAAGGACGCTTTCTCTTCCTTCTATATTCTTCGTAACGCCGTTCAATTTGTTTAGTTTTATTAATATCAATGTCGGCTACAACATTATTAGTATCATCCATATTAAACAACTTCCTCGTATTACTACTACTACTACATATGTTATTGTTTTTAGTAGCAGAATCTGAATATGATGTTACATATGACATGGTGTATATAACATGTGCAAAAGCAAGTTTTGTTGAAATATCTAGAGTTAGAGTTAAAGCTTTTTGTTTTGTTCTAGAGGGAGAGAAACCTATAGAATGGTTTTGAATACGTGTTGGGGATGAGATGACACTACGCATGTCAATGGTTGAGGCAGCACACGTTCGTGAATGGAAATGAAATCTCAAGCGTACATATGTCTATGATTTTGGATAATTCGAGGCAAACGTGGATGGCTTGGATTTGTGTTAGTAATACGTGGCATCCTATTCAGAAAATATCATGGGCTTGACATGTTGTTGGGCGGGCAGAGAATAAATTTCTGTATTTTATTAGTGTTTCATTTTACCGTGATTTTGAATTGTTTATGAATTTGCAAGATAAGTTCAAGAAGGTGATCGTAAAAGGGTTTGTATGCCCCAATTTGGTATGAGGGTGCCAAATTAGTAAAGCATCTCTTAATTTTAGGAGTTGCAATATTAATAGTCAAGTTTATGGGTCGGATTAAGAGAACAACAATGTTATTTGTACACCAATATTTTAACACCGTATGCCTAGCTTTAAAGTATATTTTAATTATAGCACATTATTCACACTACAAGAAAAAGAAAAAGGCTGTATAGCCACGTAATATAGTGACGTGAAAATCACGTGAGTAATAAATGTTAGTTGCGACGTGAATATCACGTCACTACTAATTTTAATATTAAAATATCAAGCATAACGTAAATATTGGGTCTGTCAGAAATTGCTTTTTTAAAAAGATAGTTGTGACGTGAAAATCACGTCGCAACAATAAAATTAAAAAAAAAATTAAATAGGTCTGACCTGTACAGTCTTTATTGTAGTGAGAGAATTTAATTATTACCGTTGGGTAGGTTGCGACGTGAACTTTACGTGGCAATGTTGCGAACTGAAATTCACGTCGCTAAAGGTGTTATACGTACACGCTTTACCCTTCTCTCCCCCAGACCCTTACCTTACCTTAACAAATTTTGCAGAAAACCCATTTTTTTGCTTTCTCTTCCAAACACCTTGCTCTTTTGTTCAAAGCCATTTTCAAACTTGCTCATTTTCATACCCATTTTCAAACTTGCTCTTTTGAATCATAAGGTAAATTGCATCTGTATTGATTTAGAACTCTGATTTATAGTCATCTGTATTTATATAATGTTAATTTCTGTATTTTTTTTTTGGATTTTGAAGGGAGAAGAATGAGAAGAAGGAGAAGAAGAAAAAGTAGATTAGAGAAAACCTATGTTTTTTTCGAAATTCTTTTATTTGATTTTTGTTTAAATTTTTATAATTTAGGTTTGTTAGGTTTATTAGATTTTTATATGATATATTTATTATGAAAATTTTATTTTTATTTCTTATGTTGTTCAAAAGCCAAACCATGATATACTCAAGACTGATTAAAACTATGAACCACCATATCCCAATTTGAAAAATCTTTTGTATTGAAGAAAAAGGTCTGCTCCCTTCTAAGTTCATGATGTTCACTTCCTCTCTTTTGCTGTCATGCATATATAAAAATGTTGTATATATACACTACAAATTTAAATAAAATATATATTATAAGTTTAAAAAATGAATATGTTATTTTTAACTTTAGAAAATAGATTATTATATAACTTTAGAAAATAGTATATATATAGTATTTTGTTTAAAACTGTTATTTATAACTTAAAAAAAAGATTACTATATATATAGGTTTAAAAAATATTTATTATATGCTTATATGATTATATATGTTTATTTTATATGGTTATATATATTAGTTTGAAGTGTTATTTTGTTTTAAAAAAATAATATAATAGTAGGATAGTGTGAAGTAGTATTTTGTTTAAAAAATATTTATTATATGTTTATTTTATATGTTTATATATATATATATATATATATATATATATATATATATATATATATATATATATATATATATATATATATATATATATATATATTTTTGTGTGAAGTATATGTTTAAAGAAAATAATATTGTAGTAGGTTGTATATTTATTGTATTTTGTTTAAAAAAAAGTATGATAATAACTTTCATTGAAGTCACATGATACAATTTCAAATGTATTAATTATGAGTTAATAAGATTTATGAATAGAGAAATTTGCAATATAGAGTAAGTATTGTGAGTTTTAGTGTATTAATTGGGAATGAGTATATTTTATTAATAGGGACCGTTATAAATATTATACTATAGTGTAATAATATGATAACACTTAAAAAAAGAAAAAATAATCGGACTAAATAGTCATGAATAACTTTAAATCTTAATTAATAATTAATAGTAATCGCATGTTCATTTGTTACGAAAAGTGGGAGGAAATTAGTTTTAGTAAGAATCAGTCACTATTGCTCATTTAATAATCATTAAAATAAAATTAAAGGTTAATTTGATCATTCCTTTTATGTGTTATAATTAATGAATGCTTTATTTAGTATATAAGATTCGATAGTTTTTATTTTTAATCATTTGGTTGTTTACATTCCTTTTACCGTTATAATTTTTTTACCAATCTTTGAGATAAAAAACATTTATATAGGAGTGCGTTAATACAAAATCGTTGTTATCAATTCAATTAAATATATCTTATTAATTAATATTTATTTGTATATGAAAAAAATGTGTGTTATTAATTGATATTTATAAAACTTAATGATTACATAAATAGTTATATGGAAAAGTATTTGTCACTTATAAATTGATTATTAATATTATAAAATATTTAAAAATGATTAATTCGTAAGTATTAAAGAATAAAATGAATTATTTATTGTTGATAAAATGAATGATTTATTTGCCATTTATTTGTCATTAATAATATAATAAAGTATATAAGACAAATATTATTTATATATATGGAAAAAATGTATTGTTGATATCACTAGTATATATAGTATTAAGTAGTAATTTGTTTAAAAAATATTTATTATAGAGTGAAGTAGTATTTTGTTTAAAAAATATTTATTGTATGTTTATATGGTTATATATGTTATTTTATTTATTTTATTTATATAGGTATGTAATTAAATGTTAATAATAGTTACTAAAAAGAGAATGGTTGAATATATGTGCAGTATGGAATATTATTTGTATTATCTATGTTGGATGTACGATAGAGTGGAACCAGGCCGACTGATCAGGAAAATCTAAATGAGGATGAGTTTCCCGACTCGGATTGATTGTTGATTTAGTTTAGTTTTTATTTTGTTGTTATAACTTTTGATTTTGAATTTGTGTAAACTATTAATTAAATTATAATTACATTATTTAGTAATATTAGATTTATAATTTTACTTTCTTAATTTTAATATTAGATTTATATTTAGTTTATTGAATTAATTTATAAATTTTATTAATTAATTTTAATATATTTAGTTTATTAATTTGATTATATATATATATATATATATATATATATATATATATATATATATATATATATATATATATATATATATATATATATATATATATATATATGTATATATATATAATATTTGGTTTTTTAAAAAAACAAATATTAGTGACGCGATTTCCATGTCACTAAGTAGTGACATGTAAATCACGTCGCAACTTCACAAACATAAATGCGCTTTTACAACTCTCTAGGCAAATTTAGTGACGTGATTTGCATGCCACTAGGTAGTGACATGGAAATCACGTCACTAATAAATATGCTTTTATTGACTCACTACTGCTGCGCCTACTCTGAATGGAAAAGCATTAAACTCTGGTCCAAATGTTGCGACATGATTTTCACTTCACTAATTAGTGAAGTGAAAATCACGTCACTAAAAGTTGCCACCTTGCCTCCTGCGACGTGAATGACCACGTCGCAAATAATGATTTTTGAAGTGTTTTTTCTGTTTGTGGCGTGATAATCACGTCATTACTGAGCTTTTTTTTGTAGTGTCAAAACCAAAAAAATAATAAAATATAGGGAGATGTATATTGTACCGTATTTATAAATACGATGTAGTTGTTATTTTAGATGTAAACATATCATTTCTCTTAAGAGAAATAAGGGGTATTCACTCAACTTCCGTATGTGAGAATATGGAGGAAGTGGTCCTTAATTTGAGGAGCGGTTTTCTTTTTAATTGGTAGAATTTAAATCGACCCATTTCAGGATACCTTATTTGCCACATATTAGAGAGGTGGACCAACCATAGGCATAGATTTGGGTCGGAGCGACCTGAGGTCTCGTCCACCCAATTTTTTAATAGGGCCATTTCATGATTGGTTGGGTTGATTAGGTCATGGACTGCTTCTCCATGATCCAACAAAGTTATCTCAGTCCACATTCCCTCAAACACAAGGTCTAGGAAGTATGGAGTAGTTAAATTAGACGTGTAATGGTCGGTGAAGCCTACGAAGGTGAGTTTCTCTAGCATCGCTTGAGACAAGTCCCTCAAGCATTGTTGAGTGAATCCCTCAAGTGTCACTTGGGGAGAGTCTCTCAATCGTTGCTTAGGTGATTTCTCAGTTGTTGCTTGGGGTGATTCCCTCAAAGAAAATGGGGAGAGTCCCTCAAGTGTTGCTTTCAGAGGCACGTGCATCATTTAATGCTTAGGCATGATAGCTCTTTCGTTGGGAAGATGCGGTTAATGTGCCAACACTGAGTTGTAGATGCTTGTATTCCCCAACAATTGGTGTATACTTATGGTGGGGCAATGATAGTCTATGCGACCTAGGTACTTGACTTTATAATAATGGGATTTCAACCCCTTTCTTCTCCACGTTATTTCCATGCTTTCTATATTCCCTAAACGTAGATTTCTTCTTAGATTTTTTCCAAGTTCAACTCCATCTTCCATTTTTCATCATCCCAAATATAAGTATTGAAATTCTCCCTTTTTCTTCATCCTTTCTTTTTCTGGCATGGTAATTATTGGGGATTTATACCAGAATAATAATGTGAAATAGCTTTCTATTCATATGAAGTATATAGATATGTGGAGGCATTGTAATATAAACGTTAAGCGGTCAAGTGAGACGGTTAATTACAAACTCGTTGAGCTAGGGATGTTTAAAAATTAAAATAGTACTTTTGATTCTAGTATTGATAGTGACCCTGTTTCCCCAATTCTTTCCCAAAAAACCAGGACCATTGATGGCGTCTAATTCTTCAAAATGCAAAGAGCAGAAGATTTTGAGACCATTTCCACAACTAAGGAGAATGTGGATTATTTTCAAAAGAACTTGGAAAATGGAGGTAGGTATGGAAATTGGAGATGAAAAATGGAGGTTCGAGGTTGGAGATGGAAAATGGAAGGTGGGGGTTGGAGATGAAAAATGAAGGTTCGAGATTGGGGATGGAGGTTGGAGATGAAAAATGGAGGTTCGAGATTGGGGATGGAGGTTGGAGATGAGGAAAAAATAGAGGTAGGATATGAAACTTGGAGATGAAAAATGGAGGTTCGAGGTTGGAGATGAAAAATGGAGGTTGAAGGTTGGAGATAAAAAAATGGAAGTTGGAGATAGAGGTTGAAGGTTGGAGATGAAAAAAAAAATGGAGGTTTGGGGATGGAGATGGAATGAGGAAGAAAATGGATTTGTAAAAAAAAATATTTTGTCCTCATAGGCCACATCACCAATGTTTGGGATTAGAAACGATTGCCACATAACTTTTTTTGTAACGAAAACTTGACATCAGGGATGAATACCAAAAGTATATTAACATTCAAAGTCTATTTTAAAAAAATAAATAATAAAAATACAGGGATGATAATTAAAATCTCACCACCTTACAAGGACCAATTACCCAATGTTTTAAAAACCAAACCGAACTGTCTGATTCAATCGGTTGGACTAGGAACCGAAGCTGAATTTGATCCGATCAACCTTTCAAAACTACTAGTGGGTCAAACCCGAAGCGAAATTGGAAAAATTGAGTTGAACAATCCAAAATTGTTCGAACCAAAGAACCGAAGTCGATTTTGTAAAACCGCAAAGTCCAAAAAAAATGCATCAAATTGCCATTTTTAAAAAAAAAAATTAATATGTCAATATCAAAATTTAAAATATTTACCATTCACAAAAAAAAAATCATTATATTTTCTACAACCATACAAACATTTAAGTTTTATCAGTCCATTATAATTTTTCTTTCAACGATGATCCATCATTATTACACCGTCTCTTTAAAATATAGTCATGTTGTCTAACTCAATAATGATTGTCGTTCAACTGAATATTGTATGTCGTTGTCCAGTTATAACTTGTTTGTTGTCGTTTGACTTGCATTTCTTACTGTTACTCAATTAAGTATTGTATTTATTTTTGCAATTCTTTAATTATTTCAATTTTATTTTAAATATTATATTCTATTATTTTGATTTTGGTTTAAATTGATTTTATTTATTTTAAGTTATTTTTAAATGAAGGTTGAAATTGAGGTGCAATTATGATGTGTTGTTATATATAATATTGATATTATTGTAGTAATTTTGTAATAGATTTTTATAATATTTATTTTATTGAATCTCGATATTATATGCATGACATATCTATGAAATTTAATTTTATATTAATAATTTATTTAAGGGTTTTTCTAACCTATGCAACATTGCATAGGATAAGGGCAATTAATAAACTATTTCTTTCCATATAAATTATCATATTAATTATTTTTCTGTTGAAAAGTAATCTTTTATATTTTATCTCTCCTACCCAATTAATGGATGAACATAAATAAATATAAATATGGTAATTTATATTTACAAAAGTGGTGTATTAATTGTCTCTTATCCTATACAAGGTTGCATAGGTTAGAAAAACCCTTTATTTAATAAATAGTTCCACCATAAATTTAACTGATTAAACTAATTAAATCTTAAATTAAACTAATTAAATCTTAAACTAATAATTTATTTAATAAATGGTTCGACCATAAATTTAATTGGTTAAACTAATTAAACTTTAAATTTAAAAATTTATCAATTCGACCTTCGATCTGGAGTTAAGATCTTCTCCATTTTTACTCTTTCCCATTTTGTGCATTACCAAAGTTTTAGAAATATTAAGGTAATGATGTGACATTTAATAGGTACATTTATTTTTTATGCATTGCATATATCTCCAAAACTATAGTAATGGAAAAGAAAATGAATAGAAAAAATGAGAGGATAGTCTCTCTTCGATCTGATTTTTTAAAACATTGTAATTATCTATTTAAGTCTTTTCGTTTTTCTATAAGTTATTACATAATAATAAATGGTCGAGTATTTAAATTTTGAAGGCTTTTAAGATATTTAAGATTATCTTATTGTGTTTTCAAATTCGTTTATATTTTCAATGTTTTTAAAATTAATAAAAAATTCAGTTGTTTTATCTATACTATATATTTCAAGTGTCATTTTCATTTCAACACTTTTACTTTTTCTTCTCTTCAAATTCAATTGTCAATTTTACAATATTTACTTATTTTCCTCACAGCTCAAACCTTCAAATCCTTTTCAACCAACTAAGACCTTCAAACACGAATCTAATTTAGAGATATTATTAGAATCATCATCAAATCAAATACGTAAGTTGCAGGTTAAAGATAAGGCATAACTACTGCACTTATACTAATGTTTTAAAGATATTTTTAGTTTACTTAAACTACAAATATCCACAAACACAACTGAATTGTATTATAAAAGTGTTATGGCAGGAAATACAAAATCACTTAGAGCCAAAGCCTTGCTTACACAAACCTTACCAAATCCCAAATTAATTGATTCCAAACAACTTTTTTTTTACAAAAACTACAATAAGAAAGCACTATTGATGACATAAATCGTATAAAATCGCAAAATTTTCTATCCTTTATTTTTGTATCCCACTCTTGCTTTCGTAGATTCTTATTAAGCAACATTAAAGATTTAAAGTTATGTAACATTTCAATCTAAGCTCGTGCATGATGAGTGATGATTCATTCAGCACAGCTATGTGCAGGGGCAAGCATGAAAAGTCAGCTTTATGAGCATGTGTTTCCAGCTATCAAGTTGTAGAATTCTTTATTATTTTCATGATTACGTCTTCTATGATTTGTTTTTTACATCCACCAACTCTGAGGAACAAAAGAAGCCAGAATACCATAATATAACCAAACTTTGTCTTCTATGTTTGGTATATTTAAAATCCACGGTGGGACTGCACGGTGTGTAAAAACTAGTAGTTGTAGCTTCAGGAAAACTTTCGGTAGAGAGCGTCGAAGCGTGCAGCAGTGGTCACTACCAAACACACTTTATCTTACTAAGATAAAGACAATGCCATCTATGAAATTGTAAAATATTAAATATCAAAATGAAGGTGCTGCAGTTATCAGTGTCAAACCAATCAACTATAAACATTAAAAGAAACAGTCATTGTTCACAGTTTATTGTATAAATCTTTGAAAACATCACCAAGTAAATATCAAAAACTACTTCATTGTTCATTTCGCTAATGAATGAAATAATATTGTACTTTCCTACAAAAGTATGCAACCAATATTGTTACAGGTCGAGCCAACAATTTGTTTGAACTAAGAATTATAGTATCTTCACGGTGGAGTGTACAATCAACAGTCTCCTGATAATCATATGTGCAGATAGTCACCAAAAGAAAACAATTGAAAGGCAAGTACAATTACATGCAGAAAATAGGTTATCTACATGGCATGACACCAACTCCAAAAGCATTTCTCAGGTACGGGGTTTATTTCCACTTTTGTACAAGTTATCGATCACATTCTGTGGACACAAATAAAATTGTAGTCAGTACTTTCAGAATATAGAAACTATTAAGCATGAATCCAGGTTTTTAAATAAAGTAGTAAAACAGAGTACATCAGTTGCACTATGATTCACATCAAATCTAATAGCATGCGAAATTGCAAACAAATGACATCTAAAATCTGACTATTAGAATATTAGTCAATTCAATAAGATGAGATTTCCACATCTTTTTTTCATTTATATTTCTCAGTAGAATGAATGAAACTATTTGGGAAGAAAAAAAAGTTCTTTTTACAATTACAACTGCACTTAAATACCCATTATTCTAGGAAGCATAATTTTTTTTGAAGCAGAAATGAAATCCTGAGAGTTTGACAGCTTTTACCTGATAGTATTTAAGCAACTGAGGCCTCTTCTTCTTAAATGTTGGAGTGATAAGGTCACGTTCCATATCAAATGGAACTGGATCAAGATGAACTGCTTTTATAAACTCAAATCCTTTCAACTGCCAAAAAAAAATCCATCATCTCATAAAATTTCAGGAAATGTACTCGTGCTTACACGTAGAATAGAATCAATTAGTGCAAGCATAAGTGACCAAAATTATTTTGATCCATCCAGCCATTGAGTCCAAGTTAATTATCCTAATATTTCATGTAAATATTACTTCAAACTTCTCTTTTACTGGTATTCAAACTAAATGTATATATCCGGCCATTGAGTCCAAGTTAATTATGCCAATATTTCATGTAAATATTACTTCAAACTTCTCTTTTACGGTATTCAAACTAAATGTATATGATTCAACAGTTGATATTTCATATTAGGCTGAATTAAAAACTGATGCATGGGAATCATAAATAGTCATGAGAGTTGTAGGAAAACCCCATTAGATTAATGTGAAATATTATTATTATGACATACACACATACATACACTCCATACATAACAAAGTAGAACAATAATAACAAACTTAAATTAGATCGGACCTTCTTTTCCTTTCCAAGCTTCGAGAGCTCTTCAAGTATGTAACTTTTGGCCCTAGAATCTTCACAGAGAGAATCAAAGTCCATTGATATACCATTTTCTTCTGCCCAATGTTCAAGTGCCTGCTTACTAGGGTTAACAACAGCAACAAGGAAGGCCTCAAAACTGTTTCCGTAAACCCATATCTGAGACAGGAGTAAAAAAAGTTCAAACCATCATGAAATGAAGATGAAAGTATAGACTGTTTTTTGTGTTTTTGACCTCATGATATAAATGTCACAATGAGTAATTATACAGCTATATGCTATTAGAATAGTCATATCTCTTTGACAAATGATCCTGCTGGACTACAGTATGCTGACACTACGTAAAGTAGATTAGCATGCACCAGTACCTGTGCACGACTGCACATACGATTATGGGCAACATGCACTAGTATTGGTGAAAATTTAAAAAAGCTCAGTACAGTTATAGAACTAAATGCCCAGCAAGAAATAAGAATGCAATTCAGGTTAATTTTAGGCAAGAAAGAAATATATCCAAGCCTGGAAGTAGGTGTGTCTGCATAAACTGAGGATCAGTCTATATTGACTGTCGGAATTGAAAATTATCAAGCTGAGCTGATTAGCTGCTCAAGATTGCTTAGATTTGTTTCAAGCCCATCAAGGCCGCAGTTGCAGTATTTCTATAATGAACCAACTAGTTAATCGATTCTAGTATTATGAGTCAAATATCTCTTTTCAACTCTGTATGGGCAGCAATCTCACTACAAGCTAGGACGCTAAAACTATTGGAAGGGCTCTAAAGACTTACAGATTCAATAGAAGGAACTTGGCTAAAAATATTCTCCAGGTTTTCAACTGCGACATATTCTCCCTGTGAAAGCTTGAATATATTCTTCTTCCTATCAATAATCTTCATGCTTCCATTAGGCTGCCACTCTCCAATGTCCCCTGTTGAATAAATCACTCAATTTAAAAGAATATAAACATCAAAATGTAACCCGAATCCCAACAGCCAATTTAAATACTAGTATCTACATAATTCTATACTAGAAAACACAAATCAAATCAAATAACCTGTATGGAACCATCCATCAATCAGAACCTCTTTTGTGAGGTCTTCCCGTTTGTAGTACCCCGAAAACAAGGGATCACCCTTTACACAAATTTCTCCTCTTGGTGTGCTTGCAAGGGCATCGTAACCCATTTCAGGGACAGATTCAAGGCAAGCATCTACATTTGGTACAGGAGGACCCACTGTTCCAAGCATATCTAGTTCATTTGGTAATGAGACAAAGGTTCCCGCACAGGTTTCGGTCAGACCTGATTTCATTTCAACAAAGGCACGTCAGTGAAGCCCATAGTCTAGTATAAAGGGTCATAAAGAAGTCAACATTCTAATATCTCCATTACATATGCTGCATTGGAGTGAAGAAACATCAAAATGACTTCCACATAGATTTCAGTTACACTATTTATATTTCTATCAACATGCATTGAAACTAAAAAGATTAGTTAATTATCACAGCTCATCACAAATTAATCGAGGACAGTTGATATCATATAATTAGCATTTGAAATATGAAACTAGACTTGACTAAATACAAATGGAGATTCAACTATATATTTGTGTGCACATTGCAGGGAGTAAATTTTGATTTCCAAATACAGAAAGAGCATACCATATCCTTGAAGGACATGAGCACAGGTCACCACCCGTAAGTAACTTTCCACGTGCACAGATAGAGGTGCTGCTCCAGACAAAATGACACGTACTTTACCCCCTAAACCTTGCTTTACCTAATCAAATTGCAAGACCAAATCATGATTAGCCAAAAAGAGAAAACGCATTGCTGTCAAACCGGGGCTGGTAATAAATATTAGTAAATTTTACTACCTTATCAAACACAATTTTGTCAAGAAGTGGAGATGCTGCTGTATGCTTATGCCCTTTCTTCATGTTATTCATCTTGCTGCAATAAATTCTCAGAGGTTATATATAGCAATGCTTACTGGGACAACCAATAGTTAAATGTAGAAACTTAATATTAAATTAACACTAATCTAAGATAATTTTGCGTGATTTGACAAAGGAAAACCCATGGTTTCCTAGTATCTGATGGAGGACTCATGACAGATCATTAGTACTTACAATGAATAAGCAAAGTTGAATAATGTCTTCTTCAGGAAGCCTCCAGAAGAAATTTTCTGTGTCAAACCTGCATGCCAGAGTTGAAAGTCTTAATATACTTTTTTTCTAGCCGGGAAAAGGGGTTTGACAGCTTAGAAAAATAAGAAAAAAATGTAAAGAAAAAAAACACTCAATTATTAAATAATTCAAATTGTAGTTTTGTCCTCTTGAGATCATGATTTGATCATCAACACCATACAACAATCAGAAGGGCATACCTGAGTACACTCTATCAAGTACACGGGGTACAGCACAGAAAATAGTTGGTTTTAGCTCTCCGAGGTCCTCAATTAACAATTTAACATCCTGCAGCCATTGTGCATATGATGGACAAGGTCATATTCAAATCCAATCAAAGTCCATACTTTGAGTTGTTGGGGTGATAAAATTAAATCTGAAGTTCAATTATCACATTAAGTTATAATTCAGTAACGACTGGTATTACATATACTCACCCCACGCCAGAAGCCTATCGAGGCACCATGCCATATAAATGTCTCTTCAATGACCCTATCAAAGATATGTGCGAGAGGAAGGTATGATAAGTACACATCCTTCTCAGTCAACTGCAATGAAGAAAAAGGAGGGGAGATTATGTGAGTCAAAGAAGGACATGTAAGCATTTAGTATCTTAAAACTGAAAAAACATATCCAAAGCTTTGAAATTATATATTAAATATGCATGAACGAAATGAAAATAAGTTAATTATAGGGAATGATTGGAGCACTCACGTAGTACCATGTAAAATATAACAGAGAACTACTTACTTTTTCATCAACACTCTCCAACAGCCGCTTAACCCCAGCTAATAGGGTAATAATACTCTCATTGGATATCAATACTCCCTTGGGATCACCAGTAGTTCCGCTAGTATACATTATAGTAGAGATGTCGCTTCTTTTTTTTACAGGTAGATCAAAACTCTGACTTTCACCCTGTGTCAAGTATTAAAAATCAAATTAGGAATAGCAACCACAAAATATCCATAGACGTAGCAAAAGAGACATTACTTTCTGCTAGCGATACTAGTAATGAGGTTAAGAAAAATAACTTCTAATGAATACGTATCTTTAAAACATTAACCCAAGTCAACTAACCAAACAGCGCATAAGTTTCCATTGACACGATATCATCCTTATTTTTCTTACTTTGATTGCGTAACAATCAGGTTAACTTATTTCTTTCCATTATTTCACTATTAATTAGGCTAACTTTCAGTGGACCGAGATAGTGATACAAGTCAAAATATATTTTGCTGCAAAGCAAAGGAGACTCAAACAATTGTAAGTAATGCCAATTAATTATAGAAGGAACAGCTTTCATGTCAAATTTATTTAAAAGTAATAGTAGAAAGAGTAATAATAAATGAAATGAATAGCCCACCAATTTTAAAAATTCGGTCCATGAATATATTGCCAATCCAAACTTCTCAACTTCTTGCTTTTGTTCAGGGGTAACCTTTCCGAAGCTCACAATTGCTGTATAAAAACATAAAAGTCATTGCTTCTTTTTAAAGCACGTGTACTTTAGCAAAGAAAGAAGATAATTAAAAATACTCACTTCTGAGATATTTGGTTGCATTTGGAAATGTCTTCAACAGCTGAAATTTTTTTAAATAAAGATAGGGATAAGACCGACTGTTGACTAAAAAGTGTACCTAACTCTGATCCTTTCAAAAAAAAATTACTATGAAATAGACTATTTCGATAGACAAACCTCGGGTATTTTCTTTTCTTCTGCAAATGCAATTGAGACTTCTGCATGGGATATAATAAATTCTATGGCTCCAGAACCTAAGTCATATATTTGTATGAGAGTGTCAAAGCCAATGATACTTGGATATTCAAAATTAAAAAAATTGAATTTGAAAGTAATACAGATGCATGTATTTTCGGAGAAGTGTAAAAATAACCTAACAAAATTCTTGTAACTGGTTGTCAATATAAACATAATAGGACATTCTACCAGTATTATGCAAAATTTGAACTTTGGTGAAGATTAGCAAAAAAGGCCATATTGACAGAAATTGTGCAACTTTCCACACAACATCAAGTGGAAAGTCTTTAGTACTATAGATTTGGAAACCAAATTTCAATTGAGTAAAAGCACTGTCTCTATGTTGAAACATGCTAAACGAATGCACTTACCTAAGGTATCATATAAAGGAACACAAAGAAGTCCATGAGCATTGCAAGCCTGCACTTATTTGAAAATATGTTAAAACTTAAAAGCAGATTAGTGGAAGAAGCTAGCAAAAGAATATTATAGTCAGGGGCCCAGGGATGGCCACCAACAGCACCACACAAGCATGAGAACAATAAATAATAAAAGCAGAACACTGCAGAAAGTAGACATTCTAAGAAAAATACAGTAGACATAGAAAAAAATAACAGCGGATATAAAAAAAACAAAAGAACAAATATAACATAAACTCAACAGACAGAGTGAGTGTATGGTATCAAGGAGAGGGGGCGTTAAAAGGAGAGATAAGAGAAGGACAGTTGGAAAAACAGATGTATAGGGTAGGAACCGGTTAAAATGGTAAGTAGATGAAAAGGGGATTAATCGTAACCAAAACTGTATCAATTGTAGAAGGGAGTTTTTCCATTAGAAAAGTATTACAACCATTGATCAATAATTGTCATTCTTTTCACTACTGCTCAATGCTCATATTCTCTCTTTCAAAAATCCAACAATTGGTCCGACCTATCGGATCCTGAAAGAACTGCTGGTATGACCAGAGTTGGAGTCAGGAGTTGGAGCCCTGGAGAAGGAAACATTCCATTGAGTGGATTGCAGAGTCGGGGAAATTCTTTGAGGTGGGAGGAATTTGTTCGGCAGAGAAACTGCACTTGCTTTACAATTTAATTTTGTGAATATGGGAAACGCTGCAACCCACCAATTTCAATTTTGACACCATTAAAGCCTAGAACTGATAGGCAAAGCAACTAAAATGACTTTGATAAGAAGGCTTAGGTTGAGACGAGAGGGAAAATGTTGGAAAAGTTGGCCACATCAAGTCGGATGGACTCGGTGGAGGAGCATGTGTAGAACTTAAAAAACATGGTGGTGCAAGCTGGACTCATTCAAGAGGGACCACTCTTAGGATACTTTTTGGAGAACTTAGGTCGGACATAAGGTTCTTAATGAGGATGAATAACATCGATGAAGTCTCGGTTCAAGAGGGACCACTCTTAGGATACTTTTTGGAGAACTTAGGTCGGACATAAGGTTCTTAATGAGGATGAATAACATCAATGAAGTCTCGGCTCTCGAGGGCCGCTGAACTGACTAAATATTTGGAGAAAAAGTCACAATCACTCAGGGATGGGCTGGGTCACGCATTAAGAAACTTTCCCCCAATTCGGTGCTGCATAATGCGAGCGTCACTACAAGAATAAAATCTTCAATGGGAGGCAGGAATGAGTCAATCAGGCAGCAAGAGTCAGATTGGGGGTCAGAATTGGGAAAATTTTAAGAGACAGCCAAGAAGAAAGAAATTCAAAACAAATGTACCTCCATGCTCATAATCCACTCGGCAGAATTGGCACCATATATACCACATTTTACACCCTGCAAACCAGAAATAGGTTAATTAAGCTCAAAATAACAAATCCCGAGAAATAATAATTACATTTAAATGTGAAATGTTTAAAATTAAATCATTTAAAACAAATGTTGCCCGGTATGGTTCTACAAGTAAAACTGTGAAAAAGATTTAAACAATTGAACTCATATGATCGTGTTCTTGGTGAAGTGAATAACTATTGAACTATTCATGACGCATTATCAATAATATACTTTCGGTGAAATATATTAAGAGGTATTTGAAAGTGGTCAATAATGAACAACCCAATATGCACAGAGAATCGATGCTTGAAATCATACAATAAATAAGACACTATTAAAATAACGAAAAACAAAACAAAGTTTGATTTCATGATAATCAAGAGACAGAAGACTTACTTCTCCATAACCACAGCTACGGATGGAATTTCCGACTTTGATCACCAAATCATATACTTCTTTGTAAGTTTGCCACTTGTAACCGCCAGCCTATTATATGTCAAAATAAAATGCACATTTAAATAAACCAAAAGCCACGAGCAGTCAAGAAATGCAAGAAAAATTCCATAAAACAAAAGACTTATTCATATAATATCAGAGGCTTTACCTTCCCATCCACAATCTCTCTGTTACCAAGCATAGGATTATTCGGATATTTCTCAACAGAAATCCTGTAAAAAAAAAAAAAACACTATACAATCAGAACTGAAATGACTAAAATCTAACCAATAAAACTCCCAATTCATGTCAATGTTGTTAAATCATGGCCTGATACGCTATTTAACACAAAATATTGTGAAATTAACACCAGACTGAATGCAAAATAAATCGAAAAATTAAACAACAAATCCAAGTTCTCTTCATGCAAACAAAAAAGGTCAACGATATTAATTTCTTCAATGATGAACAAAATTAAAAAAAAAAAAAAAACGGAGAAACCGACTAATAAAATCTGGTTCGCCTAAAAATTTAACTACAATTAAATAAAATTAAACGCAACCGATCTAGTGTTAAAAACTCTACTGATTGCGATAATAAAAACATTTATTACATCAAGCAACAACGCTTCAATTCAACTCAAGTCTTGTAGTAAGTATCAAATCCACAGCAAATATTCATGAATTAAAGTTAAGAGTTAAGAGAATTGAATTTTCCTAAGCATGAAGTGATAAAAACAAACTCACCGGAAAACGTCCCAGCAACTATCAAGACCTGGAATAGGAGCAGGAAATCCATCCTTCGCGAAGATGCTACGGTACGCAGGTCCTCTAGAAGGTCTACCATCACTCGCTTCCTTTGCTTTTTCGACTTCAATGACGAATCTGTTCTGCGCCATGGATTCCGATCGAGGAGAAGAAGGCAAGAAAATTTTGTGAAAGACGGAAAAAGGAGGAGAGAGTTTAAAGGAAGTTCGTCAGTTATGGGAAAGGTAGTTTTGACTTTGGAACGATATAGTATTAGTAATAGGGTAGGGTAGTAGGGTATGTGATTGAGAATTGGTTTTGCTTGCTTATTTGCTGGCGAGTGTGCTTCTAGACGGATTAGGTTTGGATGGGTCAGCAAATAGTGCTGAAACGTTAGACTTTCTTTTTTTTTTAATACTTTTACTTTATTTATTTATTTTGACTATTCTTCTTCTTCTTATGGTAAACTTATTGAAAATTTACCATGCTTTCTTTTAGCTTCTGTGTTGACGGATTTATTTGAAAATTAATTTAATTTTGATTCAATTTAAAATGGATAAATATAATTTAATTTTTAGCTATCAAAGTTATATACATGAAAAAATTATATTATTATGGAAATAAAATAAAATAATAAATATTATACAAAATATAATATAGAATAATGAAATTAAAAATAAATTTAATTATTATGCACAGTAAATATATTACAATAATATGATTTTGAATAAGGTCATAATAAAAGTCAAACATGTTAAATAATATAAAAATTATTTATGCTAATAATATGTATAAATTAAATTTATGAAAGATTGATATTATATAAAAAATAATATTCAATTTTATTTAATATATATTCTAAAAATTAGGGTTGTTTTTGGTCCGGAAGACCGGGTATCCAAGGTCCCGAGAGTTGGACCGAACACTTAACTGGGTAAACTAGGACCGGACCTAAATAATATTGGTTAATTTTTGAAACGAAACCGATTCGGTGCGTTCGGGTAAACCGGGACCAAACCGAATACTTGAGAATTTGTTATTGAAAAACCGAAATCTAACCGATGATTTTGGATCAGGTATCCCGACCACCCGAATTAGAGAGAAAAAAATAAAAAATAAAAATTTAAGCAAAATTCACATCATTTTCACAATAAAATACAGTAACAAATTAACAGAATCTCATTCCAATTTGAGTATTTGACAGTCACATTACATTTTAATCAAAATTCACATATTCAAGTCACATGTTCAAAATAGAAGTTGATGCAAATAATTAAACATTGTTCAAACATGAGTTATGAAACTTTTGTTTAAAAAAAAAAACACAAAATATCATTACATTTGTTAATGATGCCTCGGAACAATCTCATCATTGGCATTGCAATTATATCTTCAAGTTGTTGTTGTAGAAGAAGCGACAACCGGATCCTCACCAAAATGATATGTTAAAGGTTCATCTTGAGGTTCTTCAAGCTACAAAAGTAAAAGGATAACTTCATAAGCATAAGTAATATAATTATTCAATTAAAATAGACCATAATCAAAGGTTACTTACAATGCTAGCAGTGCAGTCCTTTTCAATTTCATACTTCTCCTTCACCCAATCACCCCCACAAAGAACTATTTCAACTGTCTTAGTTTTTACAGAATGTCGTTTCGGATCAATAACCCTTTTACCAGCACTAAATGTTTATTCAGAAGCAACAGTTGTAACTGGAACAGTTAGAATATCCTTTGCCAATTTACTAAGAACAGGATACTTTGCTTCATTCCCCATCCACCATGTTAAAACATCAAACTTAGTTTTAGGGGGAACTTTCAAGGGAGGCTCCTCGAGATATATTTCAAGATCAGATTTTGAATTAGTGTTACCAACAACAGTTTCTAAAAACATCTCAAAACTCCTCCTTCTCAATCCATAACTAGATCCAACCTCTGGAGTCTCAGATACACGGACATTCTCATCATTGGTTCCATAAGTATCTTGATACAATTGGAAGAATTAGTTGTTAACTCTTATTCATAGGCAGTGGCTTGAGTAGGATTTGGATACAATAATGGATATACTCATTTGATGAAGATCATTTTATACCTATTTGAACAAGTAAAGTTGTCAACCAACTTAAATTCATCTATACCTATTTGCATAATTTATTTTCAACATTGTTTGGCCTTGATTTCATCATAGGCAACAAAAGACACCATGAGGTAACAAAATTGGCCCTAGACACAACTAAATTCATATCAGATTGAGGTAACAGAATTGGCCTCAGAGACTGCTATAATCATATTCATATCTAGCATAATTTCATAATTCATCATAGGCACAATTAAATCACAACTCACTAGGCAGCATAATTAATCATAGGCGCAATTGAGTCACAACTCACAATGTTAGATAATTGAATTTGCCTCAGATTCACAACAAAGACACCATAATTCTTCATAGGCCAAGGTTGAATCACAAGGCACAACAAGGCAACAGAAGTCATCATATGAACAATTCATCAAACAAAACCACAAGCAGATTAGACAGATAGAAGTGGCCTCAACATTTATTTATAGGCAACATAATTCATCATAGGCCAAGATTAAATCAAACAGAAGTACATAACTAAGAAACCGAATTCATCATATGAACAATTCATTAAATAGAAGTACTTTTGGATTGGGCAAATAGAAGTGGCCTCAACTAATACCAATTGATCAAATAGAATCACAATTCAAAACAAGGCAACAAAATTTATCATAGGCCAAGGTTGAATCTCAAAGCAACATACCAAGAAGAATAGTAGCTACCTATTGTACAATACAATGGAAACATAATTAACTATCTACTTGTAAAATGTACATACCTTGGATCAATAACTGCACCAATAAAAATTAATGTATTAGACTCTAACCAATACTTGTCATATTTCAACTTCGTTTCATTAGCAAGCGCTTGCAGCTGAGGATTATTTGAGATGCTTGAAGGTTTATCAAGTAGAACGTTCACCCTGTAAAACTCAGCCAAAAACAAATTGGCAGTATGGTAAGAGGTGCCACTAATAATTGATGTAACATCAGCAAAAACCTCCAAGAACTTGCAAATATCATGAACATCTTCCCAATCATTTGCATCAGGCAAATAGTTGAGAAATGCACCATTTTCTTCAGCATATCTAGGCCAGACTTCTCTGTAGTGGTATCAACCAAGTTGAGTTCCACCTTGTCTTAGTGTCCAACACTTGCATTCTGCCTTTAAGTTGCAACTCATCAACAATTTTTTTGAAGGCTTTACATCTAGTTTCAGAATTCAGCAAGTATTTGACTCCATTTCTAATTTTATCAACAGTCACCTTAATCATATCAAGACCATTTTGAACCAACAAATTTAAGATGTGTGCACAAAATCTCACATGAAACAGTTTACCATTCAATGGTAGATTTCTCCTACCAGAATAATCTCTCTTCAACCTAAAATGCAATTATCATTGGCACTAGCATTATCAACTGAAATTGAAACAACCTTATCCCTTATTCCCCAATCATCCATGACCTTAATCAATTCCTTACACAAAACCTCACCAGAATGTGGTGGTGGCACATTCTTAAAAGATAAAACTCTCTTGTGAAGCTATCATTTTGAATCAATGAAATGACCAGTCACAATCATATAACCTATCATCTGCTCACCAGATCACCACATGTCAATTGTAAGGCCGAACCCTAATGAAGAACAAAACTCAGCAACAAAATCAAATACTTAAACATTTTTTTATCAAAACTCAAGCAATATAAAGAACAAATCAAATACTCAAACAATTTAGGTTAAAATTGTGTTCGAAATTGAAACAAAAAGAACCTCAATTTAAAACCCCAAAACCCTAATGAAGAATAATACTCATCAACATAATCATCTTCTCAAACATTTTTTATCACAACTCAAGCAATATAAACAACAAATACTCAAACAATTTAGATCAAAATTTTGTAACATCATTGAAATAGGGTCAAGAACGATTCCAAAATCTCAACATTTTATGTCAAAATTGATACCAGGTAAAGAAGTCTTCAACATATCAAACATGCAAACATTGTAAACATATTAGAACAGAAAGAAGAAATAAAAGAGTTTGAAAACATTACACAATTGTAGTACTAGTAGGCTTGAAGTCTTGAACAAATCACATTAACAGAAATTATTCAAACACTCGTGCAAGGAACCACTTTGGCTTGATCAGAATTTGGGAGGAAGAAGAAACCCTAGGAGACAGATACAGAACAGAAGAGTGAGAGAGAGAGAGAGAGAGAGAGAGAGAGAAATGAAAAAACTAAAGAATTTATATGAATACTTACCGGGTACCCGTTGAATAAATGGTCCGATTATTTGTTCTGAATATGGATTAAAATTATATCCATTACTAGACCAACATGCGGCCGATCCAATGGTTCGGTTCCAATGAACCGATTCGTGAGTGAATTTCGGCTCTTCAGCTCCAATAACAACCCTACTAAAAACCAACAAAAAATATATTGATATAAATATATCCTATAAAAAAATTATAGAATATATTATAATTTTGGCTCTTCGGCTCTTCTATCTATATTATATTTTATTTATAATAGAGTGCTATTTGAAAAAGATGATGACAACTATTTTAGTGTATTTTTGAATTTTAATTATTTTACAATATTATTGTTTTTTTTATTAATGATTTTGAAAACATAATGATTTAAGATTTATCTTTTTCAAATTTAGTTTTATTTTTAAGACATTAACAATAATCTAAGTTAATATAAAAATATTATAAGATACTTGTATATTTGTTATTTTTATCTTCACAATTTTTAGTGGTCTAAAAAAATAGACAAAAGCAGAAATTCTTTTTTGGAATTTGAGAAATTTTTGAAAGCATGTAACGAGATTATGAAACATTTCTAAACTGGCTTGTGACAACTAAAAAAAATCTACTGTAATTCATTTATAATCTTATAATTTTTAAAATTATAGTAAATAAGAGAGTTGTTCCCTCTCCATAGTATATTCTTTGATTAAATTGAATAAATAAGTTAACGTATTCTTGTTTTTTTTTATTGTTCTTATGTTTTATTATATAGTTTTGCTTTCACTTTTGCTTTTAAACCATTTACTTTAGCATCAAATTTTTTTTTGTGTATTTAAACTTTAAATAATTTTTCTTAATTGTTTTGAGTCATTCTGCAAATATTTCGCAACAAAATTAAAAGGAATTTGACCGAATTATTAAATTATCAGAAGAGACATGTAAAGATATTTCATATTGAAACCTACCTCCAACCTAGCAAATACTTATTATATTTTATATTTTATCATTTAAATTAGTATTAAACAAAATTATAACATTGTTAGTAAATAATAGTAATGGATAATGCTAACACGTGGCTTTAAAGGAAAAATTATTCTTAATAATTGCGTATTAATTTAATTAAAAATTGATAATCAATTTTTCTATTGTTTTTTCTAACATAATCTTTTTATTTTTTATTTTCTTGATTATATGTGTCGGTTGAACAACTCTAGTAGGTTTGAGACAAATTATATGAATAAATAAATAGACTAACCAAATATAGTTGTGCCCATCATATCTTTTAATGTGGAATACGATGTATTGAAGATATCATGTGAAGAGAGATAGTATAGAAAAAGAAAATTTCATAAATAATTAGAAGAACCAAATATGGTTGTAGTTAGAAGAACCAAATAATTAATAGAACCAAATAATTAGAAGAATCAAATGTTGAATGTATAACTTTTGATCAAACGTGATTTTTTGAAATTTATTGATCAATTCACTTTTGCAAGAATTTTTCTAAATATAAATCACATTACATTTAACTAACTTTTACCCAAAATCAATTTTACATAATCAATACACTCAAAATCAAATTTTTTTCCCGCAAAACCAAATTAGCTACAAATTCTAGGCTATTAAAAAAAAAATTCTGTCGCTATAAATACAATTTATATAAAAAATTTAAAATGGGACCAAATGCCACGTGGCATCCATGTCAGCATCTTTGCCACGCTGGTAGTGCCACGTCAGCTCTGTTAACGGACGTTAGCAGGAGGGATTAAAGTGTGGATGAAAAATTTTAGAGGGACTATTCTTTGAAAAAGAATTTAGAGGGATTAAAAACAAAATCTGGAATATTTAGAGGGACTAAAAAGTTCATTAATCCAAAATTTTATAATTGATTGTGAATACTTACCCTTTATGTTTGAATATTGCCTCCACGTGGATAACGTGCAGATAGTCAGGAGTAGATTGCGGATGTAAGGAAGATAACTCTTGAAATATTTTAGTAGTTTTCGTTATTTATAGAGGTGTCTTGCCCTTTGCCCTGATATGTAACATCCGATTGGGAACGCTTTGTGGAATAATTTAATGTCACATTATGTTTTGTTTCAACTCTTTAATAAGACTTATGTCATGAGTTTGGAAGTTGATAATAAATATTATGATGATGATTCTGCTGCGATGTTTTGATTAATTTATGAAGTTGAATAAATAACATGCATATGCATATTTATGAATAGTTTTCATTATGCTTATAACCCGTATTACAGAGCAAGATTATTTTGACTATGTTTTATGACGTGTGACACCCTTATCTGGTAATTTTCAATTAAACTTTTCGTAAAATATATGTGGATTTAAAAGGGTGTTACACCCCTGGGATAATTGATTGTAGTCGTACGTCCAATGCATCTCCGACAACTCTCCTAAAATCTTTAGGCATGTTCGACGAAGTGGGGTATTGATTTATATAGTCGAACGTGCAAATTGTCTACGACAGCACCCATGAAATCTTAAGGCGGGCTCGGTACTGTGGAGCATTGATTGTTGTAGTCGAAAGTGCAAAGCATCTACAACAACACCTCTGAAAAAATTGAATATTGTAGTTGAACGTGCAAAGTATCTCGTCTCTTGAAATTTTTATATATTTTATTATATTTATAGAGTTAAATTAATAATTTAATTTTTACTATTTCTTTTACTATGTGCACTAAACGAACTAATTATGGGATACTTAAAAGCCTAAGACGAAAGGCACAATGATAATGCAAAAGTAGTAAGCGCAAAGAGGAGATAATTCTCTATTTTTTTAAAACATGTAATTTCGTCTCTATGAACACTAGTCGTCCAGATCAATGAGAGAGCATACCACGATCCACAACTCACTCTATACTTTTTGTTTTAAATTGTTCCCACTGTTTAAAAGAAAAAATACATCATTCTCATGTATTTAAATTCTTCTCCCTCTCGTTATTTTTATTTTCTTATTAATTTGAACTCCAAATATTAATATTGCTAATAAACACTCTCTCTACTGTACTAAAAACTCAAATTCATTGCAACAAATTTTACTTCATCATTTATTGAACAATTATGAATTACAAATTTATACTAATGTTCTAAAATGTTATTATTTTTTTTTCTTTCATTTTTTATGATATCAGAAGTAGTTATTATGGAACAAAAATTATGATGTTATTAAAAAACTAATAGTATTATATTGTTGTTCTTAGAAATAAATATTATATATTGTATGGGTGAAATAAGTTATCGTGATTAAATATAAAACTTAAATAGAAGCAAAATAAAGTTATATGTGTGGTTTAAAGTTGAACAAATCAAAAATTAATCCGTCTCTACCCAAATAGCTTGAGCCAAATTATATAAATAAATAAAAAGCCAAACAATGTTCCAATATGCTAACATGTATTTTATTGTGGACCATCCAATAAAAGGTCTAATATTATTACAATTTTACAATTCTAGTTCTTGGACCCTTTTTGGAGAATGTTTTTTTCATACTCAAAAACCTCTTTCTTTTTTGTAAAGATAAGATACTGTATTAAATGAAGCGTTGATGAGTTAGAAATAAATATTAATGTTGCTTTGTCTCTATTTT
The DNA here is from genome assembly GCF_029867415.1 of Vicia villosa. Taxonomy (NCBI): domain Eukaryota; kingdom Viridiplantae; phylum Streptophyta; class Magnoliopsida; order Fabales; family Fabaceae; genus Vicia; species Vicia villosa. The sequence continues at coordinate 152,093,084 of NC_081181.1, forward strand.
GGTACATGTTCATTTTTTGAAGACATTTCGTAAATTGAGACTCTATTTGGTACGTATTAAATGACTTCTATCTATTTACAAATTGTTAGGTGAAAACAATTGACGTCAATTGTTTGTCTATTTATTTTCTAGTAATGGCAAATTAATCGTAAAAAATTTAAAGGTCGGTGATTCTAGAAAGTCATAAAATGCAAACTTTAACCGAACACACGTTCCTTAGCACGGATTGCGTTGCGAGTAGGTTGCACATGGTACTGTAGTTTTTAATGTTAGAGTAAATGTAGTAGGTACCTCGTATATAACGAAATGCAAGGTTACGTAGTTGTCTTATTATTGTTAATACTATGGTTAATAGTACTAGATAAATTACTCGTGTTTGATTAAAGTATAGAAATTTAATTATTTTATGAAAAAATATATTTTTATTAAGGGTCAGACTAACGAGTATTTCAGAAACATTCTTTAAAATTTCTATTTTTTAATTAAAAATAAATTCGTGCATTCAAACTTGTTCTAGTATGTTATCAGTAATGGTTTAAGACCGCATGTTTAATTAGCAAAAATAATTATAAATAAAAATAGGAAAATAATTACAACAAATAATAGTTAAAAATGTTGGGAAAATAAAAAACCAGGATCTTGTAACATAGAGTTGATGTGGGGCAAAAAGACTTGGATGTAAAGTTTTGTATTACTTGGATCTTGAAAACACTTGAAAAAAACATATTTACAATTATTAAAGGGAATTTCTTATTCCATCTCATGTCCAAAAGAAAGACCTTTTATAATTTCTAAAATATCTCTATAAAATTGGAAGTATAGTTTCAGTGCACACTATTTATTGTTAAAATTGACTGAAAACCAGAAGTATATTTGCGGTTTCAAACCGACAATATATTGCTGGTTTCTGCTGTTACTAGTATCAGAACCATTTTAATATATTTAAGATTGATTCGCACAGAATACAAATATCTGTACTATTGGAAAAAAGTCATAAATTACTAAATAACAAAAAGCTATTGAACTCGAACTACAAGATACAAAAATGTAATCCAAACCGAATAACAAAAAAGTATAACCAAATAACAAAAAAATCAATAAAAATTACTGAGTATGGCGGATGATGAGTCTGCTTGTCACCCTCGAGGCGTTCCTCCGCGGCCTCTTGTAACAAGGGGTGGCAAAGCAGGCGACCCGTCCCGGCCCGTCGTATGTCCGCCAAAATAAAGCGCGGGGTGGGCAAACCTGCAAATTGAAATGGGCATAAAAACCTAACCCGCCAAGGTGGCGGGTTGGCGAGCGACGGACTTACCCGCCTATTTTTTTATTTTTTTAATATATTTGTTTACATTTTAACTAGATTTTTCACATAGTTTTTAGAACAATTTTTTAAAAAACATTTTTTTAACAAATTTTACTTAAAGATATTTCATATATTCACAAATAAATGTATAAAATAAAATCGTCAAGAATTAGAATTAGTAGAATTAACTTAAAAAATAACGGATTTTGACGGAGCGGCGGGCTTTGGCTGGGCGGACTATGGCGGGCGGCGGATTTTGACGAGACGGGCAATGGCGGACGGCGAACCTAAAATGTCAACCCAACCCGTCATTTTTTGGCGGGTGCGCGGGTCGGCCCGGCGGACCACGACCCATTTTGTCACCTCTACCTGTAACAAGAGCTCTGATGAGAAATTAACACATAATAACAAACTAATATGCAGCGGATATAAAATTCCTCAAACTTGTAAGAACCTATTAGGATCAACAACAAATATATGACAGCAAATCGAACAAATAAAGGCACAAAAGAACACTGATATTTTAACGTAGAAAATTCCTCAATATGAGAGTAAAAATCATGAGTTGTCTAGACCAAAGAAATAACTCCACTATAATCAAATAAGGATACAAGAGTCTTAAAGTGATTCAGAAACTAGTGCTAACACCCAAAAATCACAAAGCAAACTAGCTTTTAAATAAGAATAAAAAAGCTGAAAATTACACAAATCTGCAACTTCAGTGCAAATCAAATATCTCTCAGCTTGGACCTTGTTTTCAAATTCTGAACGGTCAAAAGTTAAATACAGGAGTTGCGAACATGCCCTCTAAATTTGAGCTTAATGCGACGATTAACAAATCAAAAATCGTCGATTTAGCGAGATTTGTTAGAAAAACAAGAGTAGGTTTCTCATTTTCTCTCTCTTTTAAATACTTATTTTCTTTCTATCTCTCTTAACCTTAAATTGATCATTACCACTTAGATAAGTGATACAAATAGGTTAACCATATTAAGACATTTCTCCACATAGAAAGGGAGCTCAATCCCAACAGTCCCATGATTTTGTGAAGGACAAAAAATTTAGTGTTTGTTCAGTCCCTAATCTTAAATTTTGTTTTGTTTCGTAAATATTTTTTAAATAAAACGTTGAACAATTAGAATTGTGATGTCCACTATCCTATTTTTTAACATATCAAACGCACCCTTAGAAATAAATACTATATTTTGTAGGAGTGAAAGAAATACGTTTATAATTTTTCTATCATGATTAATTAAAAGAATTAAATATGTTTTTAGTCCTTCTAAATATTTTATTTTCATTTTTAGTCCCTTGAAAAATATCCTTTAAAGAATTGTCCTCCTATCACACTTTTGGTCCCTCTTGCAACTTATCAATGATTTTTACAACTTAACGATTGAATTAGAGACAGTTTTAGCGACGGTTTATTAATTAACAACTGAATTATAGACGATTTTAGCGCAATTTCAGCAGGAGAGACCAAAAATGTGTGAAATTTTTTAGATATATCATTCTTTAATGAGAATTTTTGCAAGATTTAAAATAAAATATAAAAAATTTATAAAGACCACAAATATATTTAACTTTAGTTAAAAAATAGAGAAAAAAGTCATAAGCTTCGTTTGAACAATTAAAAAGTTAATTCGTCTCTACCCAAATAGCTTAAGACAAATTATATAATTAAGCCATACAATGTCCTGCTTAACATGTATTTTAAGAGAATCTCTTTGTACACTTATATAAGGTGAAAAACACCTCTAAAAACTCTAAAATACCCTTCGCATATGCATATCCGAAAGTACTTTTTCACATTTTCAAGATGTTTCAGATATGCATATCTGAAATGACCTTTTTTCCAATGATTTATCATATAAAAGTTAGAATTAAAATATGAGAGATTTTTTCGCATATGCATATCCGAAACCATCTAAAAACAAATATTTTGGATATGAACGTGCGAATTTTGCTCTGAATCAGTCATTTTTGTAAAAAACTTCATCATTACATTGATAAAATCAGAGAAATGGACTAATTAAAGTTGATACCATTTATCCGATAAAATGATTTGAAAATAACAACTATGTAAAATATTCCAAAATACGAAAATACAGGACAACGATTGTTCTGAAAGTTCAAAATGTACAAATATTACAACACGAAATATAAAACATAAAACGTAGGCAAGTGCTACTGAGTATGCCTAATCCTAACCGCCCGCGACCTCCTTTGCCTCTTATAGCCCACCGCACTGGACGCCTCCTGACCATCCTCTCAACTTTGGCAACCGCCTCTGCACCGCCTTCCTGAATGATTCTTCTATCTAATGCCTCCTTCCTAATCAATTGTATTCGCTGACATATCGGCAGGACATCAGTGGCATGATCATCCTCGACTTGTTGATTTTCCAAGAGCTCCTTATGAGCTGACCTAGGTGGACGCCCAGGAGAAGTCGGTGTCATGATATGATGTGATACTTTAAAAAACCACGTCACGTAATCCTCTACACAGTGCCAGCTCTGGGATGCCCGCATCCCCCGATACTCCTCTGGCACAAAATAATGCGACAAATCCTAATAGATATCAATGAGAGCTCGATAGGTAATTGTGTCGAAAGCATCCTCAAATGGAAACCTAGGTATCATCTGCACACGTCCAAAATGTCTCATGCACTATTTTAGGCAAATACCTGACCATAGTGTTTGTCCCACATGCTAACCATCAGAAATATAATGAGATGCGGTCGAAGGGGACAACATTCCCGTAATCACGGAACAACGTCCGATTTATGTCATCATGAACATTACGATCGAGTTATACTTGACATGGCGTCACTTTATGATTCCCCATTTGGAGGAGGTATCTTGCAACCCTAGGCATGTTGTCAGTATACAACGGATCATGATCGTAGCCATGAATGCGATGGAAGTAAGAGATGATTCAGCTCTAAAACACAAATAGAAAAATATGTAAGAAAACATTAATAAATAACAGATTCAATGTCATATAATTGAAATGAAAGGTACCATGAGGAGTGTGTAAGAGCCAGTCAACTGCCTAGTCCTTCAGTTGCATGCTTCATTCAGCTTTTGGTATATATATACCAAAATGGCAGCTCCCCAGTTCCACTCATGAGCTGTAGTCAAATAAATAAAATACTGAAGGTATGTCATGTCCACGTAGGTTGCACTTTTGTCCACAAAGAGGGATGTGGCAACCAAGAACATGAACCAACATCACAAAGCACAACCGCAGTGGTACTCAACAAAAATCGCATCACCATCATCCTCGGCCCCAACTTCCGCCACTAAGTGGTGTTCATAAGGCACTTTCAGGGTGTAGAATCTAACATGGGCCCCATTCGTTGTTCTGCACTCATTTGCTGCCGCAAATTGATCCATACACAAATAATCTACCATCCACTCAACCGCCTCAACCCGTTGTATCCGAGAATGGTTCAATAACCTCCCTTGATAAGTGGGTGGAGCATACAAGCCACGTCATGGAGGGTGACCGTCAACTCGCCAACAGGAAAGTGGAAAGAAGACGTCTCCTTGTGCCATCTTTCGGCAAATGCCCCCTGCATGCCATGGCTTATGGTAAAATATCTAGTACAACATAATTCACCAAGTCCGGATTCAATAATAACATCATTAAACCACTCAGCATGTGGTTTAAATAAATCAAAGATTTTCCGCGAATGGTTCACGGATCTAATGGGCAAACGTTCCTGTCACAACAAAAAAAAACAATAACTTCAATGTTAGTTGTTGCTGGATAATGAATAAACCGTTTAAATCCATCCCAAATATTTGCGAGTAAATCGTTTAAATGAAAAAGAGCAAAAAAAAAAACCTCTCCATCCCAAATATGTCGAGCGGAATGGTCATGATAGTATATCAAGAAGGAAGTGTCAGAAGGCCCTTTCGGGTAGTTGATGTTTTCCCCCTCCATTGTTGCATCGATCCAAGCAACATGTGCATCATAAACATCCTCCTGAGCAACCTCGTCATGCTCAGGGTGAACCTCCTCCTCAAGTACCCCATCCTACTCTGGTACCTCCTCCTCCCGAGTAACCTCAATCTGCTCATGGTCACGAGAGAATGACGTCTGAGACAGGCTACTCCTCGGTGCAGATGAGGACCTTGTAGGCGCTTCCTCCTGTCGGACTCAACTCCGTCCTCGAGTCATTCCTTGTTGTGCAACTCTCTCACACCGAGCAGAGACTGTCTGGCTTGACCTGCCTTGTCTTAGTTGATCCGTCGGTAATTGGTTGTCAGTCATTTTCCTGAAACAAGCAATAAAGAAATTAAAAATAAATATTTAAAAAAACAACTCATGGAAGATTTCACAAGTGCATATCCGAAACTGGTTAGAGGAAATTTTGAAAATGAACTTGCGAAACAACCTGCGATCGGTCATTTTTTGCAAAGATGCTCTTCTTGCCCTAAGTCCTCCCAAAAATTGATTTTTACACCAAAACACCAAAATTTTACTTCTATAACATCAACATATATATTATTATTGATTATAACTAACTTAAAATCAATTTTAGCAATGGAATAAATTTTTAAAAATTTTACACAGTGTTGGAGTTTGGAAAGTGCTTTGAAGATGACTTGAAATGAGTCGGAGATACTTCAAAAGAACATTTGATACTTCAATCTAAGTGAAGCATTATTTCAAATAAGTAAAAATACAAATTTTGAAAAAAAAAAATGAGTTTTGGGTGTCTTTGAACATACAAATGAAGAGTGAGAAAAATCGTCTGTTGACGCTGGACTAAATTTAATAATTTTGAATATGCATGTTCGAACTCATTTTTTTTCTAAAAAAAAACGACTTGAATGCATATGCGAAGTCAAATTTTTTAGAAAAAAAAAGTTCGAATGTACACATGTAAATTCTAAAAATATTTTAGAATTTTTACTAGAGACCTTTAAAAAGATGCATGGTTGTGTAAAGAGATTTTTTTATTAAATATTTTAATATAGACCATTCAATAAAAGGTCAATATAATTACATGTCTATTTTTTGGAGAATGTCTTTTGTACATTCATATCCTATTTTTTTCATGAAAAGGTAAGATAATGTATTAAATGAAGTGTTGATGAGTTAGAGATAAATATTAATGTTGTTTTGTATTATTATGTTCATTTTATGATATTTTGGATGAGACTTTAGATAATTTGGTATATATTAAATGTCTAGTACCATTTTACAAATTGTTAGATGAAAATAATTGACGTCAATTGATGTCTATTCTTTTCTAATATTAGCAAATTGAATATAGTTGAATTTGGAAAAGTTCCTTGAAACCATCTCAATTTCACGCGGCTTAAAATATGGGTTAGACATTTTGACTTTTATTTTATTGACGTATAAAGTTAAGATTATAAAATATAAAGGTCGGTGATATAACAAATAAAATATGTACTATCAATATAAAATAATTTTATATTGACAAGTTAATATAAAATAATTTTATATTAACATCAATTAATATACTTATGGTGGAGCACTTTTCTCTCTCAATCAACTACTATAAAAAGACAAGGGTGGGTGGAGTAGCTCAGTTGGCACTTACCGACTGAGCGTAGGGATGTCAACAGGGTAGAGATTGTTCGGAGGATGCTTCTCCGCTCTCCGCCCCGCCCCCAAATTTATTCCCCATCCCCAATCTCCGCCACGGGAGAATATTTCCCTTCATCCTCATCCCCATAGATCCCCACGGAAATTGAATCTTAAGAAATTTTTTACACTTTTTGATCAAAACTATGACACTAGTATTTTGTTTTTTTTCCGTTTTAAAGTGTTATCGGGGGAACTTTTCCCTCCATCCCCATCCCCACGGAGAAAAAAATCCCCAACTTTGAATCTCCACACAGATATTTCCCACAGGGATCTCCATTAACAGATGCAATTGACATCCCTAACTGAGCAGGTGTAGGCTGTTGGTCCAGGGTTCGATCCTCGGTAGTTGCAATGTAGTAACCCATCTTCCACATCTCCGCGTTCAGCCAGCAGATTTGAAATCTCTTCTTCAAACTCTAAATATTTGTAGTAAACAAAACAATAGAAAGTATCACTGCAATGTAAAATAAAGGCATTATAGAAGTCAATACATAAATGTAACATAAACGTTGTTCAGTTATTCAAAAAAGTTATAGAAATGTTGTATCAGAGCTATATAATTAAAAGTTCATAAATTCAAAAGTTAAAGGTTATAAAAGTTAAGAAATGGAATAGCATAATATGCATAATGGACAAAGTTGGTATGCATAAGAAGGTTTGAAAGTAAAACAATGCAAATATCAAAATTAATTTCATCGAAACACATAAGTCAAAATAAATGTAGGTAGAGAGATAATTTCTTACTTCATTATCAATAAAAATCATCCTGAAGTGCTCTCTTTGGTGTTAGATATCGTGGTTCACTTGTGACCGCAACCATCCACAATTTTTTACAATGTATGGTGAATGATTTAAGATTTGCATGGTGAATGATCTAAAGTGAACTAGAAATAAAAATATTAGGGTTTAAAAAGCAAGAAGAAAAAAATCAGGTCAGCTATTTCTCGGGATGAGAGTGACGGGGTTTTGTAGAAAAATTCCAATGGGTTGATTAATGTTGGAAAAGGGGAAATTGAACATTAAAAATGCAAATGTGTGATAGAAATTTGAATGATTGATTTGATAGATAATTTATTTAGAACTTGAAAATAACAGTTCAATTGAAACCGGAGAAGAATGAGTTATTGTTGTGCAAATTAAGCAATGATTGATTTCAAACTAAATGATGCAATTAATTGAAAAAGACAAAAATTAAACTAAGAATAATTTTGGTGGCCAAAAAGGATGTTAACAATTTCAAAAACAAACCAAAAGAAAAAGGATGTTAGGTTTGAATTGATGCTTTACGATGATAAATCAAGTCTATTATCAAATGATTTGTCATTAGACCATTAAGTTGTTACTTCATTTGTTCATAAAACCCACAATGTAATTTCAAGAAGTGGATATAGGAAAGTTAATGGAAGAGGAGAAGGACAAGTTTGGTAGTTACTTTCACTATATTAGTATGGAATGTTTAATGTTTAGAAAAATCTATTTTATTTATTTATGATTCTGAAAATGAGACATCGATGAACAATACGTGAAATTATCAACACAAGAGAAGAAGAATTGAAAGATTAATATTCAGTACAGTAATATTTATTGATATTACATGGATTTATTTAATCTAATGGTTAAAATTAGCTGTATATGAGTGAGGAACTTAATTGTCCCTCACTCTAGAATCCATTTTTTTTATATTATAAACTTTTTATTATAATTTTTATTTGAGATTAAAAACACAATTTGGACTTTTGTAAAAGGGCTCAAAGTTAATGAGCTAAATCAAAAGAGAAACTCCACCTAATTGAATCAGAATTGAATCAGTTAATCAAGATTTTTTTTTTTTGCAAGATATTAAAAATGATAAACCATTTAAGAGGTGTTGTTTTATTTCTGGAAAAAAGTGAGAGAGCGTAACCACGATTGATGCCTTTGAAAGCAATCTCTTTTTAATTTTAATTATTTATTTTCAATTATTTATTATAATTTTGATTTGGGATTAGAAAAACAACTGGGACTTTCGTGTAAAATGTAAATGGACTTAAAGTTAATCAACTAAATCAAAAGAGATTAAAATTGAATTAGTGAATCAATATAATTTTAAAGATTTTTTTTAAGAAATTAAAAATAATAACAACCATTTAAAAACATTTTTTTTGTGTAGAAAATTGTACTCAATTAAGGGGCTAAAAGAAGAAACATTATACTTTGACTACCTTTTAAAGATTTTTTTTACTAAATTGACAATAGATGGCAAATATTAAAATTAAACACATTATTCATTTATTTAAAGAATTTTTTTGTTTGGCCGGACATAATGATTGACAATAAAATACTATGTTGAGGTATAACATTTTTCACGAACTTAACTTAAAAAGACTCCAAGTCTAATGACTTAAAAATGTCTCACTCGAATTCTTTCTTTTTGAACCATTTTTCTAAAACTTAATTTGATGTTTTTTGTTTTTATGATTATTACAATCAAAATCTCTCAAATAATCATATAAAATTTTCAAGAAAACTTGGAGAACTGTCTTTCAATTTGACCAGTTTTTCCAGTCTTCTCAATAGCACCAAAAAATGAAAAGATCAAGTAAGTTGTTCAATTTTCCCATCACCAAACTTGCAACGAATATTAGTTCAAAATCTAATGGGACAATTAAGAACTGGAATCATCAGTCTCTACTCAGTTACTCTGTGTTGTATATGTACAAGAAGAAATAATCAGAGCATTAGTTTTATATTTACACGCAAAGTTTATCTCTCATTCCATCTCAAATTCAGCATACAAGGTAATTACATCTGTATTGAACCATTGGAAGTTGATGTATCAGATTCCAGTTTGCAGTCAGATTGTAGAGCTGATAACCATGAGTCCACCTGAAAAAGGAATAAAGGCGGGAGCTACTTTGTTTAACATGATGAAAATAGATACGCCGTGCAGTTACTAGAAGTTGATAATCCATAAAATATGTAGAAAACTATTTGTTGATTGTTCACTGTATAATGTTAACTACTAAGAAACAAATATTCATAAGTTTTTCTTTCTTACTAATTAAGTATTCTTAAGTTAGACATACCTGTATCTTAGAACTGCTTGAACATTCATATCGTAAACCTTGTCGAGTTAAAATAGAAAAGGCGTATCTCATCTCACCATCTTCACGCTTAAAACTTGGTAATTGGTTTACTTCAACAATGTCAGATAGAAGCGTTGAATCTTGAGGACTTAAGTCTGCAATGTCAGATAGTTGTTTTGTCATGCATTTAACTAGAAAATGAAGATCAAGCTACTCTTTAGCACTTAACAGACATATATAAAAAATGTCAATCTACAAAAGTTCTTTTGACTAAAACTGTTGAAAGCCACATGTTAGCGAAACTCGCGTTCAATTCAGATCGAGTACAATAACAAAAAAGTGTTTTTTGTTTTGACATTGAAGTGTGAAGAAAACTACAGCTCTGCGTAGACTACATACCTGTACACAACAAATATAAGAATAAACATTCACCCTGAAGAACAACAAAGCGAGGAAGCCAATCATCTACTTCGGTATCATCAATAGTTGGAGGTTCACCCGGTAGTGCCGCCCATCTCTGTAGCAAAAAAGGGACAGCCAGTTAGTACTAATCTGTTAGGTAATGACAGACAGATAGATGCAAAGTAAACTAATGGAGGTTTGGAAAGTAAGTACAGTTCGGATGTATAAATATCCAGATAGACGAGCTGACCGTAAAATTTCATCAATATTTTCCAACCTGTATCAAAGAAAAAGATCAAAGTTGATGATATCTTGTAGACTTGTAGTATCACATTGTATGACAGAAAATGTTGCAACAGTCAAAAGGTAAGGATCACTCACTGAGCTTTTAACTGAGCCTCCTTCTCTTCTAAATCAACAAGTTCTGATCGAAGAGACTCTACTTCTGCAGCTGTTAACTGAACCTACAAAATACAAATGACGTTGGTAAGATATAACAGAACCTTCATAATGACAAAAGAAATGCAGTGCAAAATCTTGTCAAAGCAAACCTTTCCCTGACTACCATGATTGGGGCTCCATGGCAGCCTCCGAAGAGTAAACAACTTCAACATGAAAGCAGCCTGCAATGTTGTTCAAATCCACAGGCACAGCTAAGCTAGATCGCGTGATTGATTTCTATTAGAATCAAACTCAACTAATGACTTCCATATTGTTGATCTCTCTCTTCCCTTTCCAACCAGAAAACAATGCCTCAAAGACTTACGATTAAGCGATATTCAGTAATAAGTGTTCCGTTCAACACAACACGTTGGAACTTGAAAGTGGAATGCAAGTGATGAAAAATCCTGAAACATCAAGAATGCCAAGAAATTGGATATGAACTAAAACAAAGTTGCTGCTAAACTATTGAAAACTAAGATAAAACTTGTTCATCAAGTTAAGTGCAATAATCAAGAGTGGAGGATTCATCAAGTAACTCTTCCACAAAACAAAAAAGAAAGCACATTTACAGTAGAACAGTGATTAACCGATTAGATTTAAATCAAATTAAATTCCTAATTGATCAACCTCATTCATCAATTTAAAAATGAAAAAACAGAACAATCCAAGAGAATTAAAAAAAGAAATACCTCTTTTCTTTAGCTTTAAATTACTAAAAAACTAGAAGACAGTATTGTGGAAGTTAGAAATTGGATCATCTCCTTCCTTTGTAGGACGAAAACGACGGATGCTGCTGCTGCTTCCTACTGATTACGCCAATGGATTTCTTTCAAACGAAGGAATCAACCCTAAGTACTACGGCACCAACGTCTCTAATCTTTTTGTTTTGTTTAGCTTAAACATCATTGCTAACCTACCTTTCTTTCTTTCTTTATGTTTATCCAAAATTATAATTTATTTTTAATTAATTTTTGTGTCATAAATTTATATGCTTTCAATCACTTTTGAGTGTCATAATTTTTGTGTCATAATTAAACCATGATAAATACCGATTCATTTAGCTCGATTTGGTTTTTAATAAATTAATATGTGTTGAATCATTGCATGTTTGAATCAGTGGTGGTATTGTTGTGATTATAATGAATCAGACAAAAATATGGATCTTCGATAAAAACTTTGAGATTTCATCAAACTTGTCATTGATTCAAATTGAAGTTTTGTCTTTTTTTTTTCTCTTTTAAATTGTTATAGAGCAAATGGTTAATAAGTTGTGCTACAAATTTCTTAATGATAAAATTAATATTTTTAAAAATAATTTTATTGTCTTGGAATACACAATATTATTATGCATGAGTCTTTGTGTTTTTTTTAAAAGATCCAATGTTTTTTGTGTTAGAAAATCAAAAGTATCAAAGATAAATGGTATTAGAACATGTTGATTACACATTTTCTCATGCTTAACCACTTTACTTGAAGCGGCTTTGAAAGTTGTCAGTCATATAGTAAAATCTACAGTCCTCATTCCCAACAGTGGGAAAACCCCAATCAAGTATACACATACATGTTTTCCTCTTACCCACTTGTACACCAGAACATTTGTTGGGCTAAGTGTTGATTTTCTCTTTTGTGGGTTAGTAAAGAAATTCACAAGCACACATTTCTTTATAGATACCCCAGCACGTCGAAATACATTAAATAAGACATTTATAACTAAGTCATGTCGGTATTTGAATCTTGGAAGCTCCTTACAATGAATTGTGTGTTTCTTAAATATATCCAAGAACACATTGTTGAAAACATGGCAAACCTCATAAGCAAGAAACAAGGGAATCATAAGTCGATATTTAAGGATGGTACGGTACTCTACCGGGGACATATGTTGACCTAAACCATTAATAGGGATAACAAGGAGAAAATCTTGAGTATGTGTTGCTTGTTAACAACCAAAAATTGCTTTCTATGTTGTGGTCATGTCAAACGTTACATTTGTGTCCTAAATAATTTTACTAAAAAGGGCATTCGTCGAAACACGTTGTGCTTTAGGAGGGACAGTGTTCTTGCTAGTAAAATTGACAAGGTCAAAAATTGGTATTACGACACTAATACCATTCAAAGCTTTGTCGAAATTAAGGTCCATACCGTATATCCCCCCCGTCTCTTAATATATGAACCTATAACACCCAATATTAGGCCCTAGTAGCCACAAACACGTATGAGGCATTCTCTATTGTCAATCCTTTAACTCTAATAGGTAAAGAAGTCATTCTCCATTTAAGGTCCATGAATAAAGGACCTCCACTGACCACGATATCTTCTACTGCCTTCAAAACTCTTTATCAAACCAAATAATCACTTTCTCCCTATGATTAGGTTGGCATATTCTAAGGTCAAAAAAGAATTTGGCGATACTCGTGCAAGATCAAATTAGAAAAAGCTCACTCTGAGGATCCCTTAGTTGTGGCAAAATATGCATTAACTTAACATCCTTGGTTGTTATCTTCACGGAAAATTCCTCTATAAATCCTTCACATCGACTAAAAGCCTTTCCAAGCAACTTCATCCCCAACCTCAACCTTCCAATGTTTGAAAGAAACAACTCCCCACGAAGTTTACTACCATCACACGAAGGAAAAAAATCTTAGTTCTATGAATATTCAATTTGAGACCTAATCCTGGACCAGTCTCCCGAATGATGTCAACGACTTTAGCCACTGTTTACCATGAAAATTGGTAAACAACCTATGGTCTCCAACAAAATGGTTAACTTATATGATCAACCAGTGAATACTAGGACATGCACTATTGTTTAGATTACGTTTTTTTGAATGTTGAACACTTCGACAACATTCATATTTTAGATATTGTTTGTTTAAAAGATATAACTTGCAGAATGTAAAAGAAATGCAATAAAGAGTGCTTTTCTAAAAGAAATTGCAATGAAAGATAAATGTTGGAAATGTAAAAGAACTGTAAACTGAAATAAAATATTGGTGTTTTCACACGTACATTCTCAATAACTGTTTTCTCAATTCACAAGATACTTTGAGTATTTATGAGTGTTTGTACCACAAATGAACACACGGAAATCATAACACTAAGACCCCTATATATATATACACACACACACACTAAGCCAAAATAACTGCTATCAATGATCTTTTTCCCAAAAAGTGACACGTTTCACTCGACATGTCTTCCATTTATCTTGAGATTACACTTGTCTCTTCTTCGAAACTGGATAAGGACGAAATACAGTTATCTCTTTATTCAAATTCAAACTCCTCGTCGAATACAATTATAGTACTGCTTTCATTGAATCCTAACTTCAAACTTAGAAAACATTTCTAAGTCTTATCCAACATCTCCCTCTCATGCAAGGGTGACTTCGACTAGGAATGACCAACAAACTCCTGTCGAAAACCATAAATACCTTAAAAAATATCTCCTTTTTTACTCATCACATTAAGTTAAGCTTGATGTCGGAAACTTCCAGCTAACAAATTGCCCCCCAAAAATGTCATTTTTGACATAGTGAAGAAAAAGGCATTTTTTAAAAGTTCTTTTCGACGCCATAAACTCTTCAACTGCTATGACGTCATAATCATTATGACACTTTTCTCAAACGTCTCCTTAAAATCCACGTGAGAATCTTTGTGTAATCATCATGCCCCTAGTTCATAGGAGATCATGCGCTAGATTCAACTGCTATCGTCATCTCATAGGCTTTTCCGACTAACATGTGTCCCACTAATATTTCAACCATCAATGTTGACTTGAAAATCGCTTCACTTCCCACTCTATAAATACATTTTTTCAACACTTTTCCTTACTCTGCATTTTCTCAGACGCAAGTCTCTTCTCCTTTTCTCTTCACCTTCTTCACAGAAAAAACCCATTTTTCTTCTTAAGCTTGTTGCAGTAATGGTGTCATCCACTACAATCAGCAAAGAATCATCAAAGAATATGCATGAATCCAAGAAAACTTGTGGTCTTCCTCCGGTTCACAAAATATTAGGGCCAAAGGTTATGGGTAACAAACAATATATGCCAGAGTTTTTCACTGAAGAACATCGGAGGATTTACCAGTCACAAGCATTAATCCCTATCTTTATTACTGGTAAAACTCATGCTATGTTAGGACCCTTATCAGACCTAACTGCTTATCCTGAAAAACTTAAGGATTTATTCCCAACATACTATAGATACAAACCCATAGCAAATACTAGAAAACCTAAGGCTAGTGATGAGGTTCACATTGAGGAAAATCCTCATCCCGATCAACAAGGTAACCCTTCGACTAACGAGCCCTTTAACTTGACATACATCAATAATGGTTTTAGGGTTTTTCGATCCTGCCATTTGTTTAAGGACCCCTCTAATTATCTAGGTTGGCTAGAGAAGTTAGAAAAGAAGAAATCCCAAGTCTTGAAAGACATGGGTATTTTCAAATTGATCCAACTGTCGAAAGTAGGACCTGCATATTGCCAAACCATGATAGTTTCCTCTTTATATTTTCGGGATAGAACCCATCATACTTTTCATCTTCCTTGCAGAGTGATGACACCCACTCTTTTCGATATAGCTGCCATTGCTGGGCTTAAACCCACTGGTGAAACCTATGATCCAAACTTTATGGCTGAGGACACAATTGAGTTTGATATCTACAAAGTTGCGTTCAACATTCATATCAAACACTATCATAAAAAGTAATGTGACAAAGTCTCTAATCAAGAGCACATTGCCTTCCTTTCTTTATGGATGTCCGGCTACATGTTTTGCTCGAGGTCTCTAGAAGTGGCGAAGAAGTTTCTCACTATGGAGAACCAACTTCATGCTAGGCATGACCTTTGCTTTAGAGAAATGATTCTGGGCAACCTCTATGAGTCCTTGGGCGAAGGAGTAATTGATCTCAAGAATTTCAAAAAGAAAGGGAACTTACTACTGGTTGGTATTTTCTGGTTTCTCCAACTGTGGTTGAATGCCACCATTGAAGCATCTTTACCAATTCTTAACCCCATCAACGCGGATGCTGATGAAATAAGGAACAAGAGGCTCAAAGGGACGCGTGTGGTGAAAATGACGCTTAGTTATGAAGGACGAAACCTTCACTAGCGATGTGATGATGTTTGCTAAGCGCTACAACTTTACTCCAGCCCTGGCTCCCTTCTCTAGTAGGAAGTATGAGCTTGAATGGTTCACAAGAAAGTTTTCTGCTCCATCAAAAGACCAAGAAGAAGAATCTGTTGCCAAATGGGAAGCATTTCTTACCCCTAGGTTGTTACCATTTAGACTACGTCCATCAAAGAATTGTTGATCTACCAAGCCAACCTTGTTGCTCGATAATTTGAACTTATTCAGGTTTTTCCGAAGCCTCTCTTCACCAAGAAAAATGTCCTTCTTCTTTTCAACATTATCCACATAGAAGCTTCCAGCAACAAGTATATAGCCAAATACTCAGGAAAAACACAACTTACTCCTATGGCGTTCAAACCATATTTCCTCTATACTCACGAATTCGATATCTTGTGGCATGATTACTGATCGGAAAATTAACAAGTGTACTATTTTTCACCGATGTAGTTTTAAAAAGAGGTTTATACCCAGTATCGAACTCGCGGACTGCGTAGGAAATACAAGTTTCACAATTATTCAATTGAACAAAATATCATGGGGTTTGTTTGTTTGTAGAGAAATTATATTAATTCTAACTAATGAAAGCAAAAGTAAAATAATGGTTCTTGACAATATGAGAAAGCATGCTAGGTTAGGTGTTTAAATTGCCGCGCAATGAACTTTATTCTCTAATTTATGAAATATAGTTATAATGAGCTACTACCGAATCTCAAGAGTTGTTTTCCTTAATTCCTTAACGGAAAACCTTTGGTGTTTATCTTTAATCCTAATTCCTTAGCTATTAAAGATAACAATAAGCGCTATAATAATGAATATCAAGAATTAAACGTTTACTACGGTTAAATCCTCATTCCTAAGCAATTTTACCGAAGTATTATTGTGCAAATTGCATTGAGTTGGTTTGTCCGACCTAAATCTCAACCGTGAATCCGAAAACTATTTGTCCGATAGAAAAGGCATTAAGAATTTTGCACAATAAAATTAAACTCATAAAACTTCAATAACATAAATTGATGAAAATAAGGTTCATAACAATGGCAATTCAGGGACACCCCCTAGCAATGGGGGGTTTAGCTACTCATAGTAATATTCGAAGAATTGAAAATAAAGATGATAGACATTACAAAAATTAGGGAAGGCTTTGATCTTCAATTACGATTGCCGTTGAAAATCTCCGTTCTCCGAAACCCTTGTTAGCTTCTCTTCTTCACCGTAAAAACTCTTCAATATGATCCAAGATAATCCAAAAAAATCTCAAACTAGGTCTAAGTAGTGTTAGGTTACATTCCATTCATGTAAAAAGTCGAGAACACCCTTAATGAGACTTGAAATAATGAAACAACTAAAAAAAACAATTTCTGGCCGCATCAGCTGACACGGCCGTGTCCCACGACACTGGCGCCCGTGTCAGCCTCTGTTTTCTCTTCAAAAAGCCTATTTTCCATGTACCAGCTGACACGGCCGTGTCCCACGCACTGGCGCCCGTGTCAGCCTCTGCCTTCTTCCAACAGCACTCTTTTTCCTTCTTTCTGGCTGACATGGCCGTGTCCCACGACACTGGCGTCCGCGTCAGCTACTTTCTTTGCATTTTTGACTTTTTTTTCTTCTGTTCTCGTCCCATTTTTTCGGCGATTCTTCCTTATACCTGAAATAACCAATAACTACCAATAAAGTGATTAAAAGTAACTATTCTACTAAAATTTACCACTAACAATTAGATTAACAAAACATGAAATAACTACTTAAAACAAAGAACAAACCATTCATAGTGTTACCGAAATGACCGATTTTTACCAAATAATTTGCGGAGTATAAGTGAAATTGGTGACCGATCAATTACTACACCAAAGAGTTTTTTATGTTCATGCGTTTAATTAACATCTTACTAAAGCTTTCACCTCTGTGCGGGAAATAGTCAAGAAAGGTATTTCGACTCACATCAAAGAAATCCAAGTGTTTCAAAAGTACTTTGAAACTGCGTATAGGCCTGACGATCTTAGTCGAACCATCCGTGAAGCTGCAGATACTTTAAAAGAAAATTTATCAAGAAAAAGGAGAATTTAAAATTGTCTTTGTACGTTAAACCTGAACAACGGTACGAAACAACTTTTAATATGTATCCTCCCAAATTCCCCCAACTGTGTAACGTTCGATATTTAATTAATCATTTAATGAAATATTTTCAAAATAATTGTCGAAGTTGTGAACTATTGTGAAATGTTGATTTAAGTTGTCATGTCATTAGTTGATTATTTGGTGATTAAGCTGTAGAAATAATATTGGAATAATACTAGATTAATTATATGGGCTCTTAATGCTTAGAAGTAGTAAAAGTGGGGAGTATAGAAATTAGGCACATAATGCAAAAGTTAGTCAAACCAAACCTTTTCCCGAGTACAACTATTGGGGCTCCATGGCAGCCTCCGAAGAGTAAACAACTTCAACATGAAAGCAACCTCAATGTTGTTCTAAGTCCACAGATGGCCACCAAAACCCAAACTAAGCTGGATCACTTGATTGATTTCTATTAGAAGCAAACTCAACTAATGAGTTCCATATTGTTGATCTCTCTTCCCTTTTCAACACATTGGAACTTGAAAGTGGAATGCAAGTGATGAAAAATCCAAGAGAATTAAAAAAAGAAATACAAATACCTATTTTTTAGCTTTAAAATACTGAAAAACTAGAAGACGGGGTATTATGAAAGTTAGAAATTGGATCCTCTCCTTCCTTTGTAGGACGAAAACGATGGATGATGCTGCTGCCTTCCGATTACGTAAATCAGCCCTAAGTACTACGACACGCCTCTAATCTTTTTCTTTAGCTTAAACATCATTTGCTAACCTACCCTTGTCTGTTGGGAAGGATATTTTATTCTCTCACAAAAATTATAGAAGTCAGATTAGTCCATGAGAAAAAAATTTACTATTAAATCCCTTACAAAATTTAACTGAGTCATGTTAGTCCTTCTACTAATATTTTTTTCAAGAGAGACTAATATGACTCGGTTAAATTTTGTAAGGGATTTAATAGAGACTTTTTTTTCTCAGGGACTATTCTGACCTCTGCAGTTTTTGTGATGAACTAAAATGGACCTTCACTCTTATTTATCCAAAAATACTAAATTTATTTTTAATTAATTGTTTGTTTCATATTAAGGGCAATTTGTTTTCTTTTTTTAAAAATCATTTTTATAATATTATATAATTTTGTATAAAAAAATTAATAAATTTTTTTATAAAAATTTCAAATGAAATTTAATTTGAATATTTATATTTAAAATATTATTTTAAATATTTTATTATTATAAAAAATGATATACGGATTTTTTTTATTATTGATCAAATCATAATTTATCATATTTTTAAAACACCAAAATAAAACAATTATGACAGAAACATTAAGTTAATAATCAAAATATTGAATAATAATAAAAAAAAGTTTATTATTGGTTCTAATATTTTTTTATATAATGTCAAAATAAAAATAATATTTATAATATATATATATATATATATATATAATTGATTAAAATATTTATATATATAAAAACAATTATAAACACTGATTTATTATCTCTTTTAAAAATAATAACTTTTTTGGTTGAACAATTTAATTTTTTTGTTAGAATAATTTATCATATTTTAAAAACAAATGTGTGTACTAGGGGTGCTCGCGGTGCGGTTTGAGCGGTTTTGACGAAAAAAATCATCCGAACCGCAAGAGAAAAAATAATGCTGTTTGGTTTGGTTCGGTTGGCTTTTAAAAAAAATCTGAACCAAACCAAACCAAACTAATGCGATTTGGTTCAGCTCAGTTGGTTCGGTTTTTTACAAATATTTTATTGAGCCATACATACACATATATATGACAATATAATTTTGTATTTAGACATTCATACACTATCAAATAACAACAAAACTCGTCATATTTTGACAACAATTTCCATTTAATATGTAAAAATTAAATTAGGCAAAAGTGGAATATTAAACATAAAATAATAGCATAAAATAATATAAAAATTATTATAATGAAACAAAAAATTGAAGAGACGAAAGATTAGTGAAGGTGAAAAAGAAAAAAAAAAGTTGAGAGATTAGATAAGAAGATGTGCGATAAAAATGAAACTGAAATACAGAACATTTACATAAAAATGAGAAGTTGAAAAAGAAAGAATATAAGAGAGTACAGAGACTACAGAAGAAGAGAGAAGACGTATGTGGCAAAGAAGGTGCGATAATGTTATTAGAGATTTGAGAAGATCAGGACTGAAATTATATGTGTAAGAATGAGAAAACTATTCATAATCATAAGGCTAATGTATAATAGGTTTAAGTTCGGGTTGGATGTGAGTTAAGTAAATTTTAGGTTGTAACATAATGCGGTTTGATTCAGTTTGGTACGGTTTACAAAATACAAACCGCAAACCGAACCGAACCAAACCATGCGGTTTTGTTAAAAAATGACCCAAACTAATCCGAACCAAATGCGGTTTTTTGCGGTTTCGGTTTGGTTTGGTTTGGTTTGCGGTTTTCTATTGGGTTGATTTGGTTTTGAGCACCCCTAGTGTGTACCATACCAGTACCAGTGCGAACGCACAGGGGTGTAAGTTTGAGAGTGCTCCTAAGAGGGGGGTGAATTAGGACTTTAAACATTTTAACGGTGTTTGGAGCTGATGATATTATTTTTTCTGGTTATGATGATGTTATGAATAATGTAAATTGCAGAAAAATAAATGACACGGCGATATATACTGGTTCCCCTTACAATCCGAGAGTACTCCAATCCCCTTTCAACATGAAAGAGATTTTTACTAATGTAAGCACCTTACAATAGCCTATGCAATCCACAAGAACAATCCTCTTGTGATTGACTAACAAATGATCAAGAGAACAATCCTCTCCTTGATCAATCCAAATGATTAAGAGAACAATCCTCTCCTTAATCAAGTAACCCCTTCTTCTAACAATCCTAGAAAGCAAGTCAATAACAATCTTATTTTCAACAATCCTGAAAAATAAGATATGAATATAACAAGAACCTTTTGAATAAAGATTTGAATAATAGTGATCATTTTAAGTGATGTATCAAATGAATTGATCTTCCATTCCAATGACAATAATTCTCAATTCTTAAGTAATAGATTGCTCAAGATTTTTTCTGTTTTGGATAATGTGAAAGTATGCATAAGAAATCTTGAGTAAAGGTTGAAGAATGTAAGAAATGAATTCTGAAAATTTTCTAAGATTTTTATTGGAAGAGGTAATTTGTGATTTGAAATTCTTTGTATTTATATGTGCATAACATCCTTTAGAAACATGGCAAATGAATGAAGAAATACCATGAACAATTGTCAATTTGAAATGAAATGGTTCCATGAAGTGGTGTGTGAAAGGGTGTCTAAAAAGCTACTGGTTTTTCAATTTCGTACAGGGTGCAATCGATTGCACAAAAACAACAATTGATTGCACAAGGGCCAACATCTATATTTTTTGAAAAAGCTTCAGCAAGCAATCGATTGCACCAAAACAACAATCGATTGCACTAATAGGACAAAAATTCGGCTAAGTGTTTTTAGGCTATATTTTTGAAAAAGCTTCAGAGAGCAATCGATTGCACCAACGCAGCAATCGATTGCACATAGGAAAACTTGATAAATTTGCCTAAGACTTTTGTGTTATGGGCATGGATAATATATGCAATGAGAGTTTGATTACTTGAGCATCTAAGACTTTAGTAAAAGTAAATATTATCATTATACCTTCTTAAAATGCAATAGCTTGAATCCAAAGCCTTAATTCATTATGCTTTATCTTTGACATGTAATTGCTTGAATTTGAACGTGATGCTTTATCTTTGAACTTCATTTTTGCCTTCTTGACACTAAGAGATTTGTCTTCATCAAAACAAAGTCCTTCATTGAGAAGTTTGAGTTTACATTCTCCCCCTTTTTGATGATGACAAACAATCCTATTGATGCTTTGTAATTTTCGAAAAAGATTCCCCCCTAAGATGTATAACTCCCCCTTTGTATGTGAAGCTTATAATTATTTGGACTTGATCATCTTGTAGGATTTTTTGTACCTTAAAAGTTTAAGCAAGGAAATACAGAAGCATAACACATAACACCTTTCTCCCCCTTTGACATTATCAAAAAGAAGGGAAATATGGGTGAAAGATAATAAAATGATAAACATGCATTAATCATTCAACATAGAACATAAGCAAAGATTAATTATTTTTATACCTTTAAGTTCTACCTCATGAGTGACTTTATCAAACATTCATCATTTGTGAACATGATTTTGAAGCGTTTGTCACAAAGTTAATTTATACTTGGACGATTATGCTTTAGTCTTTCAACATTAAGTACATCTTCAATGAATGTGAAAGTTAGTACTTCAACTTTGCCAATGCCAAGAATTCTTCCTTTAAGGTATTCCCCAAATATTAAATAACCCTTGGTCTTTTAGTACTAGATATGAAGATCCGCTTATATCTTTCATCAAATGCTTAGAACCACCACTTGCCAAAAACACCATTGATTTTAGGTGGTCCTCAAGCAAATCAACAAAACAGAATTAAGTTTGATTTGGTACCAAATGTGCTTTGGGTCCATCATAGTTAGTTCCTTTCTTAACACACACATAATGACCACTTGCCACACTAAAATTTCTAACATAGCAAGCATTAGGTGTATGGCCACTTATACCACAATAAAAACATGTAGGAACAAAATTACTTCTATATCTAGGAACATAGGGTTTCTTTTTATGGAATCGTTTCTTAGGATGATGATAAACCACTTTAGGTTTGATAACTTTCTCTTGAGATGTTTGGTCACTAGCCTTAATAAAAATGGTTTTGTTATAACTTGGTTTTGAGAACTTTGAATAACCAAGTCCATTTTTACCATAACAATATCTTTGTTGACTAAGGATACCCTCTAAACCAATTTGTCCTTTTCATATCTTTCAAGGACTCTTTTTAATTGGACAATTTGAAAGGAAAGTGATTCACAGTTATTACATGTAGATTTTTGTTCTACTTTATCAACATACTATCAATTTTTTCAAGAGATTTGATTTGTTTCTCTTGTGCTGATATGGTTCTATATAACATTTTTCATTCATTTAATAGTTCATTTATGGCACCTTGTACATCATTATCATAAATGGAAAAACCAGTACTAACCTCGCCGTTTTCATCATCGGAATGGTGTGAAACCATCAATGCTAGATTTGCACTTTCGTCGCTATCTGAATCGGATGATGAACTTAATTCATTGTCTTCCCATGCAAAATAGGCCTTTTTATTTTTGAAGTCCTTCTTGCCTTTGACACTACCATTCTTGGAAAGTTTAGGACAATCTGGTTTTATATGACCTTGCCAACCACATTCATAGCATGTGACATCTTGTGTTGAAGTGGAAGTCTCATTTTTCCTGAAACGTTTCTTTCTCTTTACATGAGAGGATTTATCATTTTTACCAAAGAACTTACCAAGTCTATTAACAAGGATCATGAAATCTTCATCTTCTATCGGTGGATCATCGGTCATAGAATCTACTTTCAAAGCAATGCCTTTGGACTTTGAATCTAAACTTTCATGCTTTTGAAGTCTTCCGGGTTCTGTTTCGTATTCTTGAAGTTTTCCGAACAATGTTGCGGAAGTCATTTTTGTTAGAGTCTTCTTCTCAGATATTGCCGTTACTTTTGGTTGCCACTCTCTGGTTAAGGATCTTAGAACTTTAAGGTTTTGTTCCTCGGTAGAAATTTTCTTTCCAAGAGCGTCTAGATGATTTATTAAGTGAACAAATCTCTTTTGTAGTTCAAGAATGATTTCTCCGGGCTGCATTCTAAATAATTCATATTCTTGACTCAAAGTATTTAATCGAGATCTCTTAACTTCAATGGTTCCTTCATGAGTTTCTACTAATGTATCCCATATTTGTTTAACCGTTGTACATGCCGAAACACGAAAAAACGCGTCCATGCTAAGTGCTCCTTGAAGAAGATTGATAGCCTTTTTGTCAGCAAAAACCTTCTTTCTATCGTTGTCATCCCATGAGGCTTTAGGTTTATCTGATCCAACACCATTGACGACAGTTATAGGAACATGTGAACCTTCTAGGAAACCCTCCCATACTTCTTCTCCTTGTGCTTCTAAGTGAGCCTTCATACAAATTTTCCAAAAGTAGAAGTATTGTCCACTGAACAATGGAGGTTTGTTGTTGCTACCACCGTCTCTAAAAATCGAATTTTGATTTGCGGAAGCCATCTGAATCTTTTAGGATCAGGTTACCTATAACCTGCTCTGATGTCAATTTTAAGTTTGAGAGTGCTCCTAAGAGGGGGGTGAATTAGGACTTTGAAAATTTTAACGGTGTTTGGAGATGATGATATTATTTTTCTGGTTATGATGATGTTATGAATAATGTAAAGTGCAGAAAAATAAATGACACGGCGATATATACTGGTTCCCCTCACAGTCCGAGAGTACTCCAGTCCCCTTTCAACATGAAAGAGATTTTTACTAATGTAAGCACCTTACAATAGCTTATGCAATCCACAAGAACAATCCTCTTGTGATTGACTAACAAATGATCAAGAGAACAATCCCCTCCTTGATCAATCCAAATGATTAAGAGAATAATCCTCTCCTTAATCAAGTAACCCTCGATTCTAACAATCCTAGAAAGCAAGTCAATAACAATCTTATTTTCAACAATCCTGAAAAATAAGATATGAATATAATAAGAACCTTTTGAATAGAGATTTGAATAATAGTGATCACTTTAAGTGATGTATCAAATAAATTGATCTTCCCTTCCAATGACAATAATTCTCAATTCTTAAGTAATAGATTGCTCAATATTTTTTCTGTTTTGGAAAATGTGAAAGTATGCACAAGAAATCTTGAGTAAAGGTTGAAGAACGTAAGAAATGAATTCTGAAAATTGTTAGAACAAGAATTGTTCTGATCAATAATCTTAGTTTTGATGATAACAATGTATATGAATTTTGCTCAAGATAATGTGGTACTCTAATCCTATGCAATTTCCTTTTCAGGAAATATATAAAGAGTATGCACAAATCAGCGCTAAGAAGCTTTGACTCAGAAGGTTCAGTATGCAACTTCAGCACATGGTCTGGCAAAACATCAGAAGATGGTCAAGCATAATCAGAACATGGTCTATTAGAAGCATCAGAAGAACTTGAGTTCAGAAGCAGAAGCACTGAAGTCATGGAATCACGCTCAGAAGCATATCAAGATCAGAAGATCAGAAGATGCTCTGCACCAAGCTGTTTGTACTCTGATGATATTCAATGTAGTATTTACAAAGAACAAATCAGAATCAAGTACTAGATGGCAGGCTACACTGACTGACAAAAGGAACGTTAGAAGCTATTAAAGGCAATGTCAGTAGTCACAGCAAAAGTAAGGCTCGAGGTAGTTGACAAAACAGTGAAACATTAAATGCAACGCTGTACGGAATACGCAAAGCATTAAATGCTCCCAACGGTCATCTTCTCAAACGCCTATAAATATGAAGTTCTGATGAGAAGCAAAGTTACCGAAGCTGCTGATAATTAACTTGCTGAAACGCTGTTCAAATCAAAGCTCAGAAACTTCATCTTCATCAACCTCACTACATTACTGTTGTAATACTTTAGTGAGTCTAAGCTTAAATCTGTAAGAGAAATATCACAGTTTGTGATTATCGCTTTTAAGAAGCAATTGTAATACTCTTAGAATTTGTTTACATTAAATTGTAAAGGACTAGAGTGATCGGGTTGTGATCAGTATACTCTAGAGAAGTCTTAGAAGGTCTCTAAGCAGTTGTTCCTAGAGTGATCAAGTTGTGATCAGAAGACTCTAGAAGACTTAGAAGTTGTCTAAGTGGAAAACCATTGTAATCTCATGTGATTAGTGGATTAAATCCTCAGGTGAGGTAAATCACTCCGTGGGGGTGGACTGGAGTAGTTTAGTTAACAACGAACCAGGATAAAAATAACTGTGCAATTTGTTTTTACTGTTCAAGTTTTTAGACTACACTTATTCAAACCCCCCCTTTCTAAGTGTTTTTCTATCCTTCAATTGGCATCAGAGCGCCGGTTCTAAGGTGCAAGCACTTAACCGTGTTTAGAAAAGATTCAGGAAGAGAAAAACATTAAGTCAAGATGGTTGAGACTCCACCACCTTCATCTACATCTACATCTGGCTCAGCTGAGCAATACAATGGTAATGGTAACAATGGTTACACTAGACCACCAATATTCGATGGTGAAAACTTTGAATATTGGAAAGATAAATTGGAAAGTTACTTTCTTGGTCTGGATGCTGATCTATGGGATCTTCTGTTGGATGGTTACAAACATCCTGTTAAAACTACTGGTGTAAGGCTCACGAGAAGCGAAATGACTGATGATCAAAAGAAAGATTTCAAAAATCATCACAAATGCAGGACTATTTTGCTGAATGCTATCTCTCATGCTGAGTATGAGAAGATATCTAACAGGGAAACGGCCCATGACATATATGAGTCCTTGAAAATGACTCATGAAGGAAATGCTCAAGTTAAGGAGACCAAAGCTCTTGCACTAATCCAGAAGTACGAAGCCTTCAAGATGGAGGATGATGAAGACATTGAGAAGATGTTTTCAAGATTTCAAACTCTGACTGCTGGATTAAGAGTTCTGGACAAAGGCTACACCAAAGCTGATCATGTAAAGAAGATCATCAGAAGCTTGCCCAGAAGATGGGGCCCAATGGTAACTGCATTCAAGATTGCGAAGAATCTGAATGAAGTTTCTTTGGAAGAGCTGATCAGTGCCCTGAGGAGTCATGAGATTGAACTTAACGCAAATGAACCTCAGAAGAAAGGTAAGTCTGTTGCATTAAAATCTAATTTTAAAAAATGCACTAACGCTTTTCAGGCTGAAGAAGAAGATTCTGAAGAATCAGAATCAGAAGAAGAAGAAGATGAACTGTCCATGATTTCCAGAAGAGTCAATCAACTCTGGAAAAGCAAGCAAAGGAAGTTCAGGAGCTTCAAAAGCTCAAAGAAGCCTGAAAGAGGAGAATCTTCTGGAGGCAGAAGAAATGACAAGAAAAAGGTCGTGTGCGATGAATGCAATGAGCCAGGACACTTCAAAAGTGAGTGCCCAAAACTTCAGAAGGAAAATCCCAAGAAGAAATTTCATAAGAAGAAAGGTCTTATGGCAACATGGGATGATTCAGAATCAGAATCAGACTCTGAAGATGAGCAGGCAAATCTGGCACTAATGGCCACAATGGATGACGGATCAGAATCTACATCAGAATCAGATTCTAAAGAGGTATTTTTTGAACTATCTAGAGAAGAGTTAGTTTCCAGTCTAACAGAACTTCTGGAACTCAAGTCTCAGATTAGTATCAAATACAAGAAGCTGAAAAAGCTATTTGAATTTGAAACTAAGAAGCTTGAAGTGGAGAATTCTGAACTGAAGGAAAAAGTTTTAAATTTATCCAAAAATACTGGATCTCCTTCTGTCTCTGAAAAATCTACTCCAAGTCTGAACAATATTCTGAAAGAATATGACTTAAGTTTCAGAAAGTTTTTATCTAGAAGTATTGGCAGAAGTCAACTTGCTTCTATGATATATGCTGTGTCAGGAAACAAAAGAGCTGGCATTGGTTATGAGGGTGAAATCCCATACAAGCTTGAATCTGTGGATGATATGAAAATATCATACAAGCCTCTGTATAACCAATTTAAATTTGGCCACTCCCATGATATTAGGCACACATCACATGCTCAAAGCTTTCACATAACACACACCAAGAAGCATGTGACAAAACCTAAGAAATATCATGGAACTCAGAACACAAACTATCATTCTGTTCCTCCTATTTCCTATAATGTTAAACCCAAGTTCAATCAGAACTTGAGGAAAACTAACAAGAAAGGACCCAAGAAGATGTGGGTACCTAAGGAAAAGATTATTCCTATTGCAGATATCCTTGGCTGCAAAGAAGGAAAAGCACAACATGTCATGGTACCTGGACTCTTGGTGCTCGCGACACATGACAGGAAGAAGGTCTATGTTCCAAGACCTGGTGCTTAAATCTGCTGGAGAAGTGAAGTTTGGAGGAGATCAGAAGGGCAAAATTATTGGCTCAGGAACTATAAAGTCTGGTAACTCTCCTTCTATTTCTAATGTTCTTCTAGTAGATGGATTAGCTCATAACTTATTGTCCATAAGTCAATTAAGTGACATAATCTTTAATCAAAAGTCTTGCAAGGCTGTAAGTCAGAAGGATGGCTCAATCCTATTTACAGGCAAGAGAAAGAACAACATTTATAAGACAGATCTTCAGGATCTTAAGAATCAGAAGGTGACTTGTCTTATGTCTGTTTCTGAGGAGCAATGGGTCTGGCACAGAAGATTAGCACATGCTAGTTTGAGAAAGATCTCTCAGATTAACAAACTAAATCTGGTCAGAGGACTCCCTAATCTGAAATACAAATCAGATGCTCTTTGTGAAGCATGTCAGAAGGGCAAGTTCTCCAAACCTGCATTCAAGTCTAAGAATGTTGTCTCTTCCTCAAGGCCGTTAGAACTTTTGCACATTCATCTGTTTGGCCCTGTCAAAACAGCATCTGTCAAAGGGAAAAAATATGGATTAGTCATCGTTGATGATTATAGCCGCTGGACATGGGTAAAGTTCTTGAAACACAAGGATGAGTCTCATTCAGTGTTCTTTGAATTCTGCACTCAGACCCAAACTGAGAAGGAGTGTAAAATCATAAAGGTCAGAAGTGATCATGGTGGTGAATTTGAGAACAAATTCTTTGAGGAGTTCTTCAAAGAAAATGGTATTGCCCATGATTTCTCTTGTCCTAGAACTCCACAATAAAATGGAGTTGTAGAACGAAAGAATAGGACTCTACAAGAAATGGCCAGAACCATGATCAACGAAACCAATATGGCTAAGCACTTCTGGGCAGAAGCAATAAACACTGCATGTTATATTCAGAATAGAATCTCTATAAGACCTATTCTAAATAAGACTCCTTATGAATTGTGGAAGAACAGAAAGCCCAACATTTCATATTTTCATCCTTTTGGATGTGTTTGTTTTATTCTGAACACTAAAGATCATCTTGGTAAGTTTGATTCTAAGGCACAAAAATGTTTCCTTCTTGGATATTCTGAACGCTCTAAAGGCTACAGAGTATACAATACTGAAACATTGATTGTAGAAGAATCAATCAATATCAGGTTTGATGATAAGCTTGGTCTTGAAAAGTCAAAGCAGTTTGAGAATTTTGCAGATATTGATATTGATATCTCAGAAGTTGAAGAACCAAGAAGAAAAGTTTCAGAAGCTGAAAACCAAAGCAGCAAAGAATCATAAGATCAAATTGCTGCATCCTTGGAAAATCTGAGAATTTCTGAAGAACCAACTATCAGAAGATCATCTAGACTCACATCTACTCACTCAGAAGATGTCATTATTGGAAAGAAAGATGATCCTATCAGAACAAGATCTTTTCTAAAGAATGACAATCAGAAGTAGTGATCTGAATTAAAAGGCGTAAAGTTTTTTTTAAAAATACATCTGTCATCTATTTCCAGATGGTAACACGTGTCTACCCTATTTGGACAAACATGCATGCAGTTGAGGAGGCGCCTTTCCTAGGTAACTGTTCTATCACTTCATTTGTCATAATTTCTCTCTCCTCTTGTCACGTAACATTAAATGTCATTCATCATTTCCTTTATTTTTTTTATATTCTTCAAACGTTTCAGTTTTCCCTCTTTCATTTCCCTCTTTGCGTTCAGTTTTTCAAAGTTCACCATCTTTCTCTGTCTTTCTGCATTTCTGCATAAACCCTAGTTTACTCATCTTCAACCTAGCACTCATCATGAACCCATCTTCAAGTAACTCTCGGTCTGAAGAAATGTCTTCATCTCAACTGGTTCTCAACAAGCTTGAATTTGTTCCTCTGAAAACTTGCTCTTTGTCTCCATCGGAAATGGAAGTACTGTGTGAGTCCCCTGTGGACTTTGTTGACTTGGCTGCATATGCTTTCAAGCCAGAAGCTAGGTTTATGGCTCAAGGATGGGCTAACTATTTGGGTAGATTGGTTGGACCAGTCTTTCCCGCTCTTGTGAAAGATTTCTGGGCGCACGCAACCGTCACTCCAACCGCCATTCTCTCTTTCGTGCTAGGGCATGAAGTTGTGGTCACTGAAGCTCTGATCAGAAAACTGTACAATCTTGATGATGATGATGAAGAAGGTGAAACTGGCCCTCTTGCTGGAAGGGTTGATTGGAACAAAGTTGAGAAACTTATCTCAACCGTCACTGGTATTAACTCCAACATGACTGGCACGTTGAGACCTCTATTTCAGGTGTGGGCTGAGATCATCATGGGTTCTCTTCACCACAGAAAGAAGTCTCTCTCCTCCACCTTCATCAATCCAGTTCAGAAGTATACTCTCTCTTGTATTGGAAAGAGCATTAAACTTAATATTTCCAACATACTCTTTGAAAACCTGAAGCTGGCTATTGAAGAATCTAGGGATGAGTATTGGGAGCAGTATCCTCATCTTCCGAAGAATATTATTCCTTTCGGCAGAATGATCTCAGATATTCTGATTGAAAGTGATTTGCTGGAGTCTCTTAAGACTTGTGGAACTCCTTCTTTCTTCAGAACTGATCAAGGCACTGTCTTCTCTAGCTTTGATCTGTTAAGAATGAAACTGGTGAAGGAAATAATTTCTGTTCCAACTGTTCTCTCTGATATCCCTATCAGAAGAGTCCCTGTTCAAGGTTTCTCAACCATGTTTCAAGCTGAACTGGTTAAAACTGTTAAGCATTATCTGGAAAGTTCTGTGAAGACGCAAGCTTCCGTTGATCCTGCATGGATACGTGGAAGAGTGCTTCCCTCTCAGACTGATCTTCGGAAGAAGGATCAGAAGAAGAGAGAGAAGAAACTGAAAAGAAAAGCAGCAGAAGATGCTGAAAAAGAAGCTAAAAAGAAGAAGGTCACCTTTGACCCTCTTAAGGTGGATCCTTCTAGAGCTAAGAAGACTGGTATTTATTCCAGGCAGGAATACATCCCAACCCCCTCAGAATCTCCCTCATTCATTCTGCTATCTCCTTCTGAAACATCAACTCCCATCACACCCCCACAAATTAACCTGCAACCACCCTCACCCCCTATAATTCTGAACCCTACTCCCTCAACTACTATACTTCCCACAAATATTCCATCCTCATCACACCAAACTACAGATATTCCATCCTCATCTTCTAACCCTCTTCCTTCTGACCCTTGTCTTTCATATCCCATACCTACCAGGACCCCAAATCCATACTCTTGTCTTTACCCTGATTACAGCTTCACCTTTCGCCCTCCTGCACCAGCTACTCTTGTCTTTCTTGAGCTCTTACACTATCGTGTGAACCGTTGGTTAGAGCTTCTGGAAACTGCCTACCGCCATAATCTGGATGAGCGTTCTCTTCGCAACCTCTGGAGAGCTCTTAGACAGAGTTTCCAAGTTGAAGCTATGAATGTGCAGAGAAGATTCACTGCTGAAGCACGTGGTGCTCCTAGACTCTTGTTAGAATTTGATGATGGCAGATATCGTCATGTCATCAGAAACAGAAGAATTCTTAAGGAAAGGATGCCTGAAGATGAGTTAACTGGGAATCCCTGCAGAACTCTTGTGGTCTGGCGACCAAAGTTCATGGTTCTGACTGGTGACTTTCAGGGGCTGTTCAACTGGTTCAGAATGAACCCTTCTGAAAGTGCTCCTGATATGGACTTTCCAGAAGTGGTCTATCCTGCAGCTGTTGCTGGTCCTCCTTCTCCAACAAATCTTGCAACCATTCTTCAAGCCCTGGAAGATGGAAATTCTGAGTTCCCAGAACCAGAATATGCTGAAGCTATTTCTGAGTCTGACTCAGATGTAGAGATGGAAGATGCTGAAGAGATTGACTGTTCTCATTCAGAAGATCATCCTGCTGAGAATGTGGTGGTACATTCTGATGATCTCCCTGAAGAGACTACCATGGAAGCAGCAGTAGAGAATGCTATGCCAGTCAACAGAAGTCTGGAAGTTTCTTGTTCTGGTGAACCCTCCTATCTGGTGCGGACTTTGGAGGCCATGCAGAAGAATCAAAATGACCTGGCTTCTCGTCTGGATAGGCAAGATGAGACCAATGCAGAGTTCAGAGCCTTCATGGCAAGGCAGACTGAGAGCAACAATGGGATCCATGAGACACTAGCCAAGATTTTGTCAAAGCTAGGGTCTTAGTCTTTGTGTCTTAGTTGATTTCTGTTTGTTTGTTGCATCTGTTTTCTGCATAACTCTTGTACTTCTGCTTGTTTTATCAATGATTATTTGTTTTTCTTTCCTTTGTCGAATGCTTACATCTAAATCTTTTACATCCTTTTTGATGTTATGACAAAAAGGGGGAGAAATAGTGATAAATGATTTGATTTATATTAGCAATTGCCGGGAAGAAAGCCCCCACATTACTAACAGAAGCTGCAAGCTTCATATGTTTCTAAGTTGTGTTGTTGCAGGAATTGAAGATTCAAGATCAATTAGCAACAAGATGAATCAAGTTCTTGGATTCTTGAAGCAAGCTGAGTGCTATGAAGCTTCAGAATCAGAAGCAAGAAGGAAGAATGTTCAGATATTCTGATGATAGAATATGTTCTGATACATTCTATATGGCTTATATGACTCTGAAACATATTTTATGTTCCGATTCATTCATGCTGACTTTTGTCGTTTAGTTTTGTTCTGTAACATTTCAGGATGTAGAGATGCTCTGATGATGCTCTGGTACATTCAACAATGTTCTGATACAATCTAGCATGAAGTGATGTAAGAAGAAATTCAAGCTCTGAAGCTGTCCGATGGAAGCAGAAATCAGAAGCTGTGAATGTTCTGAGGATCAAAGAAATTCAAGTTCTGAAGCTGTCCGATGGAAGCAGGAATCAGAAGCTGTGAATGTTCTAAGGATCTAAAGAAATTCAATGCTATGAAGCTGTCCTATGGAAGCAGAAATCATAAGCTGTGAATGTTCTGAGGATCTAAAGAAATTCAATGCTCTGAAGCTGCCCTATGGAAGCAGAAATCAGAAGCTGTGAATATTCTGAGGATCAAAGAAATTCAAGTTCTGAAGCTGTCCGATGGAAGCAACAATCAGAAGTTGTGAATGTTCTGAGGATCTAAAGAAATTCAATGCTCTGAAGCTGTCCTATGGAAGCAGAAATCAGAAGCAGTGAATGTTCTGAAGTTCAAGCATATGTGAACGTCTCTACTGAAATACTCAGGGAAGTCTTTTATTTATAAAATTCTTCTAGTATTAATTTCAGGGGGAGATTATTCATCTCAGGGGGAGATTGTTAATCTCAGGGGGAGACACATTCACATTATGTTTATATGCTTATGCTATAACTGTGTAATTGTCTTTTGCCGTCTGTTATTCTGATTGCAAATTCATATCATTTATATATATTTTTGTCATCATCAAAAAGGGGGAGATTGTTAGAACAAGAATTGTTCTGATCAATAATCTTAGTTTTGATGATAACAATGTATATGAATTTTGCTCAAGATAATATGGTACTCTAATCCTATGCAATTTCCTTTTCAGGAAATATATAAAGAGTATGCACAAATCAGCGCTAAGAAGCTTTGACTCAGAAGGTTCAGTATGCAACTTCAGCACATGGTCTGGCAAGACATCAGAAGATGGTCAAGCAGAATCAGAACATGGTCTATTAGAAGCATCAGAAGAACTTGAGTTCAGAAGCAGAAGCACTGAAGTCATGAAATCACGCTCAGAAGCATATCAAGATCAGAAGATCAGAAGATGCTCTGCACCAAGCTGTTTGTACTCTGATGATATTCAACGTAGTATTTACAAAGAACAAATCAGAATCAAGTACTAGATGGCAGGCTACGCTGACTGACAAAAGGAACGTTAGAAGCTATTAAAGGCAATGTCAGTAGTCACAGCAAAAGCAAGGCTCGAGGTAGTTGACAAAACAGTGAAACATTAAATGCAATGCTGTACGGAATACGCAAAGCATTAAATGCTCCCAACGGTCATCTTCTCAAATGCCTATAAATATGAAGTTCTGATGAGAAGCAAAGTTACCGAATCTGCTGATAATTAACTTGCTGAAACGCTGTTCAAATCAAAGCTCAGAAAGTTCATCTTCATCAACCTCACTACATTACTTTTGTAATACTTTAGTGAGTCTAAGCTTAAATCTGTAAGAGAAATATCACAGTTTGTGATTATCGCTTTTAAGAAGCAATTGTAATACTCTTAGAATTTGTTTACATTAAATTGTAAAGGAATAGAGTGATCGGGTTGTGATTAGTATACTCTAGAGAAGTCTTAGAAGGTCTCTAAGCAGTTGTTCCTAGAGTGATCGGGTTGTGATCAGTATACTCTAGAGAAGTCTTAGAAGGTCTCTAAGCAGTTGTTCCTAGAGTGATCAAGTTGTGATCAGAAGACTCTAGAAGACTTAGAAGTTGTCTAAATGGAAAACCATTGTAATCTCGTGTGATTAGTGGATTAAATCCTCAGGTGAGGTAAATCACTCCGTGGGGGTGGACTGGAGTAGTTTAGTTAACAACGAACCAGGATAAAAATAACTGTGCAATTTGTTTTTACTGTTCAAGTTTTTAGACTACACTTATTCAACCCCCCCCCCCCTTTCTAAGTGTTTTTCTATCCTTCAAAAATTTCTAAGAGTTTTTATTGGAAGAGGTAATTTGTGATTTGAAATTATTTGTATTTATATGTGCATAACAACCTTTTGAAACATGACAAATGAATGAAGAAATACCATGAACAATTGTCAATTTGAAATGAAATGGTTCCATGAAGTGGTGTATGAAAGGGTGTATAAAAAGCTATTGGTTTTTCAATTTCGTACAGGGTGCAATCGATTGCACAAAAACAACAATTGATTGCACAAGGGCCAACAACTATATTTTTTGAAAAAGCTTCAGCAAGCAATCGATTGCACCAAAACAGCAATCGATTGCACTAATAGGACAAAAATTATGCTAAGTGTTTTTAGGCTATATTTTTGAAAAAGCTTCAGGGAGCAATCGATTGCACCAACGCAGCAATCGATTGCACATAGGAAAACTTGATAAATTTGCCTAAGACTTTTGAGTTATGGGCATGGATAATATATGCAATGAGAGTTTGATTACTTGAGCATCTTAGACTTTAGTAAAAGTAAATATTATCGTTATACCTTCTTAAAATGCAATAGCTTGAATCCAAAGCCTTAAATCATGGTGCTTTATCTTTGACATGTAATTGCTTGAATTTGAACATGATGCTTTATCTTTGAACTTCATCTTTGCCTTCTTGACACTAAGAGATTTGTCTTCATCAAAACAAAGTCCTTCATTGAGAAGCTTGAGTTTACAAGGTATCCCACTAGTATATATATATATATATATATATATATATATATATATATATATATATATATATATATATATATATATATATATATATGACGACTCAAGTGAGAACAATTGGTTATCATGAGAAATGAGGACAATGAATCACGACCATTAAATTTTGATTTGTTGATTTTAATGGACTGGATTGATTTCTCTTTCTATGATCCTTAATATTTATTTTAAATCAACATAGAAAGAGAAACCAATCAAGTTCATTAAAATCAACAAATCAAAATTTAATGGTCGTGATTCATTATTCTCATTTCTCATAATAACCAAGTGTTCTCACTTGAGTCGTCCCCATATATATATATATATATATATATATATATATATATATATATTGAGAAGAATCAATGATTACTCTTGGAGTAAGAATATCCCTCCTATATATATATATATATATATATATATATATATATAGGAGAGATATTCTTACTCCAAGAGTAATCATTGATTCTTCTCAATATATATATATATATATATATATCTCGTTTGGCCCAACTTTTTTGGAAATCTTAACCATTGATTTTCATTAATTTAACGGTTTTAATTGATCATTTAATCTAATTATTTTTGGAAATATTTTTTTTATATAAAACTTTAATTAAAGCTGTTGGATTAATGATAATCAATGGTTAAGATTTAGAGTAAGTGTTGAACACTTACTCTTGGAATAAATATAACCATATATATATATATATATATATATATATATATATATATATATATATATATATATATATATATATATATATATATATATATATATATATATTTATATATATATATATATATATATATATATATATTTATATATATATATATATATATAATATTTTCTTTTTTCACATAATAAAATCATTCCATATATAGATATTTTATGTATACTATAATTAATAAAATATTCATATTTATTTGTACGGTCTAATTAAAATAATATCTATAACTTAATAAATTATTTATTTTTTTCAAGTGATTAATAAGTTTTATATAGTTAAAAAGAAATGCGTAGAAATATATTTATTTTTAATAAAACGTGATTCTAATTTTTTTTAAGATAATCATGATTCTTCATAAAAAATAATTTCTTCTTCTTTTTAAATGACTTTTTATATTTAAATTAAATTATTTTCTATGTACTTAAAATAAATGATAGAGTTTAATTACTAGGAACTCATAATTTAATTCAAGTAAAAAGAAATTTTTCATTTAAATGAAAATTGAAATTTATTAAAAATAACTAGAAAATATTTATTTATTAAGAATCATGTTTTTCTCAAAAAAAATTTAGAATCTAGTTTTATTCAAAACTATTATTTTTTAAACATTTATTTTAAATATATGAAATTGATTAGCGACTTGAGAGAAAGAAATAATTATTAATATATTGATATACGTTTTAATTTTTTCTATTCACAATTAAATTATTAATATACTAATAAATTAAAACTTAAAATAATTTAAGTTTTGCATGTATAAAAAATTAATTTATTTACAACTAATTCAAGCTTTGTTATATTCGTAAAAAAAATTAAAAAATATAAGTTATAGATCTCAACTCAACTTAAATTCATTCAAGATATAAACAATAACTTAGACAATAAAAAATTACACAAACAACTTCTTGAGTTAAAAATAATTGATAAAAAATTCCATGATGATATAGTAGGAACATGAAGAAAAATTGGAAGTGTAAGAGGAAGATTGTAGTTTGTTTAGTTTGTGCTAGTTAAAGATTGTGTCTCTCGCCGCTTCATGCTTTTATTCATCTCTAATCTTCAAGCAAATTTTTGTTTATTGGCATAGAAAGAAAGTGAAAGGAAAAATGTATGGTTAGAATCTGTAAAATTGAGGTGTAACACTGCCTCAGATAATTTGTTGGTATTTGAGAGTAGTAGTGATAGTTTAGAATGTAGTTGGATAATGTGAAGAGTTTGAGTTGATAGTTGAAAGATAGTAGCAAGTAGTGTGTGAGTTAGTATTGGAGCATGGTAACACATAAGTAATCAATTTGTTGTAGGAGGAGAGTAATAGTAGAATGAAGCCTCCAATTATATTGATATTGAACCTTAAAGGCCTGAATACAATTACACATATGCTTGCCTATTTATAGGTGTTTGATGATGTTACTAGGATAGAACTATCTAGACTTTTGTTTGTCTTTTCTACATTACATTGACAGAGAACTTTCTGGGCTATTAATCTAAGATTTATTATAACACTCTAGAAACATGTAGCAACTTTAGATTATTCTAGTTTTCTCTAAACATTGTCATATATTTTGCTAGAATATTCTAGAAATGTGCATCAATTTCAACACCCCTCCTTGATGCATATTTCAGTAACTCCAAGTGTACTCCATTCAGTTGTTCAAATGTGAATTTGTGAAGCTATCTTCTCCTTCATTGATACTTTTATGTAATATATTTTATTTTAAAAAACATTATCTCCACCATGATTCAATTTTGTCACACTACTTGTCTCAATGAATGTTATTAAACTCTTTCTCAACATTGTTGAAGGTTTTTGACGAGAATCATTTTCACTCCTTAGTTGCGTTTGGGGTCAACCTTATTTGTCTTGTTAAAGACTTCTAAAAGGACCACTTTTGTTATCTAGTTGCATGTTAATCTCCTTATCATCACTCTGGCTTCTTAGTTACTTATGAGTCTCCTTGTCATTCTTGTAGAAGAATTTTGACAGGGACTCTTTCTTGCTCTAGTAGATGTATTTGTCTCCCTAGGCTTGTACTCAAGTTGAGCCTCGGAGGTCAAAGGTCTCAATTTTTTTTATCGCTTAGACTTGTGCTTTATCAGAACTTGAGCCTTATTTGCCATAGGTTTACGACATCAGTTGTGCTTGAAATTAAGTCTCTCTCATTTTTAGTTTTGGGTTTTAACTCAAACAGAGTCGGGCCGTGTAGCTACCTGTACTCCTTTGTGTTTGAGTCAGAGACCTCATTTTCTAGTTTTTATAAAATAGTCGGTGACAAAAAGAAATAGTTCGCTACGCCCTGTGAATGACCGAACGTAGCTCTGATACCACTATTGGTCTTTGAGGGTAGTAGTGATAGTTTAGAATATAGTTGGATAGTGTGAAGAGCTTGGGTTGATAGTTGAAAGATCGTAGCAAGTAGTGTGTGAGTTAGTATTGGAGCATGGTAACACATAAGTAATCAATTTGTTGTAGGAGGAGAGTAATAGTAGAATGAAGTCTCCAATTATATTGATATTGAACCTTAAAGGCTTGAATACAATTACACATATGCTTGCCTATTTATAGGTGTTTGATGATGTTACTAGAATAAAACTATCTAGATTTTTGTTTGTCTTTTCTACATTACATTGACAGAGAACTTTCTAGGCTATTAGTTAATCTAAGATTTATTATAACACTCTAGAAACATTTAGCAACTTTAGATTATTCTAGTTTTCTCTAAACATTGTCATATATTTTGCTAAAATATTATAGAAATGTGCATCAATTTCAACATAATTTAATCTAGTTAAATCCTGGAAACATGGATGAAACCATGAAAACAGGAACATTAATGGTGAAGATAACATTTTGAAAATCACAAACATTGAAAGGAAGTCGACACAAACCTTGAAATGGAAGAAGTTGAACAACCAGTTATGTGAAGAATTAATGAGCATATGAGTTTTATAATAGCCATGGATAGAGATTTACTTAGGAATGATGAGAGAAATTGGGAAGACAAATATGTATCGGAAAAACACATGAGTTGAAACGGTTTGTGTTGGAAAACAGCAACCCCTATGATATATCAAGTTAGTGGATGCGTAAATTGATTCTGATTAGTTATTGAAAAGATGAAAAAATAGATGTTAATTGGTTTAGGGTACATGCGTCACGTCAAAATTGATGTTGATTGGTTGAAGACAAAAAGAATGTAGGGTTAGAGAAACGGCCACGTGGATTTAAGTACATGATTAATTGATTACGATAATAGCCTTTTGTAGTGGGTTATTTTGAAATTACAAAGGGCACTTATGGGAGTTTATATCTATTCATTTGTAATGGAACAGTATAATTATGGGAGTTTATATCTATTCATTTGTAATGGAACAGTATAAAGGTTTTGAAATATAAGAAGTTGGAGAATCGGTTATTTTGAAATCACAAACACGGAGACTATAATTTATGTATAAATAAATAGAAAAGCAAATAAGAATGAAAGCTATCAATTTGTCATTCCCACGTCTCCAAATACCCTCGTTGTTTTAGGGTTTTCATCATCAATTTCGGCATTCCTACTCCTTTAGGGCAATGGCAGCCCTAGGGCAAATGAACGTCATTGAATTGCCGGCAGCCCCACCAGTGAAACTAAACGTCATTGAATCGCTTTTGCGGGGATCCCGAAGCGTTGATTGCTTTGAAAAATTGGTGCAAATTGGCGAAGGAGCTTATGGGTCAGTTTTTCTTTAACCACTTCAAGATTTATAGGTCCTTATAGGTTACTTGAATTAACGTGGTTTTCTTTGGAATTGAATTACTGTTTGTTGTTTGTGGAATTGTGACGTATGTGGTTTTCTTTGGAATTATGTGTTATGTATGTGGTTTTCTGCTTTTGTATTATACTTCTTTATACTAACATGGTTTGATTCAATGCTTTAAAAATTCACTTTGGATAGGAACTACTTTTCTACTTTATGTTCCATTCACTGATTGTCATTGCTTCTATTTCCTCAAACTCCATGCTTTAATATTTCCTCAAATTCAACTCTTTAACATGTTTATATGCATGCAGTCAAGTTTACATGGCCCGAGAGATCCAAACTCGTGAAATCGTTGCTCTCAAGAAAATAAGAATGGACAATGAGAAAGAAGGGGTATGTATATCTTTCATCACCCTTCCTGCACGTCTTTTTCAATTCGTTTCAAATTCCGCTAGATTACCTCTCAATCGTTTTTAAATTATGTCATTTCAGTTTCCTATAACTGCTATACGAGAAATCAAAATTCTAAAGAAACTAAATCATGAAAATGTAATCAAATTGAAGGAAATCGTCACATCTCCAGGTACTTTATTCTATGTTGATCTTAATGTTTTTTTTAACTGATTTCTATTCAAAACGATGTAGGCTTGAGAAAGATTCCTTTTGTGACTTTACATTTTTGCTCTCTGATACAGGTCTTGAGAAAGATGATCAAGGGAGGCCAGGCAAGCTATTCTTTTTCATGATATTTTACATTAGTATATGATATGCTCTAT
The DNA here is from genome assembly GCF_029867415.1 of Vicia villosa. Classification (NCBI taxonomy): domain Eukaryota; kingdom Viridiplantae; phylum Streptophyta; class Magnoliopsida; order Fabales; family Fabaceae; genus Vicia; species Vicia villosa. Next base: position 152,133,814 of record NC_081181.1, read on the forward strand.
GCTTTTACTGTTTTCCGCTGTTGTGTTGGGATTGCACAGATGGCAACAAATACAAAGGTGACATATATATGGTCTTCGAATATATGGACCATGATTTAAGGGGTCTTGCAGACCGGCCTGGCGTGAGGTTTACTGTCCCTCAAATTAAGGTATGACAGTTGAAATGTAAATTCACACACTAATAATTAATATTTTATTGATGATTGAGTTGTTTTTTCTTTCCTCAAAAGTGTTACATGAGGCAGCTCTTGACAGGACTTCATTATTGTCATGTCAATCAAGTGCTTCACCGTGATATCAAAGGTTCTCTTTTTGTGAAAATCTTCCAAAGTGCTGCATGTCCAAGGTTTTGATTTTAGTTCTTACCAAATCTATTATTTTCGTGTGATGTATTTTGTTTCTCTGCAGGACCAAATCTTCTCATCGATAATGAAGGTAATCTGAAACTGGCAGATTTTGGATTGGCACGGTCATTTTCAAATGAGCATAATGCAAGCCTTACAAATCGAGTCATCACTTTATGGTACAGGTAATTGATCTTGATTTTATCCCGTCACTAGTGTTTGGTTTTAACTTTGGCTTGCCTAAGTTTATTTCACCATATATTTAGACCCCCCGAGTTACTATTGGGGACTACAAGGTATGGGCCAGCGGTAGACATGTGGTCCGTTGGGTGCATTTTCGCCGAGCTTCTTTATGGGAAGCCCATCTTTCCTGGAAAAGATGAGGTTAGTGATACTTTATATATAAATCTTGAGCAGAGACAGGAGTACTGTTGAATGTTTTTGTTTTTTGAGAAACTTTATTGGCCAGGTTTGGTTTAATCCTTTATATTTCCAAAACTCCCTTCAGCTATGCATTATTGCATGAGGAAAAAGATTTTTCATATCACTTGCTCAGCTGTTCTGTCTTTGTCTTAGTAGTGGCTTTTATACTTATGGTGTCATTCCTAATAATGGTTTCTTTATGAAAATGTGTTTCCATTATATACTTAAACCAATGCATTATATGATTAGTACATTGTTCACATGGCTAGATATTTTTTGTTGTATTTGCTTTTACAATGCAAGTTTTCTTTTTTACTATTGTAGCCTGAGCAAGTAACTAGGATTTTTAGGCTTTGTGGAACCCCGGACGAGGTGAACTGGCCAGGAGTCCAGGAGACTCCTTGGTACAATCACTTTAAGCCGAAAAGAACGATGAAAAGGTGTCTGAGGGGTGCTTTCAGACAGTAAGTATCAGATTGCAAACATCATTATTCATATATGCATTTTTATAGACTAAAAAACATACAATGTATTCTCTTGCATTATCTTTTAGCTGTAACTGATTGTATCTGAATGGCTTTTGTATGTGACTTAAATTCAAGTTTTGATCCTCATGCATTGGAGTTGTTGGACAAGATGCTCACACTCGATCCAGCTCAGGTATATCACTTCATCACTTGTGGGTCCATTCTATTAATTGCTAAATAAATGTATAATTGTTATTTTACATGGAGGATTTAGAAGAAGCGATAAGCGTTGCATCAGATCTGAGTCCTTTGTTAAATGCCATCGCTAACGCAAATTCGATTCCGTTGCCTTCTGAATGTGTTTCTCTTCTCAGAACTGAAAACCCTTTTTTTTCTTTTCGTTTTGTTGCAACCTACTTGGTTTTTATTTTCTTTCGATAATATAAACAACCATAGTTTCCCCAAGTTTTGAGAAAATGTTTATGAATAAAATAATTGAAGTCAATAATTTTTTTTGGTTAGTAGTCAATAATTTTTTTTTTTTGAGCTTATGATCTAGTTTTGGTCGAGTGACCCTTTAATGCAATCCATGTAGCCGACTCCACTTGGTGGAATAAGGCTTGGTTGTTGTTGTTGACGACTCTATAATGTGATTAAAATTTAATAAAAAGTTGATGACATAATGTTGGTGACACAGAATTGGGCTGTGTTGTTTTGAAGTGTGGGCCAATGACATTATTATTCAGCATGCTTTTATGATGAAACAATTAACTTCTTGATCTGCATCATATAATTTCTTTTTCTTTTTGATTTATTAATAGAGAATTTCTGCGAAGGACGCACTTGATGCTGAGTACTTCTGGACTGATCCTTTACCATGTGATCCTAAGAGGTATGGACCTTCATGCACTTAAGTTTTTCATTTTCAAGATGAAATTTTACCTCGATCTTCATGAGATAAATGGCCGTTATTTAATTCATCTATAACTTCTTGTTTCCATCAATTAATCATTTTCTACGCATTTTAACTCATCATTACCCTCATTTTTTTCTTAGTTTACCCAAGTATGAGTCCTCACATGAGTTTCAGACCAAGAAAAAGCGTCAGCAACAATGGCAAAATGAAGAATACGCCAAGCGTCTTAAAATGCCTGCAGGACCCCATTGTGGTCCTTGTGGTGGAGGTGGAAGTGGCTATTCAGTTGGAGCTCGAAATTATCCTCAAGGTGGTCTTCATGGGTAGGAATCGCGAACAACAGTATGTTAGGGGCAGCACTGAAACATTTATTGTTCATTTTGTGATGCTCTGTGAGATGGTAGATTGAGAGTATTTGAGAAAAACATATATTTCCTATGGATTTTAGATTGTAAATATACTTTGAATGAAAGCAATTTACTTCAGCACTATGTCTATATGTTACAAGCCTGCTGTTCAAGTTAATTGTTTATTGAATACACCCCTTTTTACTGAATTTTTTCTGCACACTTGAAAACTACAATACATGGTAATTCAGTTGTAATTTTAAGACAATATATCAACTTAGTTGTACTATTGCATGAGGAAATCGACAAGAATTTGGGCCAAGATGCTCTCCATTTCTATAATAAACTAGTAAACGCACGGGTCGCGCAATGTCATTAATTTCTATATTTACTCCAGGAGTAAAGAAATACATCGTTATTCTATCTTTCTGCCATTGAATTTTGGATAAGTGGTTTTATGATTAGAAATAGTAACTTTTTTTTTTATGGGAAAAGCTATTTCATTAAGAGAAAAGCCAAGAGACATTACAAACACCAATAGACTTATGGTATAGGACAAACCCCATCCATATTTGAGAATTATCTAAGACATTACACATATGTCTTTTTCCAAATCCAATTAAGGATGATTTCTTTGACTTGTGTATGCGCATATCGACTTCCTTTGTTCTCAAAATTGTCCCTTTTCATGGAAAGCTCAAAACTTTGTTGTTGACTAGAGATAGTGTTACTCCAAAACGCAAAAATCCTTTGAGGCTTTTTATCAAACACCATGAGTGCAGTCTTAAAACCCAAATGACCAAAGCATAAAATAGACAACACAAGGACATAAAAAGCTAGATCTAAGAGAGGGACATAATACAACCTGTTGTAAAACCACGACGACTTTGGGGTGCGCGAATCGTAGCCAATAGAGCATAAATCGAGGAAAGGGGCGGCTTTGAGATGCTAAGACCAACCTTGAGGATATTTTCATCTTCTAGTAGTGGTGGTGGCTCAGGAGGCGGTCGGTTCAACAGAGAGGAGGATGGTTGAGTGGTGGTTTGCAGTGGAAGGAGGGAAAATCCGATGAGGGGGGTAGACTTGATGGACGTATGAGAGTGGGGTTGGGTGAAAGAGGGATTACCCTTCATAGAAGGAGGAGAGACCACCATAAAAGTGGTAGATGAGAGCCACCATGAAGGTGGGGGGCAGCCACCAACAAACCCTAAAGGTTTGGGAGGAGGTATTCTAGAGAGAAGAGAGAGCATCTCTCTCTAGAGAAGGGTTTTCTTTTGACGTGACACACTTTTTAGAAATAGTAATTCATATATATATGAGAAGTTGGATAGTAATAATTCAAATTAAATTAAAATAACAAAATATATCCTAAAATTAATTAGATAAATTATAATGTGGATTTGTTTGAATTAACCACCATTATATTTGGATAATGTGAATAATTAGTAGTCAAGTAATATTAAAATAATTAAATCATTTCTTAAATTAAATATAATTATTATAATTAACCTTTATTGTAATTAAACTATTATAGTTAGAGAATTTGAATGAATATTCTATGTTGCATTTAGGCCGTATTGAAATGTTACGGGTATCACAACCCGTTGGTAATGGTAAACATATCAAGTTGGACAGTTTAATCTCAGTAGTGAACTAATATTAAAAGGGTAATGAAGTGGATTTTTTTTATAGAAATTGTGCATTGTTTTCATTAAAAGTTGATAATTAATGTGTTTATTAAGTTTTCCAATACAAATTTTTTCTATTTAGGTTTCTTAACATGTGCCCCAAAGACATATTTTAGCTTTATCCATATTAAAATAATTAAATTATTTCTTAAATTAAATATAATTATTACGATTAACATTTACTATAATTAATCCATTATAGTTAGAGAAATTGATTAAATGCAGTGTATCACAATCAATTTGTAATTAACATTTATGACGTTTTATTCTATTGTTTTGAAATGTTAGAGTGTTTCACAACCTGTTAATAATTGCGAACATACCAACTTGAACCGTTTAATCTGCTATCAAAGATCTTTTTCCCGAGAAAGTGACACGTTTCGCTAGGCATGTCTTCCATTTATCCTGAGATTACACATGTCTCTTCTTCAAAACTGGATAAGGACGAATTACAATTATCTCTTTATCAAATTCAAACTCCTCATCGAATACAATTTCAGTATTACTTTCATCGAATCCTAACTTCAAACTTAGAAAATATTTCTAAGTCTTATCTAACATCTCCCTCTCATGCAAGGGTGACTTCGACTAGGAATTACCAACAAATTCCTGTCGAAAACCAGAAATACCTTAAAAAACATTTCCTTTTTTACTCATCACATTAAGTCAAGCTTGACGTCAAAAACTTTCAGCTAACAAATTGCCCCCCAAAAAATCATTTTCGACATAGTGAAGAAAAAGGCATTTTTTGAAATTTCTTTTCAACGCCATTAACTCTTCAACTGCTATGACATCATAATCATTATGACACTTTTCTCAAACATATCCTTAAAACCCATATGAGAATCTATGTACAATCATCATGCCTCTAGTTCCTAGGATATCGTGGGCTAGCTTTAACTGCCATCGTCTTCTCATAGGCTTTTTTCGAGTGACATGTGTCCCACCAACATTTCAACCATCAATTCTCATGTGAAAACCACTTCCACTTCACACTCTATAAGTACCTCTTTTCAACACTTTTCCTTACTCTGCATTTTCTTAGACGGCAAGTCTCTTCTCCTCTTCTCTTCATCTTCTTCACAAAAAATACCCATTTTTCTTCTTAAGCTTGTTGCAGTAATGGCATCATCCACTACAATCAGCGAAGAATCATCAAAGAAGACACATGAATCCAAGAAAATTCCTGGTCTTCCTCCGGTTCACAAAATCTTAGGGCCAAAGGTTATGGGTAACCAACAATATGTGCCCGAGCTTCTCACTAAAGAACAACGAAGGATTTGCCAGTCACAAGTATTAATCCCTATCTCTATTACTGGTAAAACTCATGATATGTTAGGACCCTTATTAGACCCAACTGATGATCCTGAAAAATTTAAGGATTTCTTCCCAACATACTGTAGATACAAACCCATAGCAAATACTAGGAAACCTAAGGCTAGTGATGAGGATCACACTGAGGAAAATCCTCATCCTGATCAACAAGGTAACCCTTTAACTTGACATACATGAATAATGGTTTTAGGGTTTTTCAATCCCTCCCTTTGTTTGAAGACCCCTTTGATTATATAGGTTGGCTAGAGAAGATAGAAAAGAAAAAAATCCCAAGTCTGGAAAGCCATAGGTATTTTTGACTTGATCAAGTCGTCGAAAGTAGGACCTGCATATTACCAAACCATGCTAGTTTCATCTTTATATATTTAGGATAACACCCATCATACTTTTCATCTTCCTTGCGAAATGATGACACCCACTCCTTTTAACATAGCCACCATTGTTGGGCTTAAACCCACTGGCGAAACCTATGATCCAAACTTTATGGATGAGGACACGATTGAGTTTGATACCTCCAGAGTTGCGTTCACCACTCATATCAAACACTATCATAATAAGGAATCTGATGAAGTCTCTAATCAAGAGCATATTGCCTTCCTTGTTTTATGGCTATCCTGCTATGTGTTTTTCTCGAGGTCTCTACAAGTGCCAAAGAAGTTTCTCACTATGGTGAACCAAGTTCATGCTAGGCATGACCCTTGCCTTGGAGAAATGATTTTGGGCAACCTCTACGAGTCCTTGGGCGAAGTAGAAACTGATCTCAAGAATCCCAAAAAGAAAGGGAACTTACTACTGGCTGGTCCTTTCTGGTTGCTCCAACTGTGGTTGAATGCCACCTTCGAAGCATCTTTACCGATTCTCAACCCCATGAACACAGATGCTAATTAAATAAGGAACACGAGGGTTGAAGGGACGCACATGGTGAAAATGATGCATAGTGACGAAGTACGAAACCTTAAGCAAACTTTCACTAGCTATGTGACGATGTTTGCTAAGCGCTATAACTTTACTCCATCCATGGCTCCCTTCGCCTGTAGGAAGTATGAACCTGAATGGTTTACAAGAAAGTTTCCTCCTCCATCGAAAGACCAAGAAGCATAATCTGTTTCCTTATGGGAAGCATTCCTTACCCCTAAAATGTTGCCACTTAGACTACGTCCATCGAAGAATTAAATCACTTTGTTGAGCTACCGACCTAACCTTGTCGCTCAATAATTTGGACTTATTCAGGTTTTGCCGAAGCCTCTTTTTGACAAGAAAAATGCGCTTCTTCTTTAGAACATGATCCACATAGAAGCTTCCAGCAACAACTATATAGCCAGATACTCAGGAAAAACACGACTTACTTCTGTGGCATTCAAACCATATTTCCTCTGTACTCCAAGTTCGATATCTGGTGGCATGATTACTACACCAAGGAGTTTTTTTTATGTTCATGAATTTAAGCAACATCTTACCAAAGCTTTCACCTCTATGCAGGAAAGAGTCAAGAAAGGTATTTAGACTCACATCAAAGAAGTCCAAGCGTTTCAAAAGTACTTTGAAACTGCCTATAGACTTGACGATCTTAGTCGAACCATCCATGAAGCTGCAGATACTTAAAAAAATTATTAAGAAAATGGAGAATTTAAAATTGCCTTCGTATGTTAAACCTGAACAACAGTACAAAACAACTTTTAATATGTATCCTCATGAATTCCCTCGACTGCTAAGTGTTGAATTTAGTGTGGCTTTCAGCCCTCCTTTTTTAAACTGGTTCGTCTGTGGGGATTTTGTAAAAATCCTTCGACAAGAACACGTTCAAAGGGCATCTTCATATTGGCATAGAACACGTTCCCGTTTTTCCCCCTTCGAATTTATGAGTTTGCTCATAGTAACAAGTTCCACTTGGTCAAGTGTGGAGTTCTCAGGGGCCAGCATGAGACCATATTCAATCAAACTCAAATACTCATTTGATCACAACAAACTTTCCATTATCTCAGCATAATGACCATAGAAACCATCAAAATTTTGAAATTGATGGTGGTGAAAATTCGAATATATGTTTATTGCAAGAAAAAAAATTGATAGCACAAAGAGAGAAAAAACAAAAGGAGTCTTAATGAGTTCTTAAGGGATACTAACTAACTCAAATGGTTTGAAACCAACCAGCCAAACAAAACTGTGTTTTGTGATAAAAAAAGGAGTCGAACCGAACTCTAGATACCAATTCTAGATACCAATTGTTGAATAAAATGATCAATCTCATTTATTAGAATTATGCACACATGTAATATATACACTACAAGATATACTCTCTCTAGCAACATAATGTAGCGACGTGAAATTCACGTGGGCATTTATTTCCAGTTGCGACGTGAAAATAACTTAGCAACCTTTTTTTAAATTTTAAATAACTTAATAGACATAAAGTAATAAGGAAATAGGCATTGGGGTATATGAAAATGGTTGTGACATGGGTTTCACGTCGCTATATTAAAGTTATTAAATTTAAATAGAAAAAGCTATAACATTCACGTGGGGGGGAGATTCAAATTTTAAAAAATTTAGTTGTGAAGTGAAACCAACGTCTCTACGTTCTGACGTGGTTTCCACGTTGCTAATAAAGTCAAATTATAACTCTGCCACACCTGCTCTGCGTGCAGGAACATGTTTCCCATGTAAATTATTTGCGACGTGGGAATCACGTCGCTACCTTTTAACGTGGTTTCCACGTCGATATTGCTTTGCCACACGTGCCCCCGCGACATAGGAGCCCACATCGTTATGTTTTGATTGTGACGTGATTTTCAATATTGCGGCGTGTCTTCCACGTCGCTGAAGAGCATATTTTTTTGTAGTGATATAAGTTGTCATGGCAAGACACAAAACTATACAATAGTCTGTTTGCGACATAAGAAATAGTTACTTTATATGAAGTAACCAAGTAACCAACTAACTACTTTAATCCTAAATATAACGCTCATATATATATATATATATATATATATATATATATATATATATATATATATATATATATATATATATATATATATATATATATATATATATATATATATATATAATATTTTTTTCGTTAAATCAGCTCAATTGATAGTTATGCATAAATATCAAATATAGAGTTGTCGATTCAAATTCGCGACATCTCATGTGTTCATCGTTAATGGATGAACTCCTGCCACTAAACTACATGACAAAAATACATGTAATTTGTTTTTGCTTAAATTTCATATTTAATCATATTGAAAAATAGGATTTTTAAGAAATAGGTGATTTTAATTACTCCTTTTAAACAAGGCGATGGTATTATAGAGAATAGGTCAAAAGCTATATATTGAAGGAGATGATGTATACTCCTTTAAACAGTAATATATGGTTTAATTAGTGGCAACTGTATTATGAGATAGGCACAACTAGATATGCATCACATTCGACTTAATTGTAAGGATTAAGTTGAACGAGTCCTTCACGATTATCTACTAGTGGGCATTGAAGAGACTAGAGCTTCAAACATTACACGAAGGCATAACTTGTGTGGCTTACTCTCATGATATGTCATTTCAAAAGCCAAAGCCAATTAAGATGTTCCACTCACTTAAAAGACCAGACAAGATGGATTCTTGACCCTTTCAACAAAACATGTAATGCACGGCGAAAGTATTTAATTCACTCTCACACAATTAAGGCTCCAATCCTCTTAATTCAATTTACAATATATTGTTGCCACTTTAGTCTCAATACTATATTTTCTTAATTGATAGCTTCAGTGTTCATTGAAGTGAATTCTAACAAAAATGAGTTTTTTTACGGTCTAGGTTAAGTCTCTCTTCGGTAAGATTAACGATTAGGTAATAAGTTAGCTGATAATTTATAGATTATGGTTTATAATTGATGGCTGATAGTTTAGAGTTTATAATTGATAACCGATGACTAATATCTGATGAACAAATTAAAGTGATTAATAAAATTAACGGTTTAACTAGCTGATAAATGTAAAATGACATAAAAAAATATTTCTTAATTAATAATTAAATATATATTTAAAATAGTTAAAAATTGTAAGGGTAATAATGAAAGAGAAAATGATGAGATATAAGCTATAAGCTAAAATAAGTAGCGTCTGAAAAATAAGCTATAAGTTAGTAAAATAATTTATAAGTTTGTGATAAAAAACTGTTGCCAAATAGGTCTATACGAGCTTATAAACAATAAACTATAAACTATAAGCTCAAAACATGACTTGTCAAACAGGGCCTAAACTACTATTCCTTTTACTATGGGTATAAGTTATGTCGTCGTCAACAATTTACGATCAAACCTGTTTAAATCTCAATTCGGTCTACTTCTAACTCATTTGATAAATAAAATAGATTAAAATATTTTTAAGAATTAACTAATTAAATTAAATTGTGTTAGGCTATTTTAATTTAATTAGGGGTGTGCATGGATCAATAACCAAACCAAATTGAACCATATATATGGTTTGGTTTGGATCTTAAAATTATTTTATTAAAACCGATTTCTTTTTTTAAAACCGGTTTACATATGGATTAGTTCGGTTCTAAACCGGTTTTTCACAAAAAGCAGTTTTAACAAAAAACCGGTTTTATACCGGTTCTCTCAAAACAAATTTTTATTTTCTTTTAAAAAACCAATTTTAAAACCAGATTTATAAAAAAAAACAGTTTTAAAACCAGATTTATAAAAAAATCAATTTTATATCAAAAATGGTTTTATTTTTTTTAATCATCCTTTTTATTTTAACTAGTTCTAAAACTAGTTTATGACAAAAACAATTATTTTAAAAAATTGGTTTAAACTTGACTCTTATAATCTTCATAAACAATATCTTGATTAAAAATTACTTCTATTAGAAAGTGAAAAGGAAATAGTCTCTGAAACAAATATACCATCAATTTAGGCAGACTGGGTCGGAGACTGTTTTTGGGAGAGTTTCTCATTCTGGGAATGACATGATAGGTAAGAAGGCTATGGCATGTGGGGATGTTCCGATGGTAAATGAGGCGGATCAAAGGACTGTTAGGGACACTTTGGTTCGGGATGAAGTTACCGATTCGATCTCAACATCCTCCTCTTTCGTCCCAAACTCTGTTCAGCAACTCAATTATGAACATAAATCTGTTATCAACGAGATTACTAAGGAAACCAGTAATGATGTGGTAACAGTGGGGGGGAAAGGCGGCGTGATAACTTACCCGTTATCTTTTGATGGAGCTGTTCACCAAGTTAAAAGGAGGAAGAAACAATCTCTGAGGAAACTAACCTTCAAAAAACTTTCTGAGGCGGGTGGTTCTCTTCACAAAAAATCCATTCTGTCGGTGAATAAAAACAAATTAAAAGAGCTGAAAGGAGTTGGCGTGAAGGCTGCCCACTGTAAATCTGATTCTGGAATAATAGCTACTGTGAGTGCTGTTGCGAAAACAGAACCGACTCCGTCCTTGGGCGATAGCCTGGGATATTCTTCTTCTGTCTTTAGTGAGTTTGGTGACATAGCCAGGAATAATTTCAGGTTGTGGGGCAATCTTGATTGTGAGTCGGGCTCCAAAATTTGGAAAGCCATGGAAACATTGGGCGTTGTTAATTATGGTGAGGAAGAGGCGGTGATAAAGAGGTTGGAGGTTTTGGAAGAGGAGGCAACATCTAGAAGGGATAGTAGGAAGGAGATCAAAAAAGGTGCATTATGTTAATTGGCTCATTGAACATAAGAGGGGGGGTAGTGCTTTGAAAAGGAAAAGAGTTAGTGCTTTAATATCAAAGATTAAGGCGGATATTTTTTTGATTCAAGAAACAAAGATGGTGGATATGCAAGATTGGATGGCAAAAAGTTTTTGGAGGAATAATAACATTGGTTATTCTTACTCAAATTCGGTGGGTAGGTCGGGAGGGCTATTAACGTTATGGAAGAATGAGAAATTGGAGGTGGTGTCTAGTTTCAAAGGTGAGGGATATCTCGGTATCAAGTTCATGAAATCCAATAGGTTTTTTTACTTGGTTAATATTTATTCGTCGTGTGAGTTGTCTAAGAAGAGATATTTGTGGAGGAGGATTTTGGAGTTGAAGGAGGCGCATAAGGATGGAGAATGGATTTTAGGGGGAGACTTTAATGCTACAAAGAATCGTTCGGAGAGAAGAGGTAGAGGTATGAATTCTAATTCAAATGTAAATTCCGTTGAGATGAATGAATTTGTGGAATTTATTGACGAGAGTTTGTTGGTGGATGTTCCTTGCAAAGGAAAGAAGTTCACATGGTATAACGGAGGGGGAAACTCGATGAGTAGGATTGATAGATTTCTCCTTTCGGAGAATGTCGTGAACGATTGGGGAGTGGTGGGGCAATTTGTGGGTAACCGTGATATTTCCGACCATTGCCCTATATGGTTAGAAGTTGATAATAATGATTGGGGTCCAAAATCGTTCAAATTTAACAATGAATGGTTTTCTTTAGCTTCGTTTTACCCCTTTGTTGAAAAGGAGTGGAATGATATTAAGGTGGAAGGGAGAGGAGATTATGTTTTGAAAGAGAAACTTTTCCGTTTGAAGAATAGAATAAAGTGGTGGAATAAAGAGGTGTTTGGCAAGATTGAGTTGGAAATAGAGGAAGGAGTGAGAGACATTAATTTTGGTGATGATAGGTTGGAAGTGGAAGCGGAAGATCTACACCCCGATATAATCAAAGGGAGAAAGGAGGCAACTAGTAGGTTTTGGACAAGGTTGAGAATCAAAGAGAATATGTTTGTTCAAAAATCTAGATTGAGATGGCTTAAGGAGGGGGATTCCAATAGCGGCCTCTTTCACAAAGTTATGAAGGATAATAGGAATCATAATCACATTGGTCCTATTAATTCATCTAGAGGCATGCTAGATTCGGTGGATAGGATTAAGGAGGAAGTTGTTCATCATTTTTCTAACAAATTTCATGGCTTTGACGAGGGCAATGCTAGGCTTGATGGGATTTCTTTTGATTGCATTAGTGAGGAGGAGAAAGGTTGGCTCGAGAGAGAGTTCCAAGAAGAGGAAATTTTGGAGGCTATTAATTGTTGTGGTGGTTCTAAAAGCCCGGGTCCGGATGGTTACTCTTTCCTTTTTATTAAAAAGTGTTGGCCTATTTTGAGAAAGGATTTTTTGAGGTATTTTGAACATGTTTTTAATGGAGGCGAATTGTCTAAGGTAATCACTTCTTCCTTTTTAGCTTTGATTCCGAAAGGTTCAAGTCCGTTATGTTTGGATGATTATAGGCCGATTTGTTTGGTGGGGTGTATGTATAAAGTGGTGGCAAAATTATTGGCGGGAAGATTGAAACATGTGTTGAATTCGGTTGTTTCGCATTGTCAAAGTGCTTTTGTTCCGGGTAGACAATTGCTTGATGGAGTGCTTGTGGCCAATGAGGTGGTTGACTTTGCTCGAAAGGAAGGAGGTTCTTGTCTTCTTTTTCAAAGTAGACTTCGAAAAGGCGTATGACAAAGTATCGTGGAACTTCCTTCGATATCTTTTGGTCAAAATGGGGTTTGGAGCTAAATGGAGGAAGTGGATGGATTTATTGATTTTCAAAAGTAATATGTCGGTGATGGTTAACGGTAGTCCAACAAAGGAATTTGTTGTTAATAGAGGCTTAAGACAAGGAGATCCGTTATCTCCTTTTCTTTTTGTTTTGGTGACGGAGGCTCTCACGAGATTGGTTAGAAAATCTATAGAGATTGGTGATTTTGAGGCTTTCGATTTTAAAAGAAGATGCGAGGTGGACATTCTTCAATTTGCGGATGACACTTTGTTGGTCGGAACGGGGACTTGGAAACATGTTAAGGCTTTAAAGATTGTTTTGAGATCCTTCGAAATTGTGTCGGGTCTTGGTATAAACTTTCACAAAAGCAAGTTGATTGGTATTAATGTGTCTTCTCATTTTTTGGATGCCGCGGCTTTTTATCTTTCTTGTAGGGTTGAAGACAACAATTTTTTGTTTCTTGGTATTCCTATTGGTAGCAATCCTAGGAAGGAAGCGACTTGGGCTCCTTTAATGGAGAAGTTGAAAAAGAAATTATCCGGATGGAAGGCTAGATTTCTAAATCTCAGAGGGAGGTTAACTCTTTTAAAGTCTATTTTGAGTCCGTTATTTATCTTTACTATGTCCTTTTATAAAATGCCGGCTAGGGTGGTAAAAGCGATAACGGCGATCCAAAGCAATTTTCTATGGGGAGGTGGGGGTGATAATCGGATTATTCATTGGGTTGGTTGGAAAGGTGTGACTCTCCCTTTCGAGAAAGGTGGGCTAGGGATTAAAAATATTGCCGAGTTCAATTTGGCTCTTTTGAACAAGTGGAGGTGGAGGATAGCTCAAGGTCATAAGTCTTTATGGTTAGATGTGTTAAAGGCCCGGTACGGTGATTTGTGCTTGCAAATTATTTGTGATGGAGATGCTCACAAGCTTGCTTCCTCTTCTTTTTGGTGGAGAGATATTTTAAAGGTTAGTAGTGTTTATTCTAATTCTTTAGATATTGATCCCATTGTATCGTCTTGCAAATTCATTGTTGGAAATGGGTATAATACCCCTTTTTGGGAGTCTTGTTGGTTGAACAATTGTTTTTTAAAGGAGGTTTTTCCGGATCTTTTTTTGGCTTCTTCTTTGAAAAACGTTTCAGTAGCGGTTATGGGTGAGTGGAACAATGGTTGTTGGAAGTGGGGGGACCTTGGTATTCCGGTTGCGGGTAGGGATGTGGTCTTTTTAAACTCTCTTTTGGTGTTGAAGAATCTTTTGGACTCTTTTGGTAGTGTTAATTCTTCGAAGGATTGTGTGGTTTGGATGTTGGATTTGGAAAAAGGTTATTCGGTTGCTTCTTGTTATGATTTGTATGCTTCTAGGCGTATCCCTTATGGCCCTCCGGCAAAGGGTGATGAGGCTTTTAATTTGTTGTGGAAAACGGATGTTCCGTATAAGATAAAAGCGTTTGGTTGGAGGCTCTTTTTGAATAGGTTACCTACCAAAGATTTATTGGTGTATAGAGGTATAGATATCCCTTTTAGTAATTTAAATTGCATTTTTTGTGAAGCTCATGTGAAAGAGGTGGATCATTTGTTTTCTAAATGTTATGTGATTAAGTTGGTTTGGAATGAAATTGCTTCGTGGGTGGGATTTCCTGGTTGGATGGAGGAAGAATGTGCATCTTTTTTTGTGAATTGGCATTCTTTGAGCCGTAGTAAAAAGTTCAAAAGCGGCAAATTGGGGGTGCTTTGGTTAGCCACAGCTTGGATAATTTGGTTAACTAGGAATGCTTTTTGTTTTAGGGAGGAAGTGTGGAACATAAATAATATGGTTTGGAGCATCAAGTTTTTGGTTTGGAGGTGGTCTTCTTATGGCAATATTACACATTCCAATTGTTGTTTTTATGATTTTTACAAAGATCCTTTGTATTTCATGTCGTAATTGTAATTGGTTGTAATATTGTTCGTTGTAGGCTTTGTGCCGTGTATTTTGTACATGGGTTGGGGAACCCCCTTTGTTCTCCTTTTAATTTATCTCTTGCTTTCAAAAAAAAAAATCAAATGAATACAGTCCAGACCAATACAACTTTAATACATAACCAAAATAATGCAGGAAAAACAAAAGTACTGACTAATTTGCCCAAACAAAAAAACTAGATACTAATAACACTCAACAGAATTATCGGCCAACATCCAGAATATGTTTGGAAACTAAGTAACCATGAAGCAAAATAATTAGCTTTCTTACAGCTTCATTTACGTATGTGATATAATCAATTTTATTTAAAAGAACAAGGATTGAGAACTTTCATGACAAAAATACAAGGATTGAATACATAGCCACTTGATCTAAAGGGCTTTGACACATAAAACAATAACCCAAGCTTCATTTACGCATAGAAAACCGATTCAAAGGCATGATTAAACTAATCTCACATCTAAACAATCTTCTAAAACCTCTGTAGTCTATACATTATTCCCATATGAATATATCCAATCCAATCATTTGCTTTATAGTATTCTCAAATAGTTAACATACTTGGAACCATAGGGACTAAAAAAATGAAATATTTCAGTATTAAAGAAAGGATCTAATGAACATTAACTAATACTGTAAGCTAAAAATGGCCTATAAAGAAAGACTTGTCTACTAAAACTTCTCAATCTTAGACAACAAATTCTAGATTAGATACATATTTCAAGCTACTGTTTGAATCTTTTTCAGATTTAAAGGATTTGTTCGAAACAGGCTTAAAACATGGTAAATTTCAGTTTGAGGGGGAGTAGAATATCTAGCAGATGTCTCATAAAATCACAATAACATTGTTGAATATTGAGCATCATATTCTTAAAAAACTTGTTCAAAACATTTTTCTAAACATAATTTGTTCAAAACAAACCTGAAAACTCGATTTCAAAAAGGAAATAAACAACACTAAGACACCAAATATATTAAATTTCAATATTTCACAAATACTTCAACAACTTAGCTAACTTAGTATACTTTTCTGATACATTAATCCAAGTATCCAACAACCATCATCACCAAGCATAAAAACAAAAACAACCATTAAGAATGTTAGTTTCGAATAATCTTCAAAAGGGGTTTCAAATAATCTTCAAATAGTAATAGAGAGAAGTTAGAGTTTTGTGTACCTTCAAGAAGTTTCTGACACGGCGAAGGTGAAGGAGAATCGGAGATTGGATGGAATGAGAGATAGGGTGTAAAGAGAGTCGAAGATGGAGAGGGTGAAGGAGAATCGGGAGGATGGTGGTGCTTCCATTTTGGGAATCAGGGTTTAGCAATTGAAATTTGTGACAACTGGCGAAAGAGAAGAGAGAGTTGAGAGAGTCTAAAATTGGGTACCCGATAAGCTGATCCAAATTGATTATTGGTTTACGATTTTTTTTGGTTTTGATAAATGGGCCACCGGTTCTAAAATTTTACTTTGGGCTGGATTTTTAAATATAGTTTAATTTGGATATAGATTTGGTTTATGGTTACTGGTTTTTTTGCACACCCCTAACCGACAATTGTTTCAACTCGAGGGCCTTCACAAACACGATGATCGGGGCCTGGAAGTTGAAGAACCAAGTGGAAACTTAGGAACTCAGCAAGAAATTATTTCTATTTCGGTTTACCACGAAAAGGGATTCGGAGAGCGTTTTGCGCAATGGTCCGTGGAGATTTGATCGAAACCTTCCTGTTCTAACCCATATCTCAGGGGAAGAACAACCATCGGAGTTAAATATGCATTACAGAGTTTTCTTGGTAAGAATCTACGAACTCCCTCTTATGCTCCGATCTAAAGTGATGGCAAAGAAATTAGGTGGAATCTTGGGGGAGTTTGAGAAGATGGATCATAAGGAAGTTCACATGAATGAGATATTTCTCAGGGTGAAAGTCACAGTTTACCTAAAACAACCACTAAAGAGAGGCACTGTGGTTTGATTCAAGGAACAACAGTAGCGATTTCACTTCAAGTATGAACGCCTTCCAACTTTCTACTTTGTTTGTGGTAGGTTAGGGCACCAGATGAAGGATTGCGAGGAGATATGTGATCTCAGTGATGATGGGTTTGAAGATCTCTAAGAAACAGATCTATCATTTGGGTCGTGGTTGAGAGCTTCACCTTTACCTAGGGTTCAAGAAGAGTAGAAGAAAAAGGAATCAACCTCAAGCTCTTGTAAGAAGAGTCTCTTTAATATTTCTTTAGGACAAAGTAAGTGTGATACCAAGGGCAAGGAGAAAGAGGGAGAATGGGAAGTGGAATAATTTGGAAGAGGGGGTAGTGGTAATGGGCGGGTAGAAGTTTCTCAAATTAAGGAGAAGTAAGTTGAAAACATAAATCCTCTTAAGATAGAAGCCATTGCATAATCCCTGGGAGCATTTGATATCTCGAACATGGGCACTGGGAATGGTGGTTCTACAAAGGGATCAGTGGTGAAGCGAAAAAATGGATAAGGAAACAAAACACAAGGAAAGTGAATAAGGCTCAAGAGCATAAATTGGAGATCGAAATGGGAAAGAGACAACTTATCGATGTTATGATAGTAAAGGGTACAATGGAGGAAGGAGGCAGTGGAGAAAAAAGAGGAAAAGTAGTATTGATTTGACAGAAATCCTAATCTTGCAACCAGAGGTGGTGTTGGAAGGCCAACACGGCTTAACCCAATGGAAATCTTAAGCTGGAAGTGCAGGGGGTTAGGGAGTCCCCGTGCAGTTAAAGCCTTGTTAAGGCTCACCCACATTGAAAATCCTGATTTAATTTTTGTTATGGAATCAAGACTTAAAGAGTAAGAAGTTCAGAGTATCCAATTGAAGAGTGGTTTCGGAGGCTGCCACATGGTGGAGTGAAATGAAGTGGGAAGGGAGAGAGTTCGGGGTCTTATTTTGCTGTGGAAGGAGAATTTACAGGTAAACATCTTATCGTTCTCTCTCAATCATATAAGAGGGGGGAGTTGTGGATGATTGTGATAATCCTGACTCGCATTTTCTTGGTGTTTATAGTTATCTAGAGGAACAAAACAAAAGGAATCAAGGAGTTGTGGTAACAACTTAGTCTATTTTGGAGACCTAAATGATACCTTGTTTAAGGAAGATGTGGCATGTGTTTAGATTCAAGGAGGTATGAAGCAGAGATTCTAGATGTGAGAAATTTGTGGACCAACTCTGGAATGACAATAATTTGATCGGGCAAAACAAATCCATTGTGATGCAAGGTTTAAATGATTTGTTTAAGAAGTACATGGTGGGGGTTGTTGGCAAAGAATTAAGGAGAATTGAAGAGCTGTTATCAAAGGAAATCTGTTGGGAGGTGGGTATGGATGACTTAAAGCTTCAACATTCTCTTGAGAGCCAAAGGGATAGACTCCTGCACATGGAGGAGATTATTTGGAGGCAAAGGAGCAGAGTGCTATGGCTGAAACATGGGGACATGAATACTATGTTCTTTCATGGAAAGGCCAACCAATAACATCAAACGAATGCTATTCAGAAGCTTAAAGACGAAAATGGCTTTTGGTTGAGAGGAGATGTACACTTCGAGAGGATCCTTGTCAACTAATTTTCAGAGATCTTTTCTTCTTCTATCCCTGCTAACATGGAGGATGCTTGTTCTATTGTGAGATGGAGACTTAGTGACACATTACTATTGACGCTCTCCCAAAATCTACAATATATTGTATCATAGTTATGGTTTGGTTTTGCGGAAGAGCAAAAGTGGACTTGGTATTAGTTCAAGGGATAGGTTACAAGAGGTTTGTTTATTAAAGGAATATTAATAGAATCAAGTGTGAGTGGTTAGTTGTGAAATTCTTTTATACGGATGGCAAGATGCTAGACACAAAGTTTGAACATTGTGTATGACGATTAGTACGTGTAGAAAACAAATAAAAGAAAAATATAAAATAACACTATGTAATACGGTGAACTGACTTTTTATCAATCGGAATGTCGCGGTTAAGCATGAGTCGCCACCGACTTTTATTTTATCCAAACTAAATCAGAAAGGCTAAAAGAAACAGAAAAAAACCTTTTAAAGAAATCTAAGTTCGGGGGTAATTTATGCAAAGGGAAGGTGTAAGGCACCCTTTGCATCCATGGTTTTCCATGGGCTCTTAATTGCTTTGCTTGCTCGTTTTCAGAAAATGTAGATGAAAGAGGAAAAAATGGACTTTAGCTCGTAAATGAGCGTAGCCAGTTTTTGAAGAATTTTGAGAAAGAATATAGAAAATAGAGCATGGCAAGGCAATTAGGGGCAATTATCTTAAACTCAGATGATAGGTCTCTTTTTAGCCTTTCAGAATGAAAGGGTCAATCCTTGCCATAAGAGGGCAGGAAGCCTTTCGTTTGGAGGTAGAAGGGTCATCGAATTATCATTCGCTCAAAGACTGACCCATGCCATAAAGAGGCAGGTAGTCTAAGAGGAAGGATCAGAATAGCCTTTTTTCGTAGGCAACCAGAGGATACCTCAGCCTTTTCCGTAGGCAACTTTCGAGGGTCGAGGTCATGTTAGTGTATCGAAGGCAGCATCATTAGGGACCATGACCTTTAATCGAGGCAACATGGCTGAGGTATCCTCGTATTCGAGGGACTGGCTATTCTGCACAAAATACAAGGCAACAAGGAAACAGGCAACAAGGAAACAGGCAACAAGGCAACAGAGAGGTTACCCAAAAGCGTGCGTGTGTGCACCAATCACGTGATTATATTCAATTATATTATCTTGTAAATTAATGAGGCTAATTCAATTTAATAGTTGTCACTCCTTATTTTACTAACCACGCAGATAATATAAGGCAAGAAGCAGTAATATGGGGAAGGGAAATTGTAACCAGCGGAGGAGAGGGGAATTGAAACCAGCGGGATGTAATTAAAACAAAAGGTTTAACACAAGTAATAATTGAGGACAGGGTTTAGGGTTACCAATGTTCGTAGCTTTGGCAATTTGACAAACCCTGAAAAGGTAAAAATAAACAAAAATAGGGTGAGTGCATTTATCAGTTCACAGGATAATTAGGGTTAATCCTAATTTAACAAATAAAAATAAAATTTAATAAATAAGTATTTAGAACAGGAAGAACACTTATCTTTTGATTTGATCTGACATGGTTGATAATCGGAAGAAGCCTCAAGGTTAACCCTGAAAGTGGCAAGGCAAAGGCAGAAAAATAGATGGAGTGAATGTATGCACAGTTCGAATATATAAGGGCAAACCCTAAAATCAAAAGGAAACAAAATAGACTTTACAATAAATTAAATACTTAGCTTTGTGAAGGGCGTGGCGCGTAGTCGGGAGATACTTGAAAAATCAACCCTGAAAAGGCACAGAAAAAGAAAGATTTCAGTGTAGGGCTAATTCTCGTAAACCCTGATTCGGTCGCAAGTTAACCCTGATTAATAGAATAAAAAACAAATTAATTGTTGGTTTTCAACCCAATTAATTAAATCGGCGAAAATCAGATTTTAATTGAATTAATTAATCCCAATATATTTTTTAACTAACTATGATTTTATAAAATTATTTAAAATAAAGAAAATAATTTGAAACAAATAATCATATAAAACAAATAGAAAATCCAAGTTTTATGTTTATGAAAAGGATTTAATCAATAAGACAAGTTATTACTAAATAAAAACTATTATAAATATATATATAACAAATAAGAAAATAATAAAATATAAATAAAATAAAAAGAATTGGGAGAAACTTAGCTGGTGGTTCAGTGAGACGCTTCTTTGAAATCTATGGTGCATCCCCAATTCAGTAAACGTTGGATCCAGCATGGTGAGATCTGAGGGCTGGTGTTGAAGATCCTATGGTGTATGCGCGTCACGTTCCACACAGGATCATTGTATGAATGCTAACAAATAAATTCAGTAAAATATATATGACCCTAGGGGGATCGAACTGACGCCCTCATGTATCTAGGGGTTTGGACAACACTCTCGTCCACTACGCCACTTCAATTTCGCTGTTAATGGAATGGGTTAGAACGAAAATAAAGAAAACTGAAATTTTAAAATTCAAGTCATCGCGCCAAAGCCCAGCGTCGTCTCCTTCGTTAGTGCTTCAGAATCTCAGACACCTTAGGCCACGGTTTTATGGTGTTTCCATATGTCATACCCCAAAATTTGCCCATACCATTTCTCTTATTCAAATTCAAAGCTCAAGAACACTTCCATACCATAAAAAATGAAAGAGTTATGATTGGTGCAAGTTGGGTAAAAAAAATTGAGAAAACCATAAAATCATAATCAGCGAAACTGAAGCTTTCAAGCTAATGGGCCCATAATAATTCATTTATTTTTATTTACTTATTTTATTTTGATTTTATTTAAAATCTAAATAAATCAAGTAAAATATAACAATATTTTGAATTAATTCAAGGAGATTTATTTTCATCCAAGTGGCCCATAAACCATTCCCTAATTATTTTTTATCTTTTATTTTTTGATCTTTATTTTATTTTATTATGAATTTATTCATGTAAATATAAATAAAATCAAAAAAATATGGAAATAGTTATGGATTGGATACTCCATATTTGCCTCTTGATTCAGTCAGAATAAAATCAGTTCCTAAAAGCAATAAACACGTGAAAATTGAAATAAGGGAGATTTGGATTGATTGAAGATAAAATCAGAAACTTTCAATATTTCTCCCTAATCAAATCTCAATCTGTTAATTATTGAAGATTTGATTCTTTTGTTCCTAACCTAATTACATCTCCTATAAAAACGAAGGAAATTGAGATCGCAAGAAAGAAAGGAGGATTGGTGGCTGCGACAGAGAACCATAAAAAGACTTCGAAGAACAAGAATTTTTTTTTCAATTTTTTGGTTTGGTTTTTGCAGGTGTTTCAAGCCAAATTAAAAGTCAAAACGTACTCCTGGAATCATTCAGAGACGATTCCAATCGACACCAACGCTGCAGCTTCGAGTAACACGCTCAACATAGCAACGGTTTGCCGAAAACATTTTTTTGTTCTAAGCATCACGATTCATGCATCATATACGTATATTGAAGCCATATTATTGTTCATATGAATGTGTGGATTGTTTCTGGGCTATTTTTTTTTAAAAGTTTGACGCAGGGACCTCGGAACACCATTGTTAGGGTTTTGAGTACTCCAAAAGGGGATTTATGGTAGAAGCAATTTCAGGTCGAATTGATGATTCCATTGAGTTCGTAAGGTCGTTTATACTCGATCTGGATATTTGGTTTGCGCTATTTGATGATGATTTGCAGGATGAAG
Source organism: Vicia villosa (assembly GCF_029867415.1). NCBI lineage: Eukaryota > Viridiplantae > Streptophyta > Magnoliopsida > Fabales > Fabaceae > Vicia > Vicia villosa. The sequence continues at coordinate 152,156,092 of NC_081181.1, forward strand.
ATAGGGAGACCTATGGCTACGGTGAAAAGCGTTGCTGAAGATGTCTGTGTTTCTGCAAAAGATAAACGAGGAAGAAGAGAGATGGCGCGCTGCGTTTTAAATTTTTTTGAATCTTTCGTTTATTTGATATGCAGCGCGTTGTGTTTTTTGTACAATATATGAAAACAGTAGAGTTGGCAAGCACATGGAGGCGTGACGATTGAAACCTGGGTTCGATCCCTGCTGAGGACTCTTATTTTTTTTACAAAATGCATATAGTGATTAGCTTATGGATCCAGTATGCTTGTCTCGTGCGTGACCAGAATGCATCCCCATCATCCTGTCCATCAGATCAATTCTCCAGACTCATCCAACGCATCTGAGGCTGCTAGTGCACCATGGACCACCATAGATGCGCCACACTGGATCATCCAGCTAAGTTTTCAATTTTTTTTTTCTTTTTTTATTACATAACATTGTTTTTTACTTTTAATATTGTTAATATTTTCATATATTATATAAAAATTTATTTTTTCTCTACAAAATATAAAAAAACTCTTTTTCTATCTTAAACTTTATTTTTATTCTTGATTATTCGATTTTTATTTTATTTATTTTAAAATAGAGTAAAAATTGCTTGAATTATTATTTTTTTTTCATAAATTAATTATGATTAATCAATTAAAATATACTTTGACCTTTTAAAGGTCCATATTTTATTTTTAATCGATTTAACTAATTAGGTCGAAGACCAATAATTAATTAAATCATTTATATTTTCTTATTTAAATCATACCTTAACTCAGGGTTTACGACGAACATTCCAATACACTGAAATATTTTCTTTTCGTGCTTTGCCTTTTCAGGATTGTCTTCACAAATACCTTCCGAATACACGTCTGATTCAAAAAACCCAAAGTTAAGTATTTTACTTAATTTAATTTAAATTTCTGTTTGGTTTGTTTTATATAAGGGTTTGTTTCGCCTTCATCTTTTCCTACCTTGTTTCTTTTCAGGGTTAACCCCGAGGCTTCCCGCTAACCATATCAGATCAAATCAAGCTAAGTATTTTTGTTTATTTTATTCTAGATACATTATATCCTTATTTTTAGGGTTAACTGTGTTCGCCACTGAACTGATAATGCACTTACCCTATTTTTGTTTGCCATTTTCCCCACTTTTTCAGGGTTTGTCGAGTGCCAAAGCTACGTCATTGGTAACCCTAAATCTTTTCTTTTTTTTTATTTTATTTTTATTATTACTTATGCCAAACCCTATTAAGGGATCCGCTGGTTACAATTCCCCTCTCCTCCGCTGGTTTCATTTTCCCCCTTCCCTTTATTGCTTTATATTATTATGTACTGCGTGGTTAGTAATTTAGGGAGTGCAAGATTGTAATTAACCTAGAATCACTAATTTACAAGATAATATAATTTGAATTGAATCACGTGATTGATGCACACACGCACGCTTTTTGGGTAACCCTCTCTGTTGCCTTGCTGCCTGTTGCCTGTTGCCTTTGTGTTTTGCAGAATAAGCCATGTCCCTCGAATTCGGGGATACCTCAGCCATGTTGCCTCGATAAAAAGGTCACGACCCTAATGATGCTGCCTTCGATACACAAATGACCTCGACCCTCGGATGTTGCCTACGGAAAAAGGCTGAGGTATCTTCTGGCTGCCTACGAAAATGGCTTATTCTGATCCTTACCTTAGACTACCTGCCCTTCTATGGCATGGGACAGTCTTATGGCAAAGGATGCTTCGATGACCCTTCAACCTCCAAACGAAAGGCTTCCTGCCCTCTTATGGCAAGGATAGACCCTTTCATTCTGAAAGGCAAAAAGAGACCTATCATCTGAGTTTAAGGTAATTGCCCCTAATTGCCTTGCAATGCTCAAACCTTTTTATTATATTCTTTCTCATAATTTTTCAAAAGGGCAACGCTTATTCACAAGCTAAAGTCCCTATCTTTTTCATCTACATTTTCTAAACAAACGAGCAAGCAAAGCAATTAAGAGCCCATGGAAAACCATGGATGCAAAGGGTGCCTTACACCTTCCCTTTGCATAAATTACCCCCCGAACTTAGATTTCTTAAAAGGTTTTTTTCTGTTTCTTTTTGCCTTTCCGAATATTGTTTGGATAAAATAAAAGTCGGTGGCGACTCATGCTTAACCGCGACATTTCGATCGATAAAAAGTCAGTTCACCGTGTTACACCATAGAACCTGCAAAATCATAAAACGCTATATACACGACGAAAATCAACAAGGAAGCCATTGATTGACTCGTTTTGGCTCCCTAAGCATGATGGTGCCATTAATTTGGTCCAATTTTCCTTATTTCAGAAAGCCCTAAACCAAACCTTGGAACCCTAGCCATGGCGAATTCCCCATCTCGCGGTTAAAATATAATCAAACCATCCAGAAAGATTCGAAACATCATTAAGAACAATAATATGCAATAGAATTGTATCAATTATGCACGATTTAACGAAAACGAATCTAAGATTTTGAATGCAAACCGTAAGCGTATAAGCTCTGATTGCAATGCTTTAGGGTTCGATAGCGACTGGGGAGTGATCAGGAGTGCTTCCAGGATATGTTTGAACCTTCAAAGGCCTCTGAATTCCCTTCAATCTTTCAAACCGACTTCCACCTTTTCTTGAGATTTTTTGAACTTTTCACGTGTTCTGTAGGGCTGCAAATCCTTGTAAAACCGACCCCCCTTTGCGACCTGAATTTCTTTGGATTTTATAGGAGATGCCCATTAGGTCAGTAACAATGAATCCATATCAAAATAGAAGATTGAAATTTGGTTTAATGGAAATCGAATCTTTCCTCCTTTTTCCAATCTCACACGATTCTCTTCCCCCATGTCATATATTTTTTATTTTTTAGAAAGATCCCACATATCTTTTATGACTAAGTCTGATTTTTTCATATTTTAAGGTTTTATTAAATATTTAAATGAATAACAATTCAAATAAACGCTAATAAAATCATAAAAATAAATGACGGGTGCAAAGGCCCCTCTTAAGGTCCTGGACATATTTAAAATCCAAATAGTAGGCCCATTAGTCACCAACCCTCAAATTGTCCTCCATTCATTTTCTCTGATCTTTGTTTAGGAGAGTGTGTCTTGGAGCCTTGAACTTTGATTTGAATTCGAACAAGAGAAATAGGATGGGCAAATTTTGGGGTATGACAGCTGCCCCTGTTCAATCTTCTTATACCTGAGGATGTAGATTGGCTTGTGTGCCTGTCGGGATCTGAAGGTAGAAGAGGATTGAACACTAGAATACCCAGGAATTTGCCCTAGCTGAAGTAGGGACTTTTGGCGGAGATGGGCTTGAAGATGCCATCCAGGTGTTTGGAAAAGATGTATGATTGAGATGGGCTTAAAGATGCCATCCAGCTTGATAGACTTGAGAGTCAGAATATGTCGTACGTTAAACTATATCCGAGCTCGAAGTATTGAGAAGTGTTTGTTGGAGATGGGCTTAAAGATGCCATCTGGATGTTGGGAGTGTGAAGTGAATTAATTGTAGTGACTCTAATGTCATGACTCTATTGTCGTAGTGTCGTGACTTGATTGTCGTGACTTCATTGTCATGATTGTTCCTGAACTGAATACCGGGATTAGATATGTGACTCAATCGTCGTGACTCCATTGTCGTGGCTCGTTTGTTGTGATTCCATTAGGGTGACTCAGTTGTCGAGATTCCATTGTCGTGACTCAGTTGTCGTGATTCCTTCATCGTGACTCAGTTGTCGTGATTCCATCATCGTGACTCAGTTGTCGTGATTCCATTATCGTGACTCAGTTGTCGTGACTTCATTGTCGTGACTCAGTTGTCGTGATTCCATTATCGTGACTCAGTTGTCGTGATTCCATTATCGTGACTCAGTTGTCGTGATTCCTTCATCGTGACTCAGTTGTCGTGATTCCTTCATCGTGACTCAGTTGTCGTGATTCCATCATCGTGACTCAGTTGTCGTGATTCCATTATCGTGACTCAGTTGTCGTGATTCCATTATCGTGACTCAGTTGTCGTGGTCTTTTCTGAATTGAATGTCATGATTAAATCTTTGAATGTTGATCGTGTCAGTACCGTTCGTAGTAACTGAATTAGACCTTGGAAGATTGGAGATTTTGTTCATTTGTTTGTACCTGTATCCTGCAATAGGTACAGTTAGTCTTTATGCAATGTCATGATGCACGTATTATGAGTTTCTCAAAATAAATGAGAAACTTGCATATGAGGTAATGTATGCAATGTATGAATATGTTTATGATATATGATGTCAGAATATGATTTGTCCTTGATCGAGAAAATAAATCTCTGTATCATTGTGATTTTGATATCTGATCTTGTTTTTGAAGATGCTCAGCTGGGGATTTATGATTTTGCTTGGGGATGACCAGTAACTTGATGTACCCTGACCTGGGATGAAAGACATTAATAAACCATGTTTGAGAAGAGAAGAAGGTCGGGGAACCGACGGTGTCAAAGATGTGAACTCTGTTGAGGAGCTATGTCTTTTGTTGGACAAGAACATTTGAAGGTATCTTCTTAATGATTACTCTGTGGGGGATATGATCCGGTGTAACCGGCTTTGTAGAAGGGCATGAATGCTTTGAATATTGCCCCTAGTGATTTATATTGATTAGGACACACCACTGAGTATTGATCGATGTTTTGATTATGCCTTGTATAACTTTGCCCTAGCTATTAGGGAATTTTGAAGAGGTTCGCCTCGCGAGGACTTTATGAGATGTGTGCTATGGGCGACATGCCCCTAGTAGTCATAGGCCCAGGACAATGTCCCATGCTGATTGGGAAGTAGCTTCAGATCTTCTTGGATGTATGCCCCTGATTGTTTTGGCATCCTTGAGAGATTCTCGGAATCTTGACTTGACTGCCCTAGATTGATAGGCATTCTTTAAGAGATTCTCGAAATCTTGACCTGACTGCCCCAGGTTGATTGGATAAACCATGTCATGCCCCTTGTATACATAAGAGATATTGCTTCTGAAGTGGTTTTGTCTGTCGGGATAACTTTCAGTCATTAGTTGTACCATGTGCAAATTCTCTCTGATGCTAACATTTGAAATTATGTAGCAGAATTCGTTTAATAATGAATTCATGAGATGCAATGCATACATTTGTCTTGAGTTTTTGAAAAACGTTAAAACAGGAGATGTAAAAGCGCGATGTTTGTAAAAACATGATATTTGTAACAACGTGATGTTTGTAAAAACGTGATATCAACTCGGCATTTGTGGTAAACCTTAAGGATTCAGGATACCTTTTTGATGACAGTATGCTTTCGAACTAACCATGTTTCAATTAGGACTTTCAAGGGTTGTAACGTGGCTTGGTTCACAGTTTTAAGAAACAAAGGATAATAGCTCAAAAATTTATTTATACCCATCCCAATCTTCGTGATGTTCTTCGATCCTACGCTCAGTTATCTTTGCGTTTCAGCTTTAGCAGATCTTGACGTATTGATATTTGATGGTGGTTGAAGTACCAAAAGTTTATTTGGACAGTCAGTCATCCTTTTTGGTCGAGTATTTGTAGTGACCTCTTTTTTTCGACTTTGATTTTTGTTATCCCTAACTTTTGCCTGAACTGTTCATTTTGTGATTACAGTCAGCGGGATGTTTTTAGTTCTTGATAAGTTTCCTTCATATGTTTTGACTTAACATTTTTTCTTCTTTTTTCTTTTATGGATATTGACTGCCTGACTTGAGAATTACGGGAATCCATCATTACTGGTGTAAAGCATCTGGTATAACTGAGTTAACTGAGTAACTACCCTGCCCCAGGTTATGATTAAGGGATTGATTTGTATGAGAAAGAAACTTCCACTTCTTAGGCTCAAAGGGGTTAACGAGGGATTAACATCCTTATATCTCCACTGTTTAGGAATTGAAACAATGCCTGTACATCGTCAGCATAGTCTGTTCAAAAGCATACTGTATGAGGTTGCGGTATCGTTTTCGTCATCCTCCCTTAAAAGACTTACAGCTTAGCAGGAGTTGAGTATTACAAAACATATGCAGATTAAAGACATAATTTAAAAGGAGTGATAGCGAAATAATTTATTCAAGACAATCATATGCAATGCACTGAGGATGATTATTAAAACAGATAATGTCTATCATAATTCGAATGTTTAAACAAGCAAAATAGAAGTTGCAAATGAAAAGTAAAACTATTGATCTAAAAGCTCATCCTTCTAGCCATCCACAGCATTAGCAGTCACATTAGAAGTCTCAGGAGGATCAAATTCAATTTCCCCAGCATCGATCATATCTTGGATCTTGTTCCTCAATGTCCAGCAGCTATTCGTATCATGACCAGGACTATCGGAGTGATATGCACACCTCACATTAGGATTATAGCTTCGAGCAGAAGTACTAGGATTCTTAGGGGGATCCTTTAAAGTGATCAATTCTGACTTCAACAGGTGTTGTAATGCTTGAGCCAGTGACATATTGATCTTTGTGAACTGACGCCTAGGCGTGTCTTGCTTGTTTTGACGACCTTTTTGAGGTGCCGGTGTGGATATTAGAACTGCCCCAACAGATTGGTCATGGTTATTCTTTTTCTGACCATATACCTCGTTTGACTCTGACTTCCCATTGAAATGTTTCTTTGTAGCACCTGAGGACGTAGCAGCTTGAATCTTACCGCTTCGGATGCCATTCTCGACGCGTTCCCCAGTCAGTATAAGCTCAGTGAATCCAGATGATGAGCCTCCCAGCAAATGACTATAGAAAGGGCCAGTTAGTGTACTCATAAACATATCTACCAACTCTCTGTCAGCCAAGGAAGGTTTGACTCTTCCAGCTAAGTCTCTCCATTTCTGAGCATATTCTTTGAAGCTTTCATTAAGGCCCATAGACATGCTTTGTAGTTGCATGCGGGTTGGTGCGAGATCAGAATTGTATTGATATTGCTTATAGAAGGCAACAACCAAGTCTTCCCAAGTGCGGATATTGGTACCCTCCAGTTGATAGTACCATTCGAGTTGAGTTCCAGACAAACTCTCTTGGAAGAAGTGGATCCACAACTTTTTATCAGCAGTATGAGGTTGAATCTTCCTCACATATGATCTTAAATGCAGCTTAGGACAAGAGACTCCGTCATATTTAGCAAAGGTCGGAACCTTGAACTTTGGAGGGATTACAACTCCAGAGATGAGTCCTAGTTCCTCAAAATCCAACCCAGGTACCTTCTGGATCTCAATGGCTTTCATACGTTCTTCAAGCAGCTTGTATTTGTCGTCTGGATGTTCGTCCTCGTGGTAATAGTCTTCTTCTTCAGAGGGCTTGGCAGTATCATGGTTGCTTTTTGCCTCAGTCTTGATACTAGCATCATCATCTTGCTCATCTTCGTCACTGTCTTCAGAGGCTTCGGCATCCCTGAGTTGCAAGATCGGTCTAAGCCTTTTTCTTAGAATCTTCTTGCCTTTCTTCTTCTTATTCTTGGTAAGGAGTGCTTTCAGTTCATCTTGCCCCTTGGACAAGTTCAGGATCAGATCTTGAAATTGGGCGTTCTGAGCTTGAAGGTCTTTGACTGATTGCTCGAGATTCATGATGCTGAAATAAACAGCGAGGAGGTGAGAAACCTGTGGTGGAAACCTGTGATGCAATGTTATGAATGCAGATGCAACATTTTCAAGGATCTTTAGGAAATTTAGTTAGCAACTTTAGAAAATGGTTTGGTTGCGTCTTTGTTTGAAGAACTTTGATTCTTGGGTGTTCTTCTCTGGGAATCGAGCTCACCATATCCAGTGGGTCATAGCCCCTGATTCGAGATACCTCTGAATTTGAAGGTACATGGCTAGAGGAAAATAAATCCTCTTGCCCCTTGATAGGTGTTGAGCCTTTGAATTGGAAGGTATGTGGCTAGAGGAAAATAAATCCTCTTGCCCCTTGATTAGGAATTCAGTTCTTAATAGGAGTACCTGAAATTGTGCGCCCTAAATCCCTAAGATCTTTGAAAGGGTTAGTTAAATCATGTTATGCTTATGATGTCATGATGTCATGAATGTTATGCGAATGCAGTTCATTAGGCACAGCGTGAAATAATAAGGGCAAACAAGTCCTTTAGCAAAACCTGCAAGGAAACAAAGGTTAGTAGCACACACAAACAAGTCACACAAGTGTCCTTAGGTTTAGAGGCTTGCATGAAGTTCGTTGGTAAGTAACCTCCCCACTGAAGTTTAGTTGGTTCAACCTGTCCTATATAAAGATCGGGTTCTAGGGAGCTCATATCATTGACCTTTCTCGAAGGCGCTTATCTCAGTTCGGCAATCGAATCACCAACCGAGAAGGTCCTGAAAGTCCGGTCCATACGAGTGTAGCTTCGAGTATCAACCAACTTCAGTCGGAACCAAAGCCAGCCATCTCGCTACTTTCTAATAGGCCAAGGTCAAGTTCGACTAAGGTTCTAAGGGCGAATTAGTGCTTAATGACACCACGCGGCAGCCAAGCATTTCCTCAGGTCGGATCCCAAGGAACACCAGGACAAACCAATGTGTCACACTAACGATGGCCATCAGGTCAACCACATCAGTATACGCTGTGCAGTCTCATTGATCTCATGCCATTTACCTAAGGTACTCAGATCCGGGTTAGGATCTTTCACACAGCAGAATACCCAAAACAGCCCTGCAAAAATAAAGCAAACAAAGCAAACAATAGAAAACATTTAAGTGATTCCTAAACTTTTAAGGTAACCCCTCTTTTATCGAAATTAGTCCCCAGCAGAGTCGCCAGTTCTGTAATACGGTGAACTGACTTTTTATCAATCGGAATGTCGCGGTTAAGCATGAGTCGCCACCGACTTTTATTTTATCCAAACTAAATCAGAAAGGCTAAAAGAAACAGAAAAAAAACCTTTTAAAGAAATCTAAGTTCGGGGGTAATTTATGCAAAGGGAAGGTGTAAGGCACCCTTTGCATCCATGGTTTTCCATGGGCTCTTAATTGCTTTGCTTGCTCGTTTTCAGAAAATGTAGATGAAAGAGGAAAAAATGGACTTTAGCTCGTAAATGAGCGTAGCCAGTTTTTGAAGAATTTTGAGAAAGAATATAGAAAATAGAGCATGGCAAGGCAATTAGGGGCAATTACCTTAAACTCAGATGATAGGTCTCTTTTTAGCCTTTCAGAATGAAAGGGTCAATCCTTGCCATAAGAGGGCAGGAAGCCTTTCGTTTGGAGGTAGAAGGGTCATCGAATTATCATTCGCTCAAAGACTGACCCATGCCATAAAGAGGCAGGTAGTCTAAGAGGAAGGATCAGAATAGCCTTTTTTCGTAGGCAACCAGAGGATACCTCAGCCTTTTCCGTAGGCAACTTTCGAGGGTCGAGGTCATGTTAGTGTATCGAAGGCAGCATCATTAGGGACCATGACCTTTAATCGAGGCAACATGGCTGAGGTATCCTCGTATTCGAGGGACTGGCTATTCTGCACAAAATACAAGGCAACAAGGAAACAGGCAACAAGGCAACAGAGAGGTTACCCAAAAGCGTGCGTGTGTGCACCAATCACGTGATTATATTCAATTATATTATCTTGTAAATTAATGAGGCTAATTCAATTTAATAGTTGTCACTCCTTATTTTACTAACCACGCAGATAATATAAGGCAAGAAGCAGTAATATGGGGAAGGGAAATTGTAACCAGCGGAGGAGAGGGGAATTGAAACCAGCGGGATGTAATTAAAACAAAAGGTTTAACACAAGTAATAATTGAGGACAGGGTTTAGGGTTACCAATGTTCGTAGCTTTGGCAATTTGACAAACCCTGAAAAGGTAAAAATAAACAAAAATAGGGTGAGTGCATTTATCAGTTCACAGGATAATTAGGGTTAATCCTAATTTAACAAATAAAAATAAAATTTAATAAATAAGTATTTAGAACAGGAAGAACACTTATCTTTTGATTTGATCTGACATGGTTGATAATCGGAAGAAGCCTCAAGGTTAACCCTGAAAGTGGCAAGGCAAAGGCAGAAAAATAGATGGAGTGAATGTATGCACAGTTCGAATATATAAGGGCAAACCCTAAAATCAAAAGGAAACAAAATAGACTTTACAATAAATTAAATACTTAGCTTTGTGAAGGGCGTGGCGCGTAGTCGGGAGATACTTGAAAAATCAACCCTGAAAAGGCACAGAAAAAGAAAGATTTCAGTGTAGGGCTAATTCTCGTAAACCCTGATTCGGTCGCAAGTTAACCCTGATTAATAGAATAAAAAACAAATTAATTGTTGGTTTTCAACCCAATTAATTAAATCGGCGAAAATCAGATTTTAATTGAATTAATTAATCCCAATATATTTTTTAACTAACTATGATTTTATAAAATTATTTAAAATAAAGAAAATAATTTGAAACAAATAATCATATAAAACAAATAGAAAATCCAAGTTTTATGTTTATGAAAAGGATTTAATCAATAAGACAAGTTATTACTAAATAAAAACTATTATAAATATATATATAACAAATAAGAAAATAATAAAATATAAATAAAATAAAAAGAATTGGGAGAAACTTAGCTGGTGGTTCAGTGAGACGCTTCTTTGAAATCTATGGTGCATCCCCAATTCAGTAAACGTTGGATCCAGCATGGTGAGATCTGAGGGCTGGTGTTGAAGATCCTATGGTGTATGCGCGTCACGTTCCACACAGGATCATTGTATGAATGCTAACAAATAAATTCAGTAAAATATATATGACCCCGGGGGGATCGAACTGACGCCCTCATGTATCTAGGGGTTTGGACAACACTCTCGTCCACTACGCCACTTCAATTTTGCTGTTAATGGAATGGGTTAGAACGAAAATAAAGAAAACTGAAATTTTAAAATTCAAGTCATCGCGCCAAAGCCCAGCGTCGTCTCCTTCGTTAGTGCTTCAGAATCTCAGACACCTTAGGCCACGGTTTTATGGTGTTTCCATAGAACCTGCAAAATCATAAAACGCTATATACACGACGAAAATCAACAAGGAAGCCATTGATTGACTCGTTTTGGCTCCCTAAGCATGATGGTGCCATTAATTTGGTCCAATTTTCCTTATTTCAGAAAGCCCTAAACCAAACCTTGGAACCCTAGCCATGGCGAATTCCCCATCTCGCGGTTAAAATATAATCAAACCATCCAGAAAGATTCGAAACATCATTAAGAACAATAATATGCAATAGAATTGTATCAATTATGCACGATTTAACGAAAACGAATCTAAGATTTTGAATGCAAATCGTAAGCGTATAAGCTCTGATTGCAATGCTTTAGGGTTCGATAGCGACTGGGGAGTGATCAGGAGTGCTTCCAGGATATGTTTGAACCTTCAAAGGCCTCTGAATTCCCTTCAATCTTTCAAACCGACTTCCACCTTTTCTTGAGATTTTTTGAACTTTTCACGTGTTCTGTAGGGCTGCAAATCCTTGTAAAACCGACCCCCCTTTGCGACCTGAATTTCTTTGGATTTTATAGGAGATGCCCATTAGGTCAGTAACAATGAATCCATATCAAAATAGAAGATTGAAATTTGGTTTAATGGAAATCGAATCTTTCCTCCTTTTTCCAATCTCACACGATTCTCTTCCCCCATGTCATATATTTTTTATTTTTTAGAAAGATCCCACATATCTTTTATGACTAAGTCTGATTTTTTCATATTTTAAGGTTTTATTAAATATTTAAATGAATAACAATTCAAATAAACGCTAATAAAATCACAAAAATAAATGACGGGTGCAAAGGCCCCTCTTAAGGTCCTGGACATATTTAAAATCCAAATAGTAGGCCCATTAGTCACCAACCCTCAAATTGTCCTCCATTCATTTTCTCTGATCTTTGTTTAGGAGAGTGTGTCTTGGAGCCTTGAACTTTGATTTGAATTCGAACAAGAGAAATAGGATGGGCAAATTTTGGGGTATGACACACTAGAATTGGTAACCCATTTCGGTACAAAATCACCTACGTATGGAGAGTATCAACCCAATGAAAGAAAATTCACTCTTAATAGTGATAAGTACAAATTAGTCTGATTTATACTCTCCCAATTCAGTGCCTCTTTTCCTAATACTATCCGTGAATTTCAATCCTTGTTCCCCCCAAATTTGAGACCCCTCTCACTTTCACTCAAACACTTAAATAGTCTATTCTCCTAACTTGAAATATGACCCAAGAATATATTATTACAAAACAAACTGACAAACAAAGACTCAATAACAATAAAAATTATCAAGCTAAACAATGCAAGGTCTGAGTCTTCACAGAGTAGAACGACTCCTTAAATAGCAATAATAATCAAGCTAGAAAGTCCAGTAGGAGTTTTGATTTGAATGCGACTAAACCTCTAAAGCGCATGTGATTACTCTTCAATAATGTTGATTGCAAGTCTTGATTGACCACATCTTGAATAAATCTAAATCTCTTAAATATAACAAACTCAATTTCTCTAAAACGGATTCACATTAAATCTTTCTTAAACTAAAATGCGCATAAACAATCAAATCTATGGTTGTACATAAAAGAAAACAAATCTCCAAATGTGCAAAAATTACTATAAACAGCTTTCATGCTAAACTTGTTGCTTTCTACTAAAGTGTCTTAAATCACTTTAAGAGAGGATGTCTCACAACTTAACTAAACATCTTTTTACACATGTTGCCTATCACATGTAATAACAAGTAACATTTAGACTATAAATGAGTTAAATGTTTGATATAGAAGATATGTGACTCATAGTATAGTGGCATAAAGTTTTGAGTGGAAATGTGGCATATCTCTCTCTCTTAAAATTTCTTATTCCTAATTTTGACACTCCTCCGAATTCTTTAATTAGTGAAAATCATATAACGTATTGACCAAGTTCAAGACAAGATATAATGGGCGTATACCTATGAAAATCTAATAGTGTGTTTGGATGAAATATTTTAATGAAAAAAATGTAATGTCTTGGAGAAATTTAAAATGATTTGGATAAAGTTCATTGTTTGGATAAAGAATATGAAGAATTGTCAAAATGATAAAAAATTATAAATTATTTTGTTCAAGTTAAATTTTAATGATTTTGAAATGACACATAAAATCTAATAATTTGAAATTTCTCCCGTACTTCATAGAATGTGAATGTCAAATTAAATATTAATTAGTATTATTTTAAAATTTGCAAGTTGGTCCTTATATTTTAAATTTTAAAAATTGATCCTTAAAATTTTTCAAATATTGCAAATTAGTCATTAATAAATTTTAAATTTTATAAATCTATCTCTTTAAAGTTTTAAATATTTCAACTAGGACCCTATTTTTCAAATTTTAAAATTGGCCCAAAATTTTTAAACGTTATAAAAAAGACCCAAAACATTTAAAAATGAATAGTTTTAACACCCTATCCAAATAAAATAATTTAAAATAATTTAAAATTTTATGAATTTTAATTAAAATATTTATATTATATAAAGTTTCAAAATTGATCCACACTTTAAAAATTGATCTTTAATTAAATAAAGACTCTATTATATTTGTTTAGTCTACTTTCGTGAATAAAGTCATATAGAAAAACCAAAATTGTAATTATATCTTAAATAATTTTAAAATGGTGTTTATTTTCTTAACTCCTCTCTTGATTTATCTACTAAGTGTCCAAATTATGTTGCTATCACTTTGGCTTGTGCTTGTTTTATAGTGTGGAAGAAAAACATCTCACACATTATCCAAAATTTCCATTGTAATGTTCTCTATATAAGTTAATGAAGTCACGTGGTTCGCCGTAAAAAAAAAAGTGAGCATCAATCACTATAAAAGCTTGACTAATATTGGAAAAATATAGACATGACTTTTTCTTTGCCTTGACGGGTAGGTAATTAATTGAGCACAAAATACTTCATGCACTTAGTCCATAACCCTTTTTGTCCGGTCCCCTTTACATATCGTATACTATAAATTCACTCTTGTATGTCCATAGTTTTTCTCATCCCTCTCTCATTTCCATTTTTTTTTCAGTACCATACTTTTAAAAATATAATCATGATCCGTACTATATTGATTGCATGTCATGAATTTCTTAATATGAAAATCTCAGAAGAAAAATTATCAGAAAAACTCAAAGACACCAAGGTAATAACATACCGAAATGAGTTAGCCAATACAAAGATGAGAAGAAAGACAGTCAAGAAAAGTGTGAGGTTTATGGATTCAGAACGAGATCCTCTTTTGGATAAAGACCAAGAGAAGGAGTTGGTGAAAGGAAGAGGAAGCTGCAACAGTGATTGTAGTAGTGATTTTGATGAATTTGGAGAAAGAGAAAGGATGAATATTAGAGTGAAGGTAAAGATGACAAGAGAAGAAGCTGCTAAGTTTCTGTCAAAATTTAAAGACAAGGAAGGAGCGGTTCTTCCATTCAAGGATGTTGCTCCTCATATTGTGGCTCTCCCACTCGACAGAGTTACCATTCTGTCCCCTTGAACCAGCCATATAATAGCAATTATAGTTGTAGTTTCTAGTTAGTGTGTTTTTGTTGTTTCAAAAAAAGTGTTTGTGTTACTTTTGACTACATCAATTTGTTAGTGTTGTATGCACATTTTGCAAAAACTGAAGAGAAGTGCTATTTGAATATTCTAGTATCAGTTTCAATGTTATTTGCCGTCGTCCCGTTTTAGATATGTTTAAAGATGACTAACTTGTTGGAAAAAATGTTGGCACATATGGTCCGTTGTTTTCCTCCTAAAAGATATAAAAGATATCAATTTCAATATGAGACTAGTTTATTAAAGTCAATATTTTTTTTTTTAAGCCTCTCTTAAAACTAACCAAACAATTGGACTCGAGTGGTAACTAAGGACGAATCTTCGGAAAATATCGAGTTCGATTTCTAGTAGAAATAATATTTAATCAGTGTTATGACCTCTCGACACAAACTTGAATTACAAGGTCTTCATTCTCATAGGAACCAGAGCACATAAATAAATAAAAACTATAAGTGATAAAGAGAAAAAAAATAATTTTTCAATATAATATTGTTAGAAATTAAAAAGTAAAAAAAAAAAAATTTCACCGAAGACGCTAGAGTTGCAAAAGGTTGAAAGGCATATGGTGGTTTCCAGGTAGGGGTGGCAAAACGGGTCGTCCGCCCTGCCCGCCCCGCCTTAAACCCGCCAAAAAACGAGCGGGGGGACATGCCCGCAAGTAAAATGAGCATAAAAATCATGCCCGCCTCGCCAAGATGGCGGGTTGGCGGGCGGCGGGCTTGCCTGCCTATTTTTATTTATATTTTTTTATTTTTTTAATAGATTAATAGGGTTTTTTTTATCTTTTAATTGATTTTTTCACTTATTTTTTATAAAAGCAACTTGTTAACAAATTTTACTTAAAAAATATAAAAATAAACCATCAAGAAATGGAATTACTAAAATTAACTAAAAAAGAGAGAATTTTGGAGGAGGGGCGGGCTTTGGCGGGAGGCGAGCATTGGCGGGACGGGCTATGGCGGGCGGCGGGTTTTGGCGGGGCGAGCTTTGGTGAGCGGCAGGCCTAAACTCCCAAACCGTCATTTTTTGGCGGGTGCGCGGGCCGGACTGGCGGGCCACGACCCGTTTTGCCACTCCTAGTTCCAGGCAACGCCGAGATTCACTGTGGTGATAACCTGATGGCCAGTTGTAACGGGAGTTTGCAGAGGTTAGGAGAAGGTCGTTAGTTGCATGCGGTTGCGGAAGAGGCAGTAAGGTATCGAGCGACCAAATTCTGGTCTGTGGCACTGTTATAATTATGACGGCGGAAGGTCTGATTCAAAAAGTTTATGTGTATCGGACTTGGTGGCTTCAGTTCAAGGATTTGTTCGTTGATGCATCATATTTGGGGTTTGTTATGGATTCGTTGGATTTCAATATATATATATATATATATATATATATATATATATATATATATATATATATATATATATATATATATATATATATATATATATATATATATATAAGGAGTGCTAGCAAGACTCTCTTTTCAACACTATCTCTAACACTCATTTTATTATTGGTTAAAACATGTATGGGTCCCTCACTTTGGAAATGGATCCCACATAAAGTGGTAAGACCCACACATGTTTCAACCAATAAGAAAGCGAGTGTTAGAGAGAGTGTTGCTAGCATTTCTCATATATATATATATATATATATATATATATATATATATATATATATATATATATATATATATATATATATATATATATATATGAGCATATCAAGTGAGAGCATTTTTAAATGAGAGATGAGAGGAAGAAATATCAACTATTGGATTCATCAAGAGAGAGAATGTTAACACATTAATGAGTCTATTAATTTCTCTCTCTTGATGAATTCAAGGGTTGATATTTCTTCCTCTCATCTCTCATTTAAAAATTGCTCTCACTTGATATGCTCCCATATATATATATATATATATATATATATATATATATATATATATATATATATATATATATATATATATATATATATATATATATATATATATATATATATATATATATATATATATATATATATATATATATATATATATATATATATATATATATATATATATATATATAATATCATGTATCTCTATCATTCTTTTTTAAAACAACATTTTCTTTAAACAAATAAATATTAAAATATATAAACAAAATATGTACATTTGGGGGGCTAGACCTGACCCAAAGAGAACCAACAAACCAAAAATAAAACTTGAAGACGAGCACACAACCAATTTATTCTTGTGATCAACTACCTAACCGCGTGAAAGTCCATCCCCCTGGCCAATTATAAGATCAAACAAATCGATAATTAGGTAAGCCCAACATATCTCTAAAGAACTCTCCTTTGATGAAATAAGGAATCAAATCCCACTAAGGAAATTCTTGGATCACATGATCGTGATTAGAAGTCATATCTACACATCTGATACCTTCCTGATATCTGGGACTGTTGGAGCGGTATAGCGGCAAGCAACAAAAATTTTGGAAGTATTTATCCAGGAAATTATCGTGTCCACAAATATTAGTGCTACTGAACTGCCGTTCGACGGATTCTTAATTCTTGAGTTTGGATTAAATGGGTTTTAAGTAAAAACGGAAAATATAACATATGAACATAAAAAGAATACATTCTTGATAGAGAATAACTTATCTGGTTCGAATCTAAACTACTCCTCACAAACTTAGATTTATCACTCCGTCGTACTTAATCTACAATACTCATCAGAATCACCACATATCCCTCACATCAATGTCCATTTCTGCAACACCGACGAGTGTTCAACTATATTTCTCTTTCGACGATGTCTCAACCGATCGAACAACACAGAGACATTAAACTCAGATATTATGTGGATGTTAACCCCAATCATATGTCTAGAAACAAAAGCTAACAAATATCCCCCTAATCAAGATTTGTGATGTCTATTTCTACAACAACATAAACCCAAAGCATTTAAGCAAAAAGATCAGAAAAACACTGATTAAGATTTGTAAAGTAAACTTTATACAACTAGTAGAAAAAGCAACAAACATCCATGGATTTAGAGTAATTTACGTACAAGCTCACCAAAAGAGAAATACAAAGAGAAGAGAAGAAGAGGAACCAAACATTTCTTGGTTTGTCAACACCAATCGATGAGAAATTCAACCTCCGATCATCCGATTACAAGCTCCAATGGTGTTTCCAAGCTAAATCTACCCAAAAATGACCTTGGATGAGTTGGGGTTCAAAAATACCCAAAACATAACCTAAAAAAATCTGATTTTTGCCTATTTATGCAATTTTGAGCTCTGTACAGCGCGCATCGCGCCCAACCTACTGTCTTGAAAAAACAGCTTCTAGTAAAAATGACGTAACTTGAGAACCGTAACTCCGAATTGCACCCGGTTCGAAGCGTTGGAAAGCTTATTCAATTTCCCATCTAACAATGACAACATATCAACCAAATTGGTGATTTATTATTCTTTGGTTTTGAGCTTTATTCGTTGATGCGCTTGTTCCATTGCTCAAAAACACGCGTTTGAAGCCGTGTTTTCAACACGTTATTGCTCATGCTCCAAATACGCCTCAATACCTACAAAATGAATAGAAAACTATCAAAAAGTATAAAAGTATATGAAAATACATCTATTCACAAAGTATACGTATTTATACACAAAATGGGGTATTATTCAAACGGTATTAACAAAAAGTATCGATAAATGCAACAAAACATATATACAAAATAAGTACATTTTTGCACTTATCAGTGACTAAAAGCCATAATTAACTAGAGATGTTTGCATTTAGTCCATCTATTGCGGAGTTCCCTAGGCATCATATCCTCATTCATAATATAATGAATAGCACCTTGAGAGCCACTCTTAATCCATACCTTTGACCAACCTCTAACTTTCGCTTTTTCTAACGCTAGCAAAATCGTGATAATCTTCACATGCAACACAGTAACATGACCTAAATTGGCAGCAAACACGGCTAGGAACTCCCCATGACCGTCTTGGCAATACCACCCCTTACGGAAAAATCCTCTCTTACCAATATGTCTGTTTTTATTTTATTCCACTCTAAGTTTTGGTATTTCCAACAAACCGTTATAATTCTAGGGGATTTTCTATAACGTCTCTTGATCTGCAGTCCATCCAAGATGTCTAACTCTATCTTACGGTTCACGAGGGAGGAACCCATTCTAGTTTGAGCCAAGATGGTGCCTACCATTATAAGAACATTAAGGATAGAGTTACTGAGCCGACTCTCATTTATGACCAGTCAAATGTGATGAATTGTGTGAGACCAAGCTGCTAACATTATGTCGTGAAGTTTGGGATGCCAACCTAGCGTCATCATATGAAAAATATCCATAGTGGCTTTTGGTAGAACTATAATCCCAAAGATAGATGTTATCTCCTTCCAAATAGCCACTGCAAATGGGTAGTTGAATATTATGTGTCTGAAGAGTTTGACTGCTTGTTGCACATGCAACACATATTCCAAACGGCACCCCCTTTTCTGCAGATTCAAATCACAAGGGAGCATATTATGCATGAACCTTGACAAAGTGAAGAACACCGAAGGAGGGATAAACTTTTTCCAAACAAGCCTAACCCAAACTAAGGTATTCTATCAAAATCGTCAGGTGTTTATGAGCCTCTCTCATTGAAAAGATATTTTTTCTCACGTACTTCCAAACTAATTGATCTTGAAGCTAGTCCCTAAGGAGGATCTTGGCTCAAACTAGAATGAGTTCCTCCCTATGAAGTGCTAAGTGATTGATGAATATAGAAAAGCATTTGAAGCTTCAGAGTTGTGAAAAGAAAAAATGTAAAGCTCGTCTGGTCCGACACTTAGCATGTAATAAAGTGATTAGAGTATTATAAAGATATAATTGTAACTCTTAAAATACTAAGGTAACTCTCACACACACATTCAAATATTTTTGAAGCCTTTCTTATTTTATAAAATCAGCTAAAAATATTCCATACACATTCTTAATGGGTTAAGGGGATGTTTAATCAATTAGGAGTGTTTTTACACCGTGTAGTCGATTACCACGTTAGGGTTAATCAATTCTAACTTTTGTAATTCCTACCAATTGATAGAGAATCCTTTAATTGGCCAGTGACAGAAGATCCAAAACATTCTTTTTCTATATTTGCTAATCGATTAATAGTTAGAGTTAATCGATTAGAAGTAATAAAAAGCTCATGAACTGTTTTCCCTTTTTAACCAAATCTTCTTTTATAAATAGAGGGTTTGTTATCATTTCATTACGCACAAGAAAACTAATTTGAAAAGCAATACTTTCTCACATTTTACTCTTATCCTCATCTTTTTCTACTTCTTAATTGAAATTGCCTTAGTGTTTTGAAAGTGAAAAATATCTATGTGATTTTCTTATTGTTTTGGTGCTTTGTGAATATTGTAAGTTACTCAAAATGGTGTTGTCTCTTGTGTAATCTCTTTAAAAGAAGAAGTTGCTTATTCGTAAGCTTAAACAGTTAAAAACTCTTGTTTAATTCTTTAGAGTAGCCAATAAAAATTTATGTTTGATTTGAGAGCTGATCTGCGAAGAACTCTTATTTAATTTGATATTAGTCTTATAAAATCTCTATAAGATTTTTGAGTTGAATAGTGGATATTGAAGATAGAACACTACTTAGTCACAAGTTTCCACCTAAAAGCGGAAAAGAGATCAAGCTCAACAATTCTCCAAACAACATCAATCAAACCGTCAACAAACGCATTCAATTATCTTTTTCCAAAAGTTTTTTTTATAAGGTGATAAGTGAATGCGTTTGTCCATAGTCCATAGCTATATTATGATTTAGCCTCCGTGTTTTTATGGCTATCAAGTTGTATTTCAATTCCCATTGTTAGTGAAATGTTATGCACTGTGTGTAGCTATGAATGATAGATATTAACTCACATTACTACTAGTATTGTAGTCCTTTGGAAGCATTTTCAATCATATTGCCTAAATAATCATTAATCAATACTATATGGTTTAATTATTGGCGTCTATATTGTGAGATAAGCACAAGTAGCTATGCATCATACTCGACTTAATTGTAAGAATTAAGTTGAACGAGTCCTTCGCGATAATTATTAGTGGACATGGAAGAAATTGGTGTTTAAACACTAATTATTATTGTGTGGCTTACTCTAATGATATGTCAATTCAAAAGCCCATTATGTAGTCCTTTGTAACGCTGTCTATTCAAATTAATTACATTACCTAGCTTACCGTAAAAATAGAAAGAAAAACAGTTGAGCATCGACAATCACTATAAGCTTGACTAATATTGGCAAAGACATGACATGACTTTTCTCTAACTTGACGGATATGTCATTAATTCAGCACAAAATACTGCATCTACTTGGTCCATCACCTTCATTTGTCATGCTTATCCTTTATTATTATTTTAAATTAGGGTTCACAATCGTACTAATAGCTGGAAATTGCCTATGTGGCAGTTAGTTTCTGCAACCTCATCAGATTATTGGATTTCGTCAAAGCTCAAATTACTTCTGAAAATGAGAAAATGAAATTTGAAATTTAAGATTTTATAAATTAAGTTTTTCAAAATTTGAGTTTTTTTTTTTTGTTGTATTTTTTGAAATTTGAGTTATAAGAAGAATACATCGATGAAGATAAATGAATATTAGAGACTGTTTTTTCAAATTTGAATTTTTTTTATACGAGGTTTTTTGAAATCTAAATTTTAAAAAGAATATAATATTGACAAAGACTAATTAATATTGAAATAACAAAATGTATAATTTTTAAACTCGTGATAGTTGATCTGGTTTTTCAATTATTTTCACCTATATATAGTTGCAGTTGGTCACCGAAGAAATCTTTCATAATCTTGGCATTCAGTTTCATTCATAAGTGTTCCTTATTGGCAAGCATCCTTTTCTCTTCCATCCTTTTTTCATTATTTTGCTTCCCCGTCCTCACTTATCCGTGTATCGTTCTCAACTCACACTTTTACCTTCATTAATTTCCGTTCTTTGGTCAAGATGAGTGATAGCCCTATTCACATAGTGAGCGATTCTGATAGTGATTTTTCTTCTGTTGCAAGAATTAGGGTATATCCTGATTCACATTCTCTCCACTTATTGACGACTGATGAGATCAAGTACGACTAGGTGGATGTAGAAGTGGTGAGAACCCCGTCCATTATAAATACCAAAATAGCTGTAGATGTTGGTGACATCACGATCGGCGACCCTTTGCATTGGTTAGTCTTTCTTGTGGGTTCGGAAAAAAAGGATATGTAGTTCTAATGAAGAATGCTTGGTCCCTTCTTATGAGTTTTGATTCACAAAGATATGACTATGACTTCCCTTCTCTTACTTTGAGGTGGCCATCTTGAAACACTTGAAGGTGAGAAGATAGAGGTCCTTTCTAAGGTCACCTTCCACACTTATCAGGCTACTTGTTTTTTCGCTGGCTATTGTTGGTAGAGGGAACATACAGATTGGTTATATGTAATACTTTTAAGGAGAAGGACACTTGGAAGGGGAAGTGAGAAGCCATGGAGCATAAATGCTCCGCTTTCCATAAAGAACTTGTCGACTTGCAAAGGAAGATCAAACTTGTTTAGGCTTTGAAGAAGAAGTGAAGCTCCATGGTTCTCATTCAACTCATGTTTCCCGATTCGCTGAGCTGGATTCCTCCCTCGAGGCAAAGAAGAAGTGGCACCGGGAGACTTCAAAAGTTGTTGCTGAGGAAGATCGTCTAGTATAAAAGGCTTAGAAAACTCTTGAACATAAAGGGGAGGCTCACACCGAGACCTCCAAGGCTCACAAAGATGAGGTGGCTGCCCTGAAAGAAAAATCTTTGGAGTCCCTTCAGAGAACTGTGCAGACTGTGTACAGGGCCCATGCTCCGACACTAAGTCAGGAAAAGGGATTATGCTCTAAAATTCTTATTCTTGTCGAAAGAGTGTTCCCTTTTAAGGATTCTCCAGAGGGGAATTCCATGTGTGAACAGGTTACTTCGTCTCAGGGAGCTGAAACTTGACTTTTCTTTCTTTCTTTCTTTCCTTGTTTCCAGGTTGTTGTGTCTTGGCTATGATGGCAATATTTATATTATATTTTTACCTCAAGGATTTAGAGTTTATTCATATATTGGATATGTAATTGGCTCTTCTTTATTGTCGTCTTATGCTTCTGATTGGTTGTGAGTCTTATGGTTCTTTATTTCCATCGTATATAAAAGATTTTTTCTTTACCTACCTCCCTATGGGGGTCACCCCCAGCGAAAAACCCATTTTACCCCGCTTCGGAAATACATTTCAGAAATTTTTTTTTTCAAAATTTTTCTAGACTTCGGAAGTGCATTTCCGAAAAAATCCCAAAAATTGGGATTTTGACTAATTCGGAGATGCATCTCCGAAACAACAAAAAAAATCTAAAAAAATCCCAAAAATTAATTTTAGGATATTAATTAATTCACATATCATAAATTTGATATAATTTATGAGTAATGAATAATAATAATTATATATTTTGATATAATTTATGAGTTATGAATAATAGTTATTATATATTTGTATCCTGATTCATATTTTAAAATTTAAAATAATTTTAATTAAAATTATTAAAATAATTTCACTTACAAAATAAGTTATAATTTTTTATTTATATATTTATAATAATTGTTATATATTTATAAAAAAAATTAAAAAATAGTGTTTTAATTTATAATAATTATTATATATTTATATATTTATATATTTATATAATAATTATTATATATTTATATATTTCACTTACAAAATTAATAATTATGATTATATATTTATATATTTATTCTGATTCATAATTAAAAATGAGTTATAATTTTTTATTTAGTTTAAAAAAATTATAAAAAGATTTTGTCTTAATTTTATTTAATGAATAAATTTTATACTTAATTTTATATAATTCAAAATTTACTTATGAAATTAAGATGTTTTTGATTTATATAAGTTAGTAAAATAATTTTTAACTTTAAAATTGTTTAGGAAATTTTGATTCACCTTAATTTTATTGATTTACCTTCATTTTATTGATTCACTTTCATTTTATACCTATTAATTGTATTGATTCACCTTGATTTTAATTTTTTAATAATTATTGAATTATTTCGGAAGCGTATATCCGAAACATTCCAAGACCAATTTGGTCTTGGAATATTTCGAATATGCATCTCCAAAAACACCTCCCTCTCCTAAAAAGGGGTGTTTTCGGAAATGCATCTCCGAAAACTCAAAAAAGGGGGTGTTTTCGGAAATGCATCTCCGAAAACACCTTTTTTTCGTGTTTTCGGAAGTGCATTTCCGAAAACACCTTTTTTTTCCAATAAAAGTACGTTTTCGGAAATGTATTTTCGAAACAAGGGGTATTTTGGTAAATTCGCCAGAGATGGGTAAGAAGGTTAGTAATAACAGATAGTCATAAAGCTATTCCTATAATTAAGGGGTTATAAACTATACCTATTAATGTGCAGATGAATTGGCACAGTTTGAATCATTCATAGTTCCCTTAATATTAGGAATTAGTTATACAATACAGTATCAATTGTAACTATAAAAACTCAGCATCTAGGGCTGCAACATTATTGAAAAATATCATTGCTTTATGGTATCAGAGCGTAAAGCTTAAAAGCAATATTTTTTTTCGATCCTTGTTATGCCTTCTGACGCTGAACTGACGCTCACCATGTCATCACCAGCAGACAAACTGATCGTCTTGAATGTTGGTTCTCAACTCTCTATTAAACTCAATGGAGACAATTACCCAGCCTGGAGAATTCAATTCATGGCTCTTTTAACAGGCTATGATCTTCTAGGTTATATTGATGGAACTAAGCCTTGTCCATCAAAACAGCTCGCGAACGATACCACAGCTGTTAATCCAGCCTTCACGCATTGGGTTCGACAAGATCAACTCATCCTACATGGTATTGTATCGTTTGTGGCCGCAACAGTGGTCACACACTTAGGAACCGTCAAAAGTTCCAATCAAGCATGGTAGATCCTAAAAACCATGTATGTGGGCCGTTCAAGAGTGCGAATTATTGCGCTCAAACAACGGATTTCCAATTTCAAAAAAGGAAATCAATCGATGGCTACATATCTACAAGGGATAAAGGCAATTTCGGATGAACTCTCAATCATTGATCATCCTCTTGATGAAACTGATCTTGTTATTCACACTCTCAATGGTTTGAGTGCTGAGTATCGTGAAATTTCTGCTGCACTTCGAAGCAGAGAAAGTCTCGTTTCATTTGCTGAGCTTCATGAGAAACTGATCGATTTTGAAACGATTCATCACCAAGCTGACCCACTTGCAGCTGACAATGTGATTGCCACTGCCAATGCAGTCACAAGAACCAAAAACTATCAACACAAAAACAACAACAACCGCAGCTCTTCTCCAACTCTGCGGAATGGCGAAAATAAGGTGATCTGTCAGTTTTGTGACAAGGTTGGTCACACTGCTAAGGTTTGCTACAGAATCAAGGGATTTCCAAAACGAAACGGCCCTAAACCAACTACGAACTTTGCTCAGAATTCGGCTGCAACACAACATGGTAACTGGGTCATGGATACAGGAGCATCTCATCATATTGCTCAGGACCTGCAACAGCTCACTTTAGCAAATTCCTATCCTGGAGCAGATCGGGTGATTGTTGGTGATGGAACAGGTTTGAAAATTACTCACACTGGTAACTCTGTTATTAATACTTCTGTCAAACCCCTTCATCTTAAACAAGTCTTATGTGTCCCTAAAATTCAATCTAACCTTTTGTCTGTTTCCAAGTTATGTCAATCTAATGGTTGTTCTGTTGAATTTTTTCCAAATCATTTTGTTGTCAAGGACCTGACCTCGGGTCAACCACTGCTTCAAGGACCACTTAAACAAGATCTCTATCATCTATCCAATGCATTCAGTCCATCCAGTCCACCGCATGCATTGCATACAAGCATCCATTCTGCATCTACATGGCATCACAAATTAGGACATCCTTCTTTCAAAATAATAAAGCTATTCATATAATTAAGGGGTTATAAACTATACCTATTAATGTGCAGATGAATTGGCACAGTTTGAATCATTCATAGTTCCCTTAATATTAGGAATTAGTTATACAATACAGTATCAATTGTAACTATAAAAACTCAGCATCTAGGGCTGCAACATTATTGAAAAATATCATTGCTTTAGTTAGGAGGTGGGTAAAGAAATTCTCATATAAAATTCCTAACATTTTCATTTTTCCATATAGGCTGTGAATTGTTTTTTTTAAGTAGAATATTTTATTCTAGTTTTCATGATAATGATGATATAAATGATACAAATTAATTATGATTGATTCGGGTATACTAATTTGTAGGTAGAGTTTTAGATATCTGTTGTCCGAACCAATCAACATCGGGTTTTATTAGTTTGATTCGGTTTTTGTCCGAACTAAAAATATGTTCGACCCAAACATCATGGTTTGGTTTTGATTCCACTTTGATTCGAATTTACTCAAACCAATGAATATTCATACTCGCAGATATCTCAAAATTCACGGATATCAGTAGATACCGGCAAAGGTTTGCGAAGGATATTTGTACTCTTTGCACATATCAATCATACTGTTAACTAAATGACATTTGAAAAAGAACGGAGAGAGTAATTTACTCCATTAGACAATAGACACCACTCTAGCATGTTAACAACAAAGAAAAAGGTAGAATTGATATATAACGGTTTTATCCGAGATTAGAGACCATCGCTAAAGCCATAGTATAAACATAAATCCTCCTTTGATACTAAGACTTAGAGTACTGAGCAAGAAAAACATATAAGAGCTAGATGCTGGAAAATTAAATGTATGATTGAGCTATATATTATAGAAAAAATACAGAATTTCTAAGTCAAAAGACAGAAAATAACACATGTAAATATATTAATCCTCGATCGAACTAATACAACTCCTACACCCTAATTAAGATTTACAAAAGTGGAGATTGATTTAGCCACTAAGTAAAAAAGGCTCTCTATATCTCAAACATGAAAGAAAAAAAGAAAAAAAAGAGAAGAAAAATTGATGGGGTGTGAAAATCAATTGATCTCAAGAATTTCAGGAGCTTCAACAATGCTCTCTAAAGAAGGTTTCCACCCCTCAGCTTTTTGTCTACCTTTCTCTATCTCTTCAAGCACTTGTTCCACTTTCATCCCTCCTTTTTCATTCAGTTGAAATAATAGCCATTTAAGCTCCTCTTTTGTTAGCACAATTTTCATGCTCACACCATTTTTATTCTCATTAATCTCTTCTTTTTGTTGATCCATCTCCATTGGCCTCATAGTGTATGTTTCCATGCAATTTCCCATAACTATGTTTGTGTGACCTTTAACCCTAATGAAGAATCAAGAATAGAGAGAGAGGTATTTATATTCATAAACTTCAATACTATAGTCTATAAATGCATGTGGTTAGTAGATTTTGATAGATAGGTTCATGGAAATACTTGTATAAATATTATATTTTTTTGCTTAATGAATGACGCTAATTGATTTATTTGAATATTGAATAATGTATGAATGATAGTGGCATCATCGTTCTTACTGTACTATTTGTCCTTGTTTCATTTTATTTTAGTATTAAAAGCATAGTGTTGTTTGAAAAATTTGATAAATATAATGCCAATAATTGGGGCTGCAAGCAACTGAGTTGCCGGTGATAAAGACAGATAACACATCATTTGTCTGATCCATGAAATTGTCGGAAGGTTTGAATTTCAACATTTTACAGATCATATAGTATAGTGAGGTTTGGTTTAATTAAGTTTATTAGTCCAAAAAGGGTTAAAATAAGTCATTTTGATTTAAATGGATTTTTTTTACAAAACTCAAATGAATGAAAAATTAAATTTTAGTTTTATTTTTATTTTTACATCTGGTACATAATTGAAATTAAAAATGTTTTCATGACTTTGACTTTGCTCGGGCGCTTCCAATAACATAGGAAGCATTGTTGACCTAATGTCATCTTCTTCTCCTAACTTTTTTCAATGGTTACCGCTCAACTGCATGATCTATTCCCTAAAACTATAGCTCATTTCAAAAACTCATTACCAACCTCAGCAAAACTGAAAATCGCCGATTCCTTCGCTCAAGCAGTTAACAATGTTTGCAACATTTCATTATGTCAACTACCTATCTCTTATGTCAAAGGCGACCAGTCTTTCTATAGCAATACCTGGGGATGAGTATTTAGTAGGTCTTGAAGCTTGCAACCATAATATTTATGGCAATATATTGTGGCCAAAGATTATCCCTTTTCATTATTGTTAACTTATGTGCCAAGTTAGCTTCTCTAACATTGAAGATGTGATAAGAGTCAGGTCAGTGAACTCTTGGAACCTGAATCCAGGGGTTCTTAAGTTTTTCCCTTGGACTATACACTCCATCCCTACCAATGTCAATCAAATCTTAGCTCAGGTATGGATATGTACTCTTAGACTTTCTCCAAAATATTGGCGCCTTAAAATTGTTTTTGTCATTGCTCGTAGTTTAGGCACTCTTATATGTATAGACTCCACATCAAACAAATCATATTTTGAACGTGACTTTTGTCATTATGTAGTTCTAGTTGATATTTATATGATTAAAGAACTCAGGTACAAAATCCTAGTGGAAAGGATGTGGAACCTTATTTAGCAAGTGATAAAGATCAACATATGAAGCTTTGATAATGATAACGTATGAAGAACTATATGTGCTTAAAGTGTGCGTGCAGAAGAAGACTCGAGTTAAAATTGCCTATACAATCAAATCCTATCAAGCAAAAAGTCTTGAAGTCTCTTTGAAGAAAGATGTGAAAGCTCTCCAGGTCTTGTCTGTTAGTCTATCTAAGTGAACTGAGTGCTGTAAAAATAAGGTAGTAGCTTAAGAGTACTAAGGCAACTCACATGCACACTAGAAAGCTTTATATCAAAAGAAAATTAAATCAAAGAAGCCTTAAATTTGTAGAAAATGACCTAAGAGTTGAAGAAATGACTTAAAGAGAAACTTGGCCCTTTCTAATTGATTGTCTAATCAATTAAATTAGTCCAAACTTGCACACTAAGACATCATATCAGCGTCTTAAAGATGTATAACGGCTATATATCCAAACCTTCCTATTTGGGAGAAGAAAATGGTCATATTTGACTCCGCTTATGGATTAGCTAATCGATTAAGTCATTAATTCGGCACATGGATCATTTCCTTTTTTGGTGATTCCAACTACTATATAAAGGGAGGTCTCCCTCACTTGGAATCACGCCACTTTCCAATGTTTTCATGTTTGTTTGGAATTTATCTCTCTACATTCTCTCATTCTCTCTCTAGAAATCTTCTTTCTTCACTTGTGGTAGCCTTAGTACTTAGGAGTAAGGGGTTGTGCTAGTCTTTTATAGTCTTAAGGGTACAATACGTTTATGAAATTAAGTTTTATTTTCTTGAGATCAACCATAGATCTCTGTTGTTGGTTTGTGAAGCTTAGCTGGTGAAAAACTTTGGTATTGGGTGAAAGTCGTTCATAGGTTGAGAACAAATTTGTTCAAAATTTAAAATGTCAGATTGTATTAAGTTTCGTGGGCACAACCGATAAAAACTCACAAGGATATAGTGAAAAATATCAAGAAGAACTCTTTGGGACAAGACTGAGCCAACTTTTGGCCAAAACTGGATAACTCTCAGGTGTAATCTTTCTATCCTTATCCTCTTCAACTTTTTGAAATATAATTTATTTACTTTATTTCTACACTTTTCTAAAATCACAATTTACCCCTTCATCTTGTGCTTGAGGTCACTTGTTCAATAAGTGGCATCAGAGCCTAACTCCTGTTAAGGACTAATTGTCTCAGGAGGAAGAATGACTTCAAGCTATTCACAAACAAAACATCCATCCTTTTATGGAGAAGGGTATGGGATGTGGAAAGAGAAAATGAAATTCTTCATAAAAGGAATGGATCGTGAAATTTGGAAAACTATGAAAGCTTGACCATTTCTTCCTACACGCAAAGTTAATGGTGTTTTAGTAAACAAACCCGAAGAGGATTAGTCTAAAGAGGATAAAGAGAATGTGCAAACGATTTGAAATCTAAGAACATCATCACCACCGCACTTGGTTTTGATGAATTCTTACAAGTTTCTCACTGTGAAACTACTAAAGAAATATGGGATATCCTCCAAATCACTCATCAAGGTAATACTAAGATGAAGAAGACAAGGTTGGGTGCATTAGCCCATGGGTATCAACTTTTCAGAATAAAACCTAAAGAGAACATAAATCAAATATAAAAAAGGTTCACTCATATCGTGAGACATATGAAAACTCTGGGGAAAACATTCCCAATTGAACAACTAGCCATAAAAATTCTTAGAAGCTTAAATCGTAACTGGAAACCAAAAGTAACTGCAATTTACGAATCAAAGAATTTTGAGGCTATGGATACACATGCTTTATTTAGAAAATTACAGGAGCATGAGATGGAACTAAAAATACTTGATGATGATGATGAAGAAGATAATAAAAAGAATAGGAAAAGTATTGCGCTTAAAGGCATCAACATCGAAGATATGGAACCAAAAGATGACGATTGTAAAAGTGAGATTAATAAATCCGTGAAGTTCATGTTTCAAAATTTCAATGAGTTCCTATGGCACGAAAAACAAACTTCAAGACTCCAGGAGAAAAGTGGAGAAAGTTCATTCACTCCAACATGTCATAATTGCGAAAAGAAAGGATACATCAAATCAAACTGCTATCTACTCAAAAAGGCACATCAAAAACCAAAAATAATGTAGAAGAAGGCATATGCCGCATGGGGAGACAATGATATGGAATCCTCAGATGATGAAGAGGAAAAAGCCAATATTTTTTTAATGACAAAACATCACAAAGATGAGGTAACCTCTAAATTTTCTTACAATAATTTATTTAAAATATGTAAGGGATTATCTGAAGAAACAACCAAACTTGAAAAAATAATTTCAACGCCAAATGATAGAATTTCAGTTGTTGATACTAAAAATAAAGCTCTGGAAAAAGAACTAAGAAATCTTAGAAAAAAGAGAGAAAATGTTAGACAAGATCCTTCCACTTTAAAAACAGACACATGTAATGATTGCAACATATTGAAAGGTGAATCTTGCAACCTTCAAAAAGCTCTTGTTAAATTTACCAATGGAAAAGATAATTTAGAATTACTGTTAGGAAATCAAAGAGCCTCCTACAATAAAGCAGGATTATGATATGAATCTAAGAACAATATTAAAAGCTTTAGCAAAATTCACAATACCCAACCAACATCTAAATACAAGACCCTAAAATGTAACTAGTGCAATAAAGAAAGTCATATTGCCATATTTTGTTTTGCCAAAAAGAGTCATGAGAGCAAAGAAGGACATCCTCCTTCATACTTTTACAAAGATCGTTGTGAATGTAAAAGTAGAAGGATGTCAACTCAAAATATGTGTTTCACTAACATCAAAGGACTAAAAAAATATAGATACCAATGATAGGAAAATCAAATTGTGATGCTAATAATGATACCGACAGTTGTTCTTCAATTGAAGAAGCTATGTTCTTTTGTTCTTCTCCTACGAGGAAAGAAATTCATTTTCCTAATAATGACAAGACAAAATTATTGGATATTTGAGTCTTAGTAAGATCCCTAATCTTACCCTTTAGTTGTCTTGGTTATAGCATTTTTACACAAGTTGCTTAATATTACGTAATACGTGTATCAAAGGAAATAAAGTATGTTTATTTCCTCTATATGCATGGTCAATAAAAATATTAATGTGAAATCAATTTTCAAAAGTGTCATGACTATGGAATAATTCATACATATTATTACCTTTGATAAACTAACCCATAGTAGGAAGAAGTAGATGTTGTTACTTTTGCAGGCATCTCGTAGAGATCATCATTGAAAGATGACAATCAAGGAAAAGAAAGTTGGCAAAAGTCCAAATGAAGAAACTCAAGAAGTAAACCTAAGAGAATCTATGCCTAAAGAATGGGGAACTGTTGTGGACTATCTTATTGAGAATGTAAATGAAGACATGTCAAAGGAGATACATCTCAACATTTTCTTAATATAAAAGTTACTAAAGATAAGAGAGCTTCTGAAAACATCTCTGGCATATAAGAAGTAAATCAACAAAGGACTGTTGCTTCCTTGAAAGCGGGAGGTATCTCAAGTTAACTTGAGATTTTAAGGTAGTACACTTAATACAGATTGAAAAATCGGAAAAACTCTAATTGGTTCTCTATTAAGTGACTTATTAAACTGCTTGGTCAATTATATTTTTTTTCTACTAATATATGGTTGAGTTTCAAGATTGTTTTGGAGCAAAGAGGTATCAAATACAATATTCCTAGAGTCCTACATTAATCAAAGGCCCGAGGAAGATAACAAGAAGGTATCTAAGACGAGAAAAATATACGAAAGAATGAAATAGACAACAATATCTTCTCTCTGCTCAGAAAGTGTTAAAGATTCTCTAAAAGTTTTGTTCGAGAAAGAATTAAGGGGAAGAAGCTTTGAAAAATCATACCTATCAGTTGATTTCAAAACTGAATATTACCTTACGTGAGGAGAATTAATATTTTAGATCCTATACCTTACTTTGGACTGCTATTGTCCATCTTTATAAGGTAACTTGTTTCTTTTATATGTGATATGTGAGCTTTGATTTTTTTACTCCCTTTCTAAATAACTATAATAACCTTGTTTTGCACACTATAGACAATGAGTTATTTCTCATCAAGTATGACATTTTTTATGTCATAATATTATTTCCTATGCATAAGTGTTTTTCATATCTTCCATATCTTGCATATGCCAAAAGTGCTTTTTAGGAAAACTTGAATTAGTTGTCTGACTTTTTCCTCACTATGCCATGATATGTATAAAATTGTGGAATATCATGACATGCCTAAAATAGACATCTTAGGGAACCTTGTTTAGAAATAGATAAAAATATGTTCTTTCTCTCAAGTATGACATGATATTTGTGCTAAAATATTTCTATATCTGCCTTGTCTATGGCAAATGCATAACGTATTACTAATATTCCAGAATTGCACGTGCCCTTTAAGAATATCTTAAGCCATGTCTAGAATAATACTTTAGGTAAATCTTTAGTGTTCGACGTTGTGGGGTATTGGTTGTTGTAGTCAGGCATGCAAAGCGTCTTCGACAGCATCCCTGAAATCTTAAAGCGTGCTCAGCACTGTGGGGTATTGATTATTGTAGTCGGACATGCAAAGCGTCTCTGACAGCACTCTTGAAATATCTTTATTTTGGGCGTCAATTGTGTTGGTTGTACCCATGTTCACTGTTATGTGCATTCATACTTTGGTGAACTGTTACGTGCGTTCACACTTTGGTCGTAGGAATTGGAAGTTGATTCCCACAAACAGCGACATTGTTCCGTTTTGAAACCATAAATGGAGAAGACTGTGAAAGTTATGGTGGATCGAAGCTTCGCAATCGATTCGATGATGCAACTTCATAGATCGAAGGTGACGCTAATCTCCGATATGGTGGACGAATGTGGTGCCCGGATGATTAGCGCTTCAAAGTTCAAGTCAATTTATGATTCAAAATAATCAAAGTGTGGCTGGATAATATGAGGTGCAATAAGATAATTTAATTAATAATATAATTGTGTTAGTTGTTATTTTATTTTGAATATTTTATTTAATTAAATTTTTTATTTGAAATATTTAATTGCACCTCTTATCAATGGAGATTAGATATAGATTAGATATTGCTTATCTAAATCTCTCTTATAACTTTATTTATATCTCTATGTAACTGTATTTATAATTAAATATTTTTCATATAATAATATTCTTTATTCCACGAGTTGTATCATCATATGAAATAGTTTGAGACTATATAAAATTAACATTGATAAACTAACTTACTGTTTTTACACGCTTTGAGTTTTGAAAAAGCAAAGAGGTTCTTTTAAATAAAAATCTAGAGAGCTACGCAACATATAAAATACATTTGCTTGAAGATTTATTTAAGAGTGATATGATCACGCGTACAACAACAATATGTAAAATTCTGGATACAGAATTAGCTAGCCTATACTACCTACATATTTCGTTTTCACACGGCTTTTACCTTCATTATAATAAACCATGAATGATATCATTATCAACTTCTTTAACTGAGTTATATTATTAAAATTAATATTTCCCA
The DNA here is from genome assembly GCF_029867415.1 of Vicia villosa. Taxonomy (NCBI): domain Eukaryota; kingdom Viridiplantae; phylum Streptophyta; class Magnoliopsida; order Fabales; family Fabaceae; genus Vicia; species Vicia villosa. Next base: position 152,189,881 of record NC_081181.1, read on the forward strand.
ACAAACTTACACTATATTTGGAAAATTAAAGAGAAGAGTGGTACAACCTTTTTTATAGGAAATTCAAATTCTACCAGTTATTTAACTCCCTGGGATTGTTAACCTTATCAACCTAATTTGATAATCTAATGAAGAGAAATGACATAATGTAATTCTAGACTTCAGACCCTCCAGAAAGCCTTCAAGTGATCGCAAGCCTATGCTCGACCCAAATGAAAACTGTTGGAACATTATACATATATTCCAATATATATTCTAATATAGAGAAATGAATTGAAAAAGTTTATTAAGTCAAATCTCACATTATATATTAGTTGCAAAAACTCCTTAGTCCCACTTTGCTTAGATTAAAAATCTTATCTAGTTTATTTCATTATATAATGAAGTCACTTGTTTCATTCCAAAACACACCAACAATTTATTATGAGTTTTTCCTTCCTCATTCTCATAACTCTGCGTCTTTCGAATTGTCGAAGCGTCAACTTCTCCCCCCTTTCTTTCTACTCGTTGAATTATCCGAGTATTTTCTTGAATTCTTCTTAGAGAATAATGTTAATTTCTCTTCGTTTGAGTTGAGAAATTATCAAGTTTAATTTTATTGAATTCTCTTTAGAGAATTATTGAAATTTCTCTTGGTTTGAGAAATTACTACGACTGGTCGTTATACCAGATACTAAGATGGTATTGATACCATATTTGAATGGTCCTAGTACCATCTGAAGGTGTATTTCTAGACCGATTATCTACCGTGCAAGTAGTAATCGTATAGTATAGAACTGAGTTGTTTTATCCTGGAGGCATCGTGGTTATTAAGAGCTGCTTTGTATAATTTTGACAGTACCGCGAAACGTCTTAAAGAAAATGTACCGATCCGCGACTCGACCCGGTAATTTTTTTGGTGGCAAAATTGTTAAAATCGTAATCCAACAAAAACTGCCTCTATATTAAATAGTAAATATTAGCCACAAGCCACTATAGTGAAACTCATTTCTCATCCTTTGAATTTTTCGGAAATTCTTAAAACTAATAAAAATATTTTTTCGATTTTAAAATTCGAAGCTTTCATATTAGGTCTTTAAATTCTAAAATTCGAAATGGTTGAATCCATAAATAAACATATATGAACTGAAACATTCCATTAAATTAGATAGAATTCAACTTGTTACATTTCAAATACAAACAATAAATTGTGAATATTTAAAATCAACAATTAAATACAAATAAAACCAAATATAGAACAATCCACTTGTCGTGGGTCGATCAAACATGCATAACCAAATCCAAATGAAACAAAACAACCTTAAAAAAAGCATATACTAGATAGCACATACTAGATAGCACGATAATTATTGACCCTCATTTTCATCGTTGTTATCTGCATTGCAGCCTTAGCTTCTCCCTGCAGTTTCAAACAACTGTGTTGATAATTTGAGTCCTCTAATACACTCCGAAGAGAGTGTATCCTTATAGTAGAGATGTCAATTGGGTTGGCGGGGGCGCAAGTACTTTCATGTGCCACAAATATCCATTAACATAAAAAATTTAAATAAGATATTTTTTCTTCAAAATAATATAACATTAGTACTTTATTTGAAAAAACTAAAATAATCTAACACATGTAAAATAAAAATCATATACTTATTAGATATATTATAATAATTAGGTAGGAAGGAAATTTCGTGCAGATAAAGGATATATTTTATGTCCCCATCCTGAAGTGTCTTTGGGAGATTTTACTCATCATCTGTGTAACCGGTGGAATTTTTTTTTTGTCTTTAAGGTCCTAGATAGAGAAATCTCCCCAAAGATCTTTGTTGAGAGATGTGAATTGACGTCCCTACCTCAAGCCTATGTCTTTGATGCGCGGACATATAAGGGGCACATTACCCACACAACCATCCTCCCTTGCCTCCACTACAAGGGTTTCCTTGAAGCCCACACAACCATCCTCCCTTGCCCCCACTACAAGGGTTTCCTTTTCAATTGGTATAGGTAGTTGTCCTTTTGTATGAGAACTAGATAGGAATGTGGTTTCTTTAAATAACATCGCATATAGTCATTTACGGTTTCCCAATCATAGGGTTATGGGTGCCTCGGTTCTAAAGGATCAAAATATAGTTCAAGCGCTAAGCACACGTATGATCAATCTAGGATGAACTAATCATATGTGGAGGATACTCGACAAGCTGTTTGGGAATATCCTGCATGTATCCAAATTGATGTTGTATATGCCCATACAAGTAATAGATCTTGGAGGACTTGCATCTAATCCACCCAAAAAAAGAAGCATAAACAACATCCAGCGAGCATGTGACTCGGTGATGGGTGTAGTTCTTGAATCTCGCATCTTGCAGTAGTAGGAGATCAATTTGCTCTTTATTTGGCTTCATAATTTTGCCACCTTTCATTGAAATAAATATATTTGCATGGGGCTCAGTCTTCGTGTACTCCTTATTGAACCCCTGTCCACCAATACATGGAAAATGGTAAATATTTAGGTCTTCATCAATGTATATTAATTAGTAAACAATATTTTATACTAATTAATTTGAAATATTTCATTATATATATATATATATATATATATATATATATATATATATATATATATATATATATATATATATATATATATATATATATATATATATATATATATGTGTGTGTGTGTGTGTGTGTTATATACTTGAAGCAGTATCGTATATTACGTTAGTTGCCTCGTCTTTCTTTTTTGTGCATCATTCAACTTCTTTTACAAGAAAGTCAGTGTTGAAGATGACTTGCAAGCATAGTCATCCACCATCTCTATATCACTGAAAAACTAAAGGTATACAATATTGGTGTAGGTGGCACAAGAAAATGGTCAAGTCCACCAAAAATAGGAGATACACCCTAATGGCACATTTTTCCACACTTAAGCCTCCATATTATCGTTGTCCTCATTTGCGGAACTCACAACTATCATGTGTTTGTCAAACTCCTTCTTGAAGAATTTGAATGTGCATGAGCTTCCTTGATCTTTTTGAATTCATAAAGGGGATTCTATTGGTCTGATCCATGTAGCACTACTAACACCACTTTTTTATTTGGTAATATTTGTGTGGTCAAAGAGACATATGTGGATGTGAAGATGTAGAAGACATGGCATGTTATTTAGTGTCACCATAATCTCCCCATTATAAGGTGTTAGATCTTCGTAATTTTGTGCCACTTCTCTAAAAAGCTTGGTTATCAACAAGTCATAGTCAACTATGTTAAGCCTAATAGTCGCAAGGTCGGCTAGCCTGCTTCCTTTAAAGGCATCAATGAAAAAATCCTCTTTAAGAGTCTTCAGCATGATGATATTTTTCATGTTGTTAATACATTTCAGAGGTCCATCAAGTAAATGAAAAATAATGAAGTTAATTAGAATTAACATAAAACAAAAATTAAACTATATACTAGTACTAGTATAATACATATGAGACGTTGCATGTCTCTCTTTCCCAAATATACCTTTGGCTCAACCGCCTGTATCTCAGATACCTGCACATCGAGCTCCTAGACCTCAGGTCAAGGTATTGGCTTGGGTGGTATAGCTTTACTAATGTATCTTATGCTACCACCTAGAAATAGAAATAGAAGGGTATTTTTTTTTTTCCTCTAGGATGTGTTTGATTTCTATAATCGAGAATCAATCATGGGACGTGTCTAATTTCTACTATCCAAAAAACATTAATAACTCAAGAAAAAATGCATTGCATAAATCATATAATCAAGCAAGCTTGGACTAACCTTTCGAAATAGGGGGAAAAGGGTGATTTCGAGCAAGATTTGGTCTAAAATGAAGTAATGTTTGGTACATCAAATTTAAGGATTTTGGGATTTGGAAAAATCAAATGTAGAAATGACGGGAAGAAAGGGTTTACTTGGTTAAAGTGAGGTTTTAGATTCTAGAATCTAAAGGACTCAAAAACATGCTCTAAATTCTAAAATTTTAAGGGTATTTTTTATCAATTCTAAGAGGCTCAAATAGTGGGAAAAGAATTGTGCGTGGCTAATTTAATGTGAATTTCGATTTTATAAAAACAGATTAATGTAGAGAGTGTCTCCATTATTATAAAGGTTGGATCTCTTTATCGTTGGTTTGACAATTACATTCATTTGCAGTTTATCCCATCAAAACCCAAATTTTGAAGTCTATGATCAGGCAAAGAATGCTTTATCTAACATCTCAATAGATGAGTCCATGGAAGTGATTTGATTAAAGTGATTCAAGAAATAAATGTCTTCTAATATCTTGTAATATCATTCAAATAGGCTGCTTGCATCTAACTGAAGTCATTATGACATCAGGGGATGCTGAATAAAGAAAATCATATAATCCAAAACATAATGTGACAGATTGGAAAAAGACACCTCTTATATTATTTTGTAATTGACCTAATCTTCCTTGTTTTTGTTCATAGTTTATCATCTAAATAATGTTTTGTTAAGAAAATCTGCATTATCAAATCTTAAAAAACTTGAGATCAAATTATTAGATTATTAGAAAATTAAAAAACGTATCTGCTTAACGTCTTTAAACCTCTAATCTCCCTGTCGTGGCCTGGGAAAATAGAATCAATTAGAGATAGATGACTAGTTTGTAATTTAGGTGGGACATGACTAGTTTAATATTTTTAACAGACTAGATGATCTGTTGATACACATGTTCACAATCTATCCCTGACGCAAATACAATCCACCAAACCTACTACTCTTGTCGTTCTCTCTACATTAAAATGGCTGTTGACATAGTTAACCTGCATTAAAATGGTTGTTGACATAGTTAACGTATGTGTTGGGTTTGGGAACAGTTGCACAAACACGTGCATGAGCACCGGACAAGGATATTAATATGTCAACACTTAAAAATAAAAAAAAAAAAAAAAAAATAAAAACTAGCATAATCATAAATATTGATGTCGTGTTAATGTCTAATACTAATACATATGCATTTTTTTCGGAGGTGTTGCTACGAAGAGAACATAAATACATAGTCAATTTTTTTCGGAGGTGTTGCTACAAAAAGAACATGAATACATACATAGTCAATGACAGCTCGAAACCAAAGATTTGTTACCCCACCTCAAAATAATCTAAAAGAAGTAATTCTCTGAATCTTTTTACCAAGAGCTTTTTGATGCAAATAATCCACATTTGACAGAGTTCAAGTAGGAAAGGAAGAGATTAGACATGAGATTTTTAAGGGAACCATCTAGTTTTTTTCTTCACTTCCACGCTAATAATGATAGGTGAATATAAACTTAGGTAGCTCAAGTTCACTTTGTAAGGATTTGTGGAAGTTCTAATAATAAGTTAGCCTTGAACAATAGAATATTGTTTGTACCGGGACTTAATTAGCTTAACTCTCCAGTCTTTCTGGAAACTGAGTAATTTAGTGTTCGGTTAAAAGATAATTAAAATTATTCTTGCAAAAATAAAAAGGTAAATAAGGTTTTATAATAATTATTTCAGACTGACCAGATTCAATTTTTTTAATTCAACAAATTAATTTTCTAAGCAACATCCAAACTAGTTGGGTTAATTATATTCATTATATTGGCTATATATGCATCTGCAGCAGTGCAGCTTCTCTTTAAACATTACTATATTTTAAATAAACCAGACAAGGCATCAACACATAAATAATTCTATAATCAACATCGATCAATATTTTGAAAACGTTAGTTGATTTGTATAATTGTCTTGACTTTTTATAAATTTGATTTGTATAATTGTCTTGACTTTTTATAAATTTGATCTGAACGAGAACTTTCAAGACTGCATTCAGAATATGCAACATTAATAAGTCATTTAAGTTAGCTTTATAGAAGCCGAAGCACAAACAGAGTCTAAGAGTTAATACAAGTAGAGCATTGCATTTGTGAACATCAAATTACACAAATAAACTCAACAGTTTGCAAACTAGGGCCAACACGCCGTTAAACTACCAAGACTAATTCACTCTGTACGGCGGCGCTTATTCTTAATGTCGTCGAAAAACTGATGGACATCAGCAGCAGTAACTGGCTTGGAGGAGTCTGCGGATTCCTGTCATGAAACATGACAACAACAAATTAATATGATTAGACAAGGCCGTGACTATTGCATTCATCTCATTTTTTATAATGACTGCCACTTTGGTTTAATTCTAACAGTGACAGAACTAGTGAAGAAATACAATAAAATTCTATGCAATACAGAGAACATACCAGGAAAGAACGAAGCCCATCCTTCATCTCTTCAATGCCCTTCAAGATCTCGACCTTCTCTACGTGCCCGAGTTTATTAAAAAAACTTAACTCGGCACCCTCCAGTTCCTGCAACTTTTGTTCTCTTTTTTGCTTGGCCATTTTCTCATATTCCACAATTGAGTCATCCTTGTCAAGAAGAAAAGCAATTTGCTTCTGCTGGTAATATTCCAAACAATTGTTGCATTTGCATAGAGCATCTCTCCAATTTTTCGAAAGAAACATTGCTTTATCATGTTTAACTGGGGAAGTAGCAATGATGTTCACACCAAGGAGACAATTAACATGCAAATTAGTACCTTCGGTGCATTTACTTAAAGCAATATTGCCATTACAACTTCCTCCCTGAGGTAGACCCTTCCCATCAGATACAGCTTCAGAATTAACAGAAGCTTGTGCCTCATCTATTTTAGGGGAATTATTTGAATGTTCGCCCAGTGGCTTTTCAGACCCACAAGTTGAAGACTCATTTTCCAAAATACCTTTGTCCTTGCTTGCTTGAACAGCAGCATTTGGCTGCTTTTCAGCCACCAATATTACTTCAGGATATAATTTCAGAAAGAAACATACTTCAGAGCATGCCTTACATATGAAATCCTCATAAAGCGGCTCACCTTCATCATCTCTAGGAATCTAAAGAATAACAGGAATGATAGAAAATCACAAAAGAAAAGATAAGGAGTGGTAAATATGCAATAGCTGGTAAATATAATACTCTTTCAGACTAACATACCAGAAATGCAAATAGAGTATAAAGTCGAGCTCTGAAGGGATTATCTTTGTATTACATATAGATGATTGGGAAAGAAAAGGGGAAGAGGGCAGGAAACAAACAACTATTGTCATTTTATGGAGTTCCTATCGAAGGGAGAAATGACAATAAGATTTTGAGGCACAAGACCATAATCAATGGCAAACAAATATTTTGCATCAATGGCATCAAATAATTAGTTTTGAACAATGTTAAGTTGAACTTTTTTTAAGCTTGGGTATTCTTTCTATTTTTCCGTTGACATTTATATCCAAAGATTATTTGTTCCTGACATCAGCTGACATCAGAAACATGCACTGAATGGTAATCAATCTTTAGTTCGGCAGAACATTCAGTATTTGAAATTTGAAAATTATAACGAAAAGACAAAAAGACATCCTATAAGTTTATATCCTTCTAGATATTCTTGAATAACTTTCAGAGATACAAGAATTGTAATTAAAATGAACTCAGTTAACACAACCTAGCATCTCTTTTTTCATTAAAAAAATGCTTCGTTTTTTATTTTCCAGAAAATGCACAAGACTCACTCAAGACTGGAATATTAATGTGCAATATAAAATGGTTGAGATAAGTCTAAACGCTAAAAATTAAAGCTGCCTACCTCATCAAGAGACTCGAGACCAAGATGCTCCTCATGAAACCAATCCTCACACAAACAACACTGTATCATCTCAATTTGTTCTTCAGCATCTGGATCTGGATAAGGACGGGCACATGTGCAATACAAACCTTTAAAGTTGTGATTGTACGAATTCTCAACATTCTCAACATCTTTACTTGGGAAAATCTTGCAGTAGAATTCACCAAACTTTGAGTTACCACAATCACACTTGAAGTTTCTTTTGGTCCATAATTCCACAATCTGCACAACATAGCAATAATGACATAGAACTATGGACATTGAACAAGAAATTGAATTCAAACTGGATTTGTATTCATGTGACAGTACTTTGGCAAATTAAAATTTCAGTTATTCCATCATTCACAGTCAAAGAGCTAAACATTTGCCACACTCTAGTAACTCAATCTAAAATGCCAGAGTCTTGAGAAAAGAACTACCTGATGACCATCGTGGCAAGACAACGAGCAAGCAGTGCAAACTCCAGCATTCCCATCTGGAGTGCAGGTGATGCAAGAGAAAATTGCCTGCCTTTTCATATACCCTTTGCTATAGGTACACTCCTTTCCATCATCCCCCCCTAAGACTAAATCAGCTTCCTACAAATTGAATAAATAATTAAAGAGACTGACATACTTAATATTAACAAACCTAACGTATAGAGTAAAAAAACTTAAGCACAGAAAATGAATAAAACAAAACTGGACCAAGAGTAGAAAGAAGGGAGGAACAATTCTTTGTGAGCAAGAACATAACATTACTCTTCAAAGGGTTCGAATTGAAATTTATACACATACAAAAAGACAATCACTTAAAAAAAAAAAAAAAGAATGAGGAATTAATTCCCAAAATTCTAATAGCAATGCAATAGCAGGTTGGGGACACAATTAGCAGCTCAATGACCAATAGCATCACACCAAACCCTACTAGTGCATCTTTTACTTGAGTGTTGTTTTCCTCTTAACTAATAGGTTATGGACACAAACAACAATCAAGAAACTTGAACAAATTATTCAAAATGCACTTAACTTCCATATTTGTAAGCAACTCAACAGTCAACAGAACACACAAACACACACATCAGTGATCATTGTGTTTCCTCAAATATATAAGCTTCCCAATGGATTTTCCCATGCTTTCTTAATATTAAAAAATAGAACTCATAATTTCAAGGATTTACGCAAAAATTAATAAAGACAATCTACAACTTCTTCAACTTGGTATTTTTGTTATGATTTAAATGAGATCGATTTTCTCTCACTAAGCCTCCTCGTGCATTTAAAAAATAAAAACCCCAAAAGATCTAACAGTCAAATTACTATTATTAGAGTCTTGCTAACAAGTGCCCTAAGGGCACGAGTTAGGGAACCAGAGATACAAATTTTATCTTGAAATTACAGTTGTTAGCATTTTCCTTATCACTCCAATCAATTGAAATGCAATTAGTTCAATTTAGTGAAGCTATCAGGTTTATATCATAGGTTAAAAAGGGACTACATGTAATGATACTTCACTACCCGATAACAACGTCAAAATCAAATCAATAAACATATAACTCACAATCTCGCAACATGAACTTTGTTATTATGACAACAGATTTAACATCCAAATAAAAAGGAAAAGAATTTACGCATCATACATACATACATAAAAGTACATCAACCGTGTAGAAAACAACATACCAGCTCCCGTTCCTCAACTTCCTCAAGGTACTCGCCAATCGTAACAGACGGTCCACCTTCATCATCAAAAGCATCGTCCATTTCTACTTCGCAAATTCCAATAACTTCCTAATTCAGAGTTTCACGATCCGTTCCTAAAATACAAACATAGAGATAGATGTTAATAAACTGAAGTGGTTCCTTCTACGAAGAAGTTTGCGCAGATCGCGTGAATTGAGAAACCCTAGATTCCACGATAACATAGATGAAATTGAAAACGAATGGGGGAAAATAAAAAAAACGGAAAATGGTGAAATTGAAAATGATCTTTGAGAGAAACACGTTACCTGAGAGACTGGTGGAAATGCGTAATCATGGAGCGACGAATCTACAGCAGTGGAAAAAGAGAGAGGGTTTGGAATTTTATGAGCAGAAAACACTGCGTTTTGAGAATAGATGAGGTTAGGGCTTTATAGGGGTGAGGTGGAGCAAGGACCATACGGACATTTTCCCGCCAAATATCGTATGAAAGAGAAATTGGATAATTGTATTTATATGATGGAATGGATTTTTTTTTATTTAGTTTATCCTTTAAAAATAATAAATTAGATCTTTTAGATTTGAACTCGTGACCCAAACCTCTGATATTATTGTATAAGTATCAATTAAGTTGATTTAATTTGATCATGAGATAGTATATGTTCATTTATATAGAGGAAAATATAACGTAAATTACCACTAAATCAACTAACGATTAATAATATGTTGTTTATTTGACTTAAATTAATATGTCAAATTATGTTATCAAATTATTCTATATACTTTTAAGTACTAAACATTTTTGAACAATAATACTATGTTATGAATAATAGTAAATAGATGTGGATGTTCATTTACCCAAACTTTCTAGATTCTTTAACTCATATAAGTTAATTTTCTAACTTTTATGTATTCCTTAAGTTAATGGTTGTTTATTGGTTATGTATCATAAATATGGTCCATGTTGCAATGTTAAGTGAACTTGAAGATGATACTACAAGATTATTTTCTCTCTTCTCTTTCTCTCATTCATCTATCCTTCATCTCTATATTGTTTTGGTTAATTTTATAACACGTTATCAGCATGAAGTCCTCAGGTATCTTTTTCTTTGTTTGTTTTAGTTTCATAAAATATATTAGTTACTCAACCTATTATATCTTTTATTTGATTATGATAATATCAATTGTGATTTTGATGCATCTCAAAAAGATTGCAGAAATAGTATTAAAATATCCCATAAGGATTTCATAAAGATTTTTTTGTTGTATCGATCTAGAAGTTTATAATTTGTAATTTGCTCATAAAAGATTGTTATTCTAGAATAATGATACAAATAATTTTAGCGCATCCCAGAAAGATGATTATATTTTTTTTTTATCATTGTTTATGCCATATCTAAGTTGTTCTAATGGTATTTAGATTTCTCATATAAATCTTGATTATACTATTCTTTTCTATTTACAAGTGTAGTGTACAGGGCCGGTCCCGACTTTCTAGAGGCCTGGGGCAAACAAAAAAAATAGTCCCTTAAAAAAAGTAGACTTTTACTCGTCTCTAAAACGAAAATAAATTTCATAGACAAGATAAAAAATATGAAATTTTGGTTGTTTCTAACAACAAAAAGAATTTCAATGCGGATAAGAGTTTCTAACAAAAATTTGATAGTAAATGAATTATTGTATAATAAACTTTTAAATATTTAATTACATATAAATAGTCTCTAAAATTTATACTAAAATAAATTAAAATAAAATTATAAGAATTATAAATTAAAATTTATACTAATATAAATTTAACATGATAATATTGTTTACCGATATTTTATTAAGAAGCATTTTTTTTAAATAAAATATTTTTGTCTTTTTTAAATTGTGATTTATTAAATGAATTTATATAAATTAATGCTATACTAAATTATTATAATTTTTTATTTATAAGAATTGATAATTTATATAATACTAAACTTTTATTTTTTTTCTTAAGCTTTAAAATTGCTCTATATTAATTATGTTATAATTGGCCACAGAAAAAATAAATAAACTAATCTATAACTAACCTACTATTATGTTCAGTATATTTTTTATGTTATGTTTAGGGGTGATAAATATGCACCGGTTTTGCGAGTAAAAAGAATTGAAAAAGCTCAGTAGATTTTTAAAAAGAATTAAAAAAGGACTGGACATGCGAATCGAACCGCTGTCGTCATGTTCCATTAGATATAGCTGTGCCGCTGAACTATATGTATCAATTGGTACTCTTAATTCGCTAACCACAATATATTTTATTATTACAGTATTTATAATTTCTAATTCATTTATTTTGAGGCCCCCATTTTCTTGAGGCTCTGGGCTGTGGGCCTGCTTGCCCGGGCCCAGGGCCGGCCCTGGTAGTGTATGGATGACATTTGTAATAGAATAACTACTAGCTTTTTCCTCGAGTTTGAACTACACTTATATTAGTATAATTGAAGCACGTGTCATTGTAAACTAGAAGTTTACAAATTACACTTAAATGTGTCGTTGGTAAAATCGGTTGAGTCATCTCAGATATAATATGATGTGAATAATTAATATTGAAGAACCTGAATTTCTTCAATCCAGCCAATTTTTCTGTTTCTAAAGGAAATTAAAAATCAGAGAAGTTGAGTTTTTCATGATATTAATTATTGCATTGACCAACATATCATGCAAAATATTTATTGTCTACTCACAATCAGAAGTTTGTGAAATTGTTTTCTCAAACTACAATCTCATTTTCTGAATTTTTTTTCCAAAACTTTATTGATAAGTATCTCATATATTATTAAAAATTGATATTGAACATCTTATAGCATATGTTCATATGAAAACAAAATGGACTTGAAGATTCATTCTTTAGAATCTAAAATCAGTTGTATGATTGATAATTAGGAGATTATAATTTCTAAATTATGCATTGGCAACATGCAATCAAGTACGTTAGATATTTATTCGCATCAAGCCAACAAGATACTATATCTTAACCCTCCCTTAACTTACTATTTATTCCAATATTTATCATCTAAGTGAACATTTAGATGTGTTGTGTATATTCCAATGGCTCTAACATAATACATTAAGATGAGTCATGAAATAATATTGAAAAAATATAGTTGATATGAATTACAATTTTGAAGATATAATTTGAGCAAATAATAAAATAGTTGATTGCATCCCAGTAGGCTGATTATCACTTAAAATTACTTTTTCCAATATTAGGGGGAGAGAATAAGCAGTTGAAATCATGAACGAGAAGTTCAAATAAACAATTTTAAATCTTGATCCCCGTACAAACCAATATGAACCAGAAGTTTAAAATATTATTCATTTGTAAATTTTATACAACCAATTACAGTTGCTAAAACTACAATCAAAGTGGATTCTCCTGTTGGATAATCTTATATTGCAAATGAATTGAAACCATGCATGAAGCATAGTAGGAAAGTAAGTTCTAATATTAACAACTGTAAACTTGAGGTTTACAAATAATGATACATTTCTAATTTGACATGAGTTGTTGGGTCATCCCGGTTATATAATAATGTGAAAAATAATTGAAAATTCATGCGGTAATCAATTAATGAGTTGAGAAATTATTCAATCAAATAAGTTCTCGTGCAACTCTTGCTCGCAATGAAAGATGATAATTCAGTCATCACCCATCATATGATCATTTCAATATTTTATGGTTTTATTTTATGCATCAATTAGATGGTCACATGTTTGTTTGTTGTCAACTCGCAATCAGGCATTTGCGAGATTGCTAGCTCAAATGATTTGAATAAGTGCTCATTTTTTCGATTATCCTGTCAAGAAAACACGTCTTGATAATGCTGCAGAATTTTCATCTCAAGCATTTAATGAGTATTGTATGTCTACTGAAATTGACATTTAACACCCAGTAGCACATGTTCATACACAAAATAGACTTGCAAAATCATTTATTGAACATATGAAATTAATTGCAAGACCGCTTATTATGAGATGCAAACTCCCAATTTCTGCTTGGGGACGTGCAATTTTACATGCTGCAACGTTGATTCACATCAGGCCAACGAGTTACCACACATATTCCCTTTTATAAATTTTCGGTAAAGAACATAATATTTTTCATCTAAGAATTTTCAGATGTGCAATGTATGTTCCAAATTCTCTACCACAAAGCAATAAGACGGATCCTCAAAGGAGGATGAGAATATATGTTGGATATGAATCTTCATCTATCGTAAGTACCTTAAACCAACAACAAGAGATTTATTCACTACTCGTTTTGTTGATTGTCATTTTGATGAATCAAATTTTCCAGCATTTGAGGAGATAATAAGAAGCTGAAAAAAGAGATCAGTTAGAATGAATTATCATTATCTCAGCTTGATCTTCGAACAAAATGATGTGAACTAGAGTTCAAAAGATAATTCAGCTTAGCAAATCAATTACCAAATGCATTCACTGATCCAAAAGGTGTGACTAAATCATATATACCAACTGCAAATGCTTTTATAAAAATTGATATCCCTGCTCAACGATCCAATGGGTCTCAACCACGCCTGAAGCATGGAAAATCAATTGGTTTCAGAGATAAAAATCCTCAAACAAGAAAGAGAACTAAGAATAAAGATGGCCTAAGTGAGGATATAGAAAATCTAAAAGAATCTTCAGACATTATAAACATTATATCTCGAAAAGAGATTGACCAGGTACCTAAAACCTATGAAAATAAATAGATCTCAATGAATTATGTCCATAATGGAATACAATGGAACCTACATAAATTCGACATTGATGATATTTTTCATACAATATAGTGCTAAATGTGATAAATGACATAGAGGATCATGAACCGACGTCTATTAAAGTTTGTATACTAAGTGAGGATTGACTTAAATAGAAATATGAAATTGAAGTATAACTAAACTCACTTCATAAGATACAAGTGTTTGGACCTGTAGTTCAAAAACCTCAATGTGTGAAGCAAATTGGATACAAATGGGGTTTCGTGCAAAAACGAAAAAATGAAAATAATGAAATTGTGAGATACAAAGCTCGACTTGTCGCTCAATGATTTTCACAAAGACCTGAAATTGATTTTGATGAGACATATTCACCTGTAATAGATGCAAATACTTTTTCGATATTTAATAAGCCTTCTAGCACATGAAGGTATTAATTTGCACATGATGGATGTTGTAACATATTATCTATATGGTTCACTTAATAGTTACATTTACACGAAACTCCCTGAAGGGTTAAATATACTAGAAGCATATATAATTCTAGATTTCTAGAAAGTTACTCTATCAAATTGAGCAAGTCTATCTATGAACTAAAACAATCTAGACGCGAGTGTTATAATTGTCTCAATGAATATTTTCTAAGGGAGGAATATATAAATAACTTCATTTGTCCTTGCTTTTTTATAAAAAGATATGGACAAGTATTTATTGTAATAAATGTCTATGAGGATGACATAAATATTATTGAAACTCCTGAAGAGCTTCCAAAAGGTATAATTGTTTAAAGAAATTATTTGAGACGAAGGAATTGGAAAAGAAAAAGTCCTTACTAAGAGTACATTTGGACAATAGAAATTTGTACACCAATAAATTTTTATAGAAAAAAGTGATAATGTATTTCTATATGGGCAAGTCTCAAATTTTGTCTACCCCGATGATGTTAGATCATTAGATTTGGATAAAATTCTTTTAGACCTCAAGAAGAGGATGAAGAACTACTTGATCCAGAAGTATCATATCTTAGTGTATTTCAAGCACCAATATATCATGCTAAGTATACATGTCATGATATATCAATTTCTGTTAATCTATTAAAAAGATATATTTCTTCACCTACATAAAGACGTTAAAACAAAATCAGACAAATACTTTGTTACCGTAGAGTTGTAAGTTACTTATCAGATTTTTATAATGGTAGATCACAAATATGTTACTTGTTTACTTGTGGAGGTACAACCATTTCATGGAGATCTATGAAATAAATCATAACAACAAATTTATCAAATCATGCACTACATGAAATCACTTCCAAGAAGAACTTTTAAGCAACGACTACAAAGAATATCGTCTCACATATAAATGTATGCATGAGTGGGAGAAATACATATGTTTTGAACTCTTTTTCTCTTCACCATGGTTTTGTCCCACTGGACTTTCCTGATAATGTTTTTAACGAGACAATTCACATTCAAAGGATATTGTACTATTTTTCCTTCACTAGAATTTTTCCCACTGAGTTTTTTATAGTAAGGTTTTAATGAGGCGTATCCTCAATGAACATCCAAGGGGGAGTGTTAAGAATAATAGTAAATAGATGTGGATGTTCATTTATCCAACTCTATATTCTTTATCTCAAATAAGTTAATTTCCTAACCTTTATGTAGTCCTTAATTTAATGGTTGTTTATTGGTCATGTACTATAAATATGGTTCATGTTGCAATGTTAAGTGAACTTGAAGATGATAATACAAGATTACTTTCTCTCTTCTCTTTCTCTCATTCATCTCTCATTCATCTCTATATTGTTTTGGGTAATTTTATAACATAATGCTCTTTAATTTTCCTTAAATATTTGTATGTTTATTAGCAGGAATTATATATTTTTGGCTAAATTACAGTTTTGTTCCCCCAATTTTGTATGATTCACGAAATTAATCCTCTTATTTCAAATTCAAACTGTTTTAGTCCCCTTGTTTTAAATTCTAACAGTTTTAGTCCCCCACTTTCACATTTTTCATAAAAATTGAAGAGATTTTTTTTCGTTTTTAACTTATATTTTTATGTATAAAGTACAACAATATGTTTATATACGGTGATTTGTCATGTTTCACAAGTTACTTGTTATTTAAAAAATAAAAGCATTGTTAATTTTAATTGAAAATTATGAACGAGGGACTAAAAGTGTTTAAATTTAAAATATGGGACCAAATCTGTTTATATTTAAAATAGGGAGACTGAAACTGTTTAAATTTAAAACATGAGGACCAAAACTATATTTAAGCCTATTTTTTTTTTAGTCCCTCTCTCATTTTTTTTTATAGAAAATTAATGAGATTTTTTTTTTCGTTTTTTAACTTATATTTCTATGTATAAAGTAAAACAATATGTTTATATACGATGATTTTCCATGTTTCACAAGTAACTCGATATTTAAAAAATGAAAGCATCGTTAATTTTAAGTGGAAAGTATGAAAGAGAGACTAAAAGTGTTTAAAATTTAAAATAGAGGGACCAAAACTATTTATATTTAAAACAGAAGGACCGAAACTGTTTAAATTTAAAATAAGAGGACCAAAACTATAATTAAGCATATATATTTTTATTTAACTTATTTTATAAAAAAACACATTACCTTCATTTATAAATATAAGATTTGTTTATGTCATTTTTTTTTACTTCTAAAGTAAGAGTTTTATTAAATTCCTCAATGATAAAACCTCTATAAAAGACTATTAGATTTAATCGATAGTTAGTATTTATTAAAAATTCAAACAAGAGCATTCAAAATTTTCACATGCAACCTTATTCCACGTCTTTCTTCTATATAACTATCCATGTAAATATGTTTCTGGAAGCCTTATGCTTAGGGATTTAAACGGATATCTATTGGGACAAATAACATGATATTCGTGTCCATCCCGTTGAAAAAATATGATAATCATATTTTTCCCCATATCCATGCGGATATCTGCTAAACCGATAATCTGTGAGTTTTAAGGTATCTGCGAACATTTACTGATATCCATGGATAACACTATTTTTTTAAATTATGTTTTGAAAAAAAATATTTTCAGTTTATGTCATACCCCCAAGTTTTCCCATTAAGTTTCAAGCTCTGATTCTCAAGATTGCTCAGTCAACAGTTCAAACAATCAACAGTCGACTAATTTGACCTAAAAGTCAATTATGGTCAAAGTACAGTCAAAATTCCTGATTTTTGGTCAACATCCTTATTTTGAAGTATAATTCATCATTTGATCAAGGGTTGATCATGATTCATCGAGGAAAGTTTAGAAATCAACAAAACTCAAAGTTTCTAAATTATGGTTTTTGACCTAAAAGTCAATTGAACTTTGACCAGCCATAACTTTCACATGGAACATCATAAATTTTCCATCCAAAGCTAATTTTGAAGGAAATTGAATTCTCTAAAATTTTGTCTCTCACATGCCAAGGCTAAAAATGCTTCATTTGAGAGATATGAGCCAAAACATTACAGGTCCTTCTAGAAGCTCGCAAAAAGCTGTTTTTTGTCAGGAGCCATGTCTTCAAGATAAAATTCTCAAATGCAAAAAGTGTTCCAAAGCGGATTATATATTACATCTTGGGCTTTCCAAAAATCCTAGATCATATCCATATGATAAAAATTGAAGGAGTTATGGCTTGCACAAGTTGGGTGATTTTGTGAAAAATGCATGAAAGCCAAAGTGTTTAATTTTAAGTTTTTGACTAATTGGCCAAAGTTTCTTGATTTTAAACATGCCCATGGTATATTGAGAAGCCCACCACGCCATTCTTTTATTATTATCCTCATTATTTATTTTATTTTGAATTATATTCATTATAATTCAAAGTTTAATAAAAGAAATCATGATAATTATGAAAGATATGATATTGGCTAATTTCTCAATCAAATATTGACTTATAAATCATGTGAGATTGATTGAGAAATATTGCAACAAATTGAGAAAGATTGAATCAAGTTTACATATTACTTTCAATCAATTTTTTACTGAGAAAATATGTTATAGGTAGTTATAGTCCTTGTTAGGTAGTATAACTGAGAAAATATGTTTTATCCCTTTTTAGTTTCCCTAAGTTTCTGCCATTTTTCATTTTTCTTAGTTGCAGGTGACCACAGAAATGAACTTTCATATTGTTTCATATTTTGATTTTCCAGGAATACGGAAGTGTATTTCTCTATTTTGTTTGTCTGCATTGTTTGGTTTGATTTTGAGTGTCACTCATTTGGGTTTGAAGAATGTTGCGAAATGTCTTAAAAGAACAACTTATACTAGTGCAAAAAGAACAATATAATTTTGAATTTTACACCCGATATACTGAAAACAAGTGTAAATAAGAAAGAAGGTGATAATATTGTAAATAGCAAGTGTAAATTAAATTGTTATTATATTCAAATCTCTATTACTTCTGTTAAATTAAAAACACGTGTAAATTTAGATGGACTGAAAAAATTGTTTAATTTTATAATCCAAAATATTAATCCTTTTTTTTTGGAAATGATATACTTTATTCATAAGCCAAAAAAGAGTTCAATATAAAGGCGATCTAAAGAACCAGGCAACCAAACTAATAAAATAGACTAGTTAGGATACCATAAGCCTAGTAACATAAATTTTCAAGCTAGCTTTCATCCAAAACCTATATATCACATTACCAACAATTTTGGGCCCTATTTTGGTGCTCTCCAAGGTATTACCAAAATAATGATGATTTCTAAGGAGCCACGCTTCATAAATCGTCTCCGTAAAGGAGCATTTAAGGACTTCTATTTTTATATTTCCTTTACTAACATTCAACATCCACACTAATTCCTCTTCCCATATTTGAGGTTTGTGTTTTTTGTGCATCCAATTCAGTACATAATTTCAAACGTCAGAGAAGGTTTTGCAGTAGAAAAATATATGATTAAATGTCTCTATTTCTATGCAAAGCAACAATTATTGTTGTCAATAAGTTTGAACCGGTGAAGTCTCTCCTCAGTGGCCAGTTTATTGTGGCAAGCCATCCATAATATGAACTTTGCTCTAGGCGGGGTGATATTATTAAAAAAAAAGTTTCCTCTAGTTCACATCATGTTGCTCATTGTTGATCTCATGATAAACCCGTTTTGACTTAAACTTATGTTGTTGTAGAATATTATTCCAGCTTGGAAGGAGCATAGCCTCTTGTCTTATATTCAATATGTGTTTCAGGATCCATGAGAAATTATTTCTAACTAGAACAGTCATAATATCATCCTCTTTCATGTAGAAACAATGTATCCATTTTATCCAAAGGCTATCACACTTTTTACAATGAATCCAAAGCCTCTTTAAGAAGAAAGATGACTTATCAGGAGCGCTTGCTATCCATTCACGACTACCTGCTTACCATTCTTGACAAATTTCAACTTTTGGTGCAAGGTGGAAGTAACAGCCCCATATTCGTGAACCCAAGGACTTTCTAAGAGACATCTATATGCAGGATAGATATCCATTACTTAAAAATCAATTTGAAACGTGTGAGGACCAATCCATATAGGTAAATCCACCCCCACCGATTACAGACTTCTTTGAACCATCAAAAGCCTTCAGTATTACACCGATATACCTCATGGGAGCTCCCTGATAAGCCAACTTAATAAGCGTGGACTTTGGAATTACATTTAATGAGGAGCCTGTATCAATCATCACATTAGATAATGAGTCTTCTTTGCAATTTGCAGAAATATACAAAGCCAAATTATGATTCTTGCATTCCTTTGGCAAATCTTCGCCAAATTATGTTCCCTACTACTTTAGTAAACTGATCCATGATCACATCTTCATCCATAAAAGTTTGTTCCAAAACTTTCATCAGAGAATCTCGATGAACCGTTGAACTCAACAACAGAGATAACATGGAAATTTTGGACGGGGTGTGGTGCAGCTGGTCCACAACCTTATAGTCGCTCATCTTGATAATATTCGATAATTAGTATGCATCCTTATCTGCATAAAATCCATTGGGTTGTCCCTGAATCACTTTAGGCCCGGAACTAACATCCACAAATTATTTACCTTGACTCTTCTTGACGTTAACAGCCTTCAGAGGTGTCTGAGCAAAAATTCGACCGCTTTGGGTCACACTACTAATATCAGCAATATTTAAAATGGAAGGCAACAACTTAATATCTACCTCCTTACCATCCTCCAGCATGGTAGCGTTGTATTTATATGGCACGGACTTATCAAAACTGTATGGCACAGGTCCTGGTAGGCAAATCACAAGAGTAGGTACAACAGGTTTACCACGGTAATCAACCTCAACATGCTCAAGTATATCAAAGTGAGGCACAATCACATTAACCTCATTAGCAACTCTTTCACTCGTAACATGGATAAGTTCTTTGTCCAGTATCTTTTGTAAGTCTTTTATCACAACACGACACCCACGAGGGCTTCTGGAACAAACCATACATGCAGCATGGTCATGCTCATAATGACTGTATTCATAAAGGGTATCATGCATATCTATCAAGGATGTCCTTATAAAATTCACATCAAATATACGATAACTTTCGAGACAACCAAACACCATGTTGACTGTAGATGCCTCATGTGAAGGCAAACGATTATTCTGTACATTAAGACCAACAACCCTCAATGATAGAATACCAACACGAGTCAACCTCTGAAATTCAACTTTCAAAGCCCAACAATCTTCTAGGTTGTGACCAGGAGCTCCCTGATGGAAAGCGCAAGTAACATCAGCCTTGTACCACCAATGGATTTCTTAAGGAATAATTGTAGGAGACCTAGTCCAAACTAAGTCTTATGTATCAAAGTAGGAAATAATTCAGTATACGTCATAGGAGTGGGGTCAAAATTATCCTTTCGCTGAGGTTGACCTTGTCGGTTCTGTTGAGGAGCCTGTTAACGGTGATTGTGCTGTTATGGATGATAAGCGGGAGTTGCTGGAGCTACATTAACCACGAGAGTCACTAAAGCAACTTGTTGTTGTTGATAATTACCTCTTCTTTGGGATCTGTTTGGTATTCCATGAGAAACTGCACTAGTATTGTGTTCTTTCTTTTTTTGAAAAGACGAATCATACTTCTTCGCACCAATAGATGAACTATCACTTCTGGTCAGACGACCTTTACGCACTACCTCTTCCAATCGGATACCCATTCTTGCCATTTAGGTGAAATCAGTTGGAGCACTCGCAACCATTTTCTCATATTAAAATGAACTAAGGGTCTTCAGAAACACCTTAGTCATTTACATCTCTTCCATTGGAGGAGTCACCTGGGTGGAGACTTCCCGATTAGAAGCCATGTCTCTGAGCTAGTCACAATCAGGAGCCATGTCTACATTATACTTGTAGTGCCTGACAAATGCTTCACCAAGATCATTGAGAGTACGAATATGGGTGCTATCGAGTAAATGAATCAGCAGGTGCTGATCATCAGTGTGAGTTGATATCTTCCTTACATACATTAACAAATGGGCTTGGGAACAAGAACTACCTTTGTATTTATGTTAAAAGGGTAAGTATTTCCTTTATCGTTTCCTCAGGGATTGAAGCGATATTACCGCCGTTCTACAGTTTAAGGTATTTTGAGTTAAGATTATGAAAGGGTTTAGTGTCATAAGATATAAAGAGCATGAAAAGAAATTAAAGACAATAACTTAGGGTTTAAAAACGGTTTGGTAAAACTGTGTCAAAATTAGTTTTCATTAGCTTGCTTTGTATATACTTTGATGATTATGTATATGAACATATTAATGATTAATACAACCATGTATCCTCTCGATACAATTTATCTCTAAAGCAATATCGTGAATGTTATTATATTAACCGTCAGATGATCTCTCATGCCGACAATTAACATAATAATCTTTAAAGTTTGATACAAGTGATTATCAACTCACAAATCTATCTCTAGAGTTTGTTTATTGATAGATGAATACCCTTTAGATCAATATTTGAAACATATCTCTCAATAGTGTATCAAAACAACATATAAACATGAATAACAACGATATACACCATATATTAATCATCAACAAAGTTCATATACAAAAGATCAAACTAAATACATATTATACAAGCTAAATACCTCTAATATTGACACATGAGGAGTTTAGCTCTCCATATATTCAACAACAAACATCAAAAGAAGATCTCCTAGCATGAGAATTCAAAGATGATGAAGAAAAATGCTTGAGAAATCTTGAATGAAATGAGTTTTTCTTTCTTCCTTTCTTGCCCTAGAGTGTGTTGTTGGTAGGTATGCAAAAGAAGATAATAATACTCCATAAAATATCTCTAAGTGCCTAAAAGTAGCACACTTGAAAAAGTAACCCCGCTTAGCGCACAGACGGCCGCTAAGCGGGTCACTAAAATATCTGTTGCCACGCAAGGCTCTGCTAAGCAGGCTGAGGCCGCTAAGTAGAGCTGGATCAACAAATATTCCCTCTCCCTACTGGAAAGTGCGCTTGATCGCTGCTCAGCGGCCCTTGCTGAACATGACTCTTCAAAAAGGCCTTAAATATTGCTCCAAGGTGCCATCTTGACCTTCTACCATCCAAAACTTTCCCATTTTGCAAAATACCAACAAAATACATAAGAAAAGCTAATAAATAATATATTTACTACTAAACTTGATTTTATTTATTTACACGATTATAAACCGTAATTGAATCTCAAGTAAGGAGAAAAGTTATCGAAATACCACAAAATTTATTAACAAACTGTCCACATTTTGGATTCTAGCAATTTCTCAAATTCAGGTAACTTGAACTTAGCCGGTATTTTAACGTTGGGGGCGAGGCAAAGGTCGTGCACATTCTTCTTAAATAGTTATTTCCCACGAAGGCCTTCATCTCCTTCTGAAGTTCTTCAAACTGATCTTGAAAATCGTTCATCTTATTATAGATACCAAGACTCTCGTT
The DNA here is from genome assembly GCF_029867415.1 of Vicia villosa. Classification (NCBI taxonomy): domain Eukaryota; kingdom Viridiplantae; phylum Streptophyta; class Magnoliopsida; order Fabales; family Fabaceae; genus Vicia; species Vicia villosa. Next base: position 152,212,943 of record NC_081181.1, read on the forward strand.
TGGCGCAACAACACAATAGATGGGCTCCTCAGCATAAGGAGTGTTATGCACAAAAGGAGGTGCATCAACCATGAAAGCACCTTAACTATTGTTTGGTAGCCCTCAGGGATGAAAACATAAGGCATTCCCCAAGGATAACCATTGGGCATCTGTTGTTGAATGATGACAATAACCGGGATAGCTGGAATTATAACAGAGATAATTTCGAAGACCAATATAGTTTAAACATGTAGTTGATTCTAAGACTGAGAATGGAAAGGAGGTGGAGGTGAAAGAGAAGCCTGAGTCTGAGTCTGAGCAGCAATAAGAGATTCAACTAGAGTGGTGAGACGCTCTATTTTTGTCCTCAGAGTAGTAACTGTAACGCCCGTAATTTAATTAATCATTTAATTAAATTATTTTCGAATTACTTGTTGATAAGTTGTTATATGTTGCATTGTGTTGCTAAGTTGATTATTTAAGTTAGTTAGTCGGTCAGTTACTAATAGTATCATTTAGTATTATTAATATTAGAAATAATATTAATATAATTATTAGTAGTATATGAGATTAATGGTAATTAAGTTGTAGAAATAATATTGGAGTAATATTAGATTTATTATATGGGCTTAATTAAGTGACGGTGGTAGTAAAAGGTGGGGTGTGAATGTTAGGCCCAATAAGAGAAATAAAGATTATGAGGTTTAGTGAACAAAATAGAATTAGAAGTGGTAGTAAAAAGGTTTAGGTTTTATCAATAAGAGAGGAAGAGTCTTGGAGAAAGAAGTGGAGAAAAGGGTTCGTGAGAAGTTGCAGAGAAAGAGGAAAAACGGCGAAGCTAGGTTCAATCGGTATAATAGAGCGGTCTCCAATCCATGGTAAGGATGGGGTTCTAACTCTATATTAGGGTATTTGATGGATAGTATGTGGGATTGGGTTAATGAAATTGTTTATGTTTGTGTGTTGATTCATTGTGAATATTCTGAAACTGATGCAATTGGTTGTTGTCGATGAATAAGTTGTGAATATTGTGTATCTTGATGTGGTATAAATGTTGTGTTGTTGTGATTGTGGTTAATTGTTGTTTTCTGGAAAATGTTGAATGTCCTGAATTTTAATATATCATAATTACTCTGTTGTTGGGAATGAGTCGGAGGAGTAATGTTGGAAGAAGAAGCTGAGTTGATGAAGTATGTGTAATTAGCAATGAAAAAAAGGACAGGGGGCACCCACCCCCTATGTAGAAGAAGGAAGGGGGTACCCACCCCCTATTAGTCTGTTACTTGTTCCAATATATATATTTAAGTCTTATTCCTAAATGAATTAAGTGAGACTAATAATGATTAACAATGAGAGCACATGGTGATGGTGATTAGTAATGGCATATGATAATTAAATGAAAACCAAACTAATTATTTGAATGTGTAGTAACAGTAACACAACAAATATTTTAGCAGGAAAACACACGTGAGTTAGCAGAATAAGAGTAGCAATAATCTAATGGAATTTCTGCTAGCAGTAAAGATGCAGAAAATACCAGTTAGTGTACAGAGTAGGAAATATTATAGCACTATAACAGAAATTAATTAATAGAGTATAGTTGAATTATCCGAATAATTATGCGGAGTACTTGCAAATGTTTCGGTTAAGACCGTGGGTCATAGAAGTTGTGGCAATGTAGATTTTAATGTCGTGAACTGCAAGTAGTTTTGAATTGTTGTTGAGTTTTCCATTAAAGCGTTGTTGTTATTGTTGTTGTTATGTTGTTGTTGTTATGTTGTTGTTGTTTCTATGTTGTTGTTGTTATGCTATTATTGATAATGGTTGCTATCGTTGTCATGTGGTGGTTGTTGAAAATTGTTGCTGTTGTTGTTTTGCCTCAATTAATTGGTAAAGAAATTAAGTTGTAGGCTTATGCCAAAGTTGAATTGTTGTTGTGTTGTTGTGTTGTTGTTGTTGCCATTGCATGTTATAGGCTTATGCCTATGTTGATTTGTTGCCATTGTTGTTGTTGCATTCATATTATTGTCGCATACATCGCATATCAAGTTGGAGCTGATGCTCAGTAAGTTGGCCTGGATTGACAAATATTAAGTTGAAGACTTATGCCTTGTTTTTAAGTTGAAGGCTTATGCCTTGTTGATGCCTCTATTAACTGGCAGATTTTAAGTTGGGAGTTTTGCTCCATTGGTACCACATGCATGTGCATTGTACGAGTCGCATTATGAGTTGCATTTTGAGTTGTTGTTGTGATGATAAATTAGTCGTTATATTATGTTGATAATTTTGTGGTGACGAATGTTGTTTGAAAGTTGTTGAAGTAGTGATCTTATATAATTTGATCTAATATATTATTTATCATACACTCAATTATATGGTTCGATATCTCACCCCTTCTGTTTGAATGTTACCCCTATATTGGTAACGTGCAGATAATCCAGAGTGAAAGGTGCTTACCTTCATTAGTTCGAGTCAGTATAGTCGCTCTTATACGTAACACTTGGGGAGATGAACGCTTATGTGTTATTGTTGTTATTATATTTAGTTGCTGAATTTTAAGTTGAATCTATTAAAGTATCTTGTTATTTTGAAGTTGTTTCCAATTGAACAAAATGTTAAGTCCTTTAAATTAAAACCGTGATTCTACTGCTTAATTAATAAAAGTTGGTTTATTTTCAAATATCAAAATATGATGTTGCCGGTTCATCCGATCAAAATGTATCTGCTTTACATGCGATTATTATATGTTGATGTTTTAATAGTTGAAAATTGTAGCATCTCATTTGTATGTCGTACTTTGATTTTAATATTATCCGCCGGATAGAAATGGGGTGTTACAGTAACCTTTTCGCGTTGTTCAATACCTTCTAGGATGGTAATAATTTTTTATGATCAAACCCCATCTGGATGTTTATTACTACAATATTCATTTATGTTGTATCTAGGCATATAATTAGGCACGTGTGCAGTTATTGAAATATTAAGTTTGTTTCTTCTTTTTGCTTTAGATAAAGTTTTGAGCTTGTTTCTAATAGTCAGCCATAAGTGTATATGACTAGTACTGTCATACCCTAAAATTTTCCCATCCCATTTCCACTTTCAAATTCATACCAAAGTTCAAAACTCAAGGACACACTCTCCTAAACAATGATCTCCTAAACTAGGGTTTTGATTTCTCTAAAGAAAATTAATAAATCAAGGTCTCCAATTGATTTCATATGGTTTATGATGTTTCAAAATACCTCTATGACAAAATTCAGGCTTCAATTCCAAGGATTGCCCAGTCAATTGCTCAGAAAGTCAACAGTCGACTAGTTTGACCTAAAAGTCAACTATGGTCAAAGTACAGTCAAAATTCCTGATTTTTTGTCAACATCCTTATTTTGAAGTATCATTCATCATTTGATCAAGGATTTATCATGATTCATCAAGGAAAGTTCAGAAATCAACAAAACCTAAAGTTTCTAAATTAAGGTTTTTTTGACCTAAAGTCAACTGAACTTTGACCAGCCATAACTTTCACATGGAACATAATAAATTTCCCATCCAAAGCTCATTTTGAAGGAAATTGAATTACTTACAAAATTGACTCTCACATGCGAAGTCTAAAAATGATTCACCTGAGAGATATGGATCAAAAGATTATAGGTCATTTTTGAAAGTCAACCAAAAGCAGTTTTTTGTCAAAGCCCATATCATCAAGATAAAATCTTCAAATGAAAAGAAGCTTCCAAAGTGGCTTGTATAGGACATCTTGAAGTTTCCAAAAAGTCCTAGAACTCATCCATACCTTGAAAATTGAAGGAGGCATGCCTTGTTAAAGTTGGACAATTTTAAGGGGAAAGATGTGAAACAAAAGGCTTCAAAATGGATTTCTTTGTAAAGAGGCCCAACTTTTTATGACCCAATCTTGAGCCTCAAGTTATCTAAGAATCCAAATCTAATTGCCACAAATTTTTTAATTTTATTTGATTTTATATAAATTATTAATCATTTAAAAGTGATAATTAAGTCATATAACTCATGTGAAAATCAAATATGTGGTTTAAGATATTAGGAGGAACAAATTCAATCACCATTTAAGTCATATTATCAATATAATTTCGTGCTCCCCAAGATTGATTGGAAAATATTTGAGATTAGGCCAAAGTTAGAAACATTTGAAAATCAAAATCTCTAAAATTTCCAATCAAAGATTTAACGAGATTTCTCCTAAAACTATTGACCTAAATCCTTATATTATATAAACACAACAATTGCAGACCCCTAACTCACGAAAATCTGCAGAAAAATGCAACCCTTAAGCTTCCAAAATTCAAGGAAAAAACTCAATTTGATTTCTAATTTGCAGAGCAATTCAAAGGAATCTAAGGATCTAAGCACCTGCCTCGAGCCTCTCTGAAGCTATTGGGACCATCGCACGACTTCAGCACCCCCAGAAACACCTCTTACCAGTCACGGTATGTCACTATTTTCTTGAACTCAATTGCATCAATGCACACATCCATTGTAAAATTCGATTGCATATTCTTGATTATGATGTTGTCTGGATGAATTCTGGAACTTTAATTGTGTTCACATGGACGTTTAGGGCCTTCTTCCATTTTAAGGTTCACATTCTTGAAATTAGGGTTTCATGAATTAGCTCGAGTTAGGGTTCGATTCTGGTACAGGTGTGTTCGTGCTGACGAGACGAGCGTAACCATGGTCTTACTTTTAATTATTTGTGCTTGTATGAGGTTTTGGTAAATGGCAGGTGTAATAGATACGTCTTCTATAGCTATCCTGTAAAAAGCGCTGTAAAAGATAGGAATCCAGGTTTCAACGAAGAAGATGACGAGGTGTCATCAGGCCATTGGACCAATTTGAATTTCGCGCGCATGTTTTCATTTAATGTCCATTGTTTATTTATTATAATATGAAAGCATGTGTTTAACAACTGAAGCGTGTGGTTGAGTTGGTGAGGGAGTCTTCTTGAGGTTGAGGGCGTGGGTTTGATCCCTCGTTCGCTCTTATTTTTTATGAAACACAAGTATTCTTGATCCGGTGTACAACGCATGCAAAGTCTTACCATGCAGCCTCCAATCGGAACCTCAGGATCTCATCAGGTCCAAATCCAACGTAAGTCAAGCTAGGGACTCACCATGCACCTCCTTGGCTATGCCAGATGGAATCAAAAGCTAAGTTTGTTTTAATTTTATTTTTATTTTTTATGATTACCCTTTATTTATTTCTTTTTTCCTTTTCTTATAATTTCTTCCTTTTTGTTTTAAAAAATTAGTTTATACAATAATTTTATAATTAATTATTTTTTATCGAAAACTCGATTTTTCATAATTCCATCAATAATTGTTTTGTTAATATTAAAAGTTCAAATTTTCAAATATACTGTTAACCAATTAAATAATTAGGATTTAATCCAATAATTATTTAATTGTTATATTTAATCGAACTTTCATTTTTCCATTCTTTAATGGTTATTTTAAAATTAAATTATTAACTTTTCATATTTTATTTTGAGCCAATTGCTTTAACCCTAATTTACCCGATAAATTAGGGTTGTTGATTTTTAAATGCACTAACCTTTTCTCTTCTTCGCTCGTAATTTTCAGGGTTGATCAGGGATGCGATGAAGGCTTGAGGCATTGGCATTAATTTGCCCCTTTACTTGTCTTGCCCTTAAACTGTTAAACTGTTTATTGTAATAGCGTAGGACTATTAAACTGTTTTATTTTTCTGCCATGGTTAGTAATCCTAGGGAGTGCAAGCCTTGAATTAACTTAGGTCACTACTTAAAAGATAGTTATATGAATTGAACCACATGATTGTTGCACCCACACACCTTTAGGGTAATCCCTCTCGTTGCCTTGTTGCCTTATTACTGTTGCATGTTGCCTTAATTTATGAAAATAGTCAAGTCCCTCGATTCCGAGGATACCTAAAGCAAATGTTGCCCTCAGTTCATTCATCATCAATTTTGTCCCTCGACGTTGCCTCGGTAAAATGATGATTTGTTCCCATTGCTAAGGTATCCTCGCCTGTTGCCTAAAAATGACTATTATATCCTTTCCTTAGACTACGTGCCCTCTTTATAGTAGGGTCAGTCTTATGGCGAATGATAAACCTCGATGACCCTTTATATCCAATAAAAGGACTTCCTACCCTCTTATGGTATGGATAGCCCTGAAAGGCTAAAAGAACATCTTTTATAATTTTAGGGTAATTGCTTCTAAATTGCTTGCTCTGGTTTAAATTTGAACTTTCCATTTTTTCATAAAAAAACCTTCAAAAAGGCTACGCTTATTTTACGAGCTAAAGTCCTTATTCAAATTCTTTTTCTATTCATTACAAACATTTTTGAAAACAAAGTGGACTAAGAAATTAAGAGCCCATGGATAACCATGGATACAAAGGGTGCTTTAAACCTTCCCTTTGTATAACTTACCCCCCGAACTCAAAATCTCTTTAAAAGGTCTTTTTATGTTCTTTTAGCCTTTCTATAAATTGGATAAAATAAAAGTCGGTGGCGACTCTTGCTCACCGCAACATTGCTTGCTTAAATATAAAAAGCCAATTCAACGTATTACAAGTACACTACATTACATTTTTATGCGACGAGAGTATGCATTTTTATTGATGTTAAGAGCCAAATTCTCTTTTGGTCACTTTCTTGGTATTTTAATTCATTCCACATATTTTTTAATTGTTCTTTCTTCTTTTCCTTTCTTGTAGATGTTAATGTCACCCATATATTGCATTTGTATCTTAAGACTAAAATATATGTCAATATAAGAGGCGATGGGCTTTAAACTTGCCCCGACTTACAGACAAAATTACTTTGAAACTTCATTAGGGAGATTTTGCAATGGCCGTCTCATAGTTAATGTCTTGAATAAAGTTCTAATCCTTTCGAGAAAGCTTCTTATTGTATTGTAATTGTTATATGATCTTGATAGTTCCATTCGATGTGATTTTGGTTTATCATTCTAGTGGATGCGATGAACTTGCCATTTTTAAATGCCTATTTGGATTCAGATTGTTTATCGAATTTCCATCAAGGATGCAACTTTGCAGCAGCAGGTTCGACTATCCTTCCAGCTAATGCAACATCAATCAGTCCATTCGACTTTGGCGTTCAAGTATCTCAGTTTCAGCTATTCAAAGCCCAATTTCTTGAATTTCTTGCAGGTACATTACTTTAGTCTCAAAACCAAGTTTGTATGTTATCTATCAATTCATGCCTAATGAAAATTATCACAATAATGTTCCAGGCTATACATTTCATAATATATCCTGACAGAAGATTACTTCCATAAGGGGTTATACATGTTTGACATAGGCCAGAACGATATTGGCGGTGCATTTTACTCAAAAGACTTGGACCAAATACTTTATTTAATTCCAACAATTCCACTTGAACTTGAAAATGGAATAAAGGTTGGTGACAACATTGTGTTTAACAAAATAACTATGGCATTGTTACATTCTTGAATTCCTTTTTAGAAAAAAAGTTTTGTTGAAATTAACATTCACTCTCTTATTTGTGATAGAGAATGTATGACAGCGGGGTTAGAAATTTTTGGATACATAACACGGGTCCGCTAGGATGCTTGGCTCAGTATGTTGCCATATTTGGAAATGATTCCTTAAATCCCGATGAACAAAGATGTCTTCGTGCACACAATCATGTTGCAAAAGCCTTTAATCTACAACTACAAGATTTTTTTTTACTAAATTGTAGGGCCAGTATCTTTGCTAGTATCTTCGCTCGTGTTAAATTTGTGACTATTTGATTACAGGGTTTGAACAACCTATTTTGGCTTGCTGCAAATAAGGAGGCCCACCGTTGAACTGTGACAATCGCGTTTCTTGTGGACTAACAAAGATCTTGAATGGAACCACAACTGCATCAAAAGGTTGCAATGATAGTAGTGTGTATGTAAATTGGGTGGGACTCATTACACTGAGTCTAAAAATCAATATGGTGCTAATATGTTGATTTTTAAGCGACTCATGTTATCGAGTGATCCTAATGATGTTCAGGTAAAACATCTAGACTTTTATTACAAAACCAATGTAATATATGCGTAGTTTCTTTTCTATTGTGTGTGCTACCTTTGACATAAATATTTACAGTTATGAGGTTTGATTGGTGGAATTGTTACATCATGGCTCATTAGGACCGCATGGAAACCCGAGTCCACGACTATAGATGGAAGAAGACTTCTCATTGACAGAGCACTGATTTATAATCTCTTGAAGATTACAAGATCTAAGCAATAAAAATAAAAACATTTCAATGGTCAATTGGATCATAACATATATAAGTAAACAAGAAATAGTTGCTAGCAGTGTTTTCGTGTATAATAATAATGATACATGTTGTAAGGTTCTTTAAGTAAAATATTTGAATAGGGGTTACTATTTTCTACTACCTTAGCTCTTTAAATTATTGTGCATACTTTTGTATTGCGTAAGATATGATTCAATTACCTTTCATGAATTTGAAGAAAATAGGGTGTAAATTTGTTGATATTTATAATAAGCATTATTTATTTTACACCCAATTTTATAAAAAAAGCTGTAATTGTGTTTGATTTAAATGTATATATGTAACCATTTACATCCGTTTTCTATTAAAAAGATGTAACATAACATGCATTTATACCTGTTTTCTATTAAAAATGGTGTAACGTAGAATGTATTTACACTATGTTTTCTATTAAAAAAAGGTGTAACATAACACGTATTTACACTCATTTTCTATTAAAAACATGTAACATAGCACCTATTTACACCCGTTTCCCATTAATAAAAGGGTATAACATATATTTACACCCGTTTTTTATTAAAAAAGATGTAATTAATATGTATTTAAACCCGTTTTCTAGTAAAAAAATAGTGTAACATAACATCTATTTATCTATTTAAACTTGTTATTAAACGGGTGTAAATTCCTTAAAAATTTCTTACCCGTTGAATTTATACCCTTCAATAACAAGTGAAAATTACACCTTTTTTTTTTCTTCGCTTGTGTTATTAAAAACACCTAATTTTTTAGATGTGATAAATATTTTTTAAAAAGTTTTTGAAATTAAAAAAATGACATTAACTAATACGTTAATGAAGTTACACTCTATTTTAAGATTTAATAGTATATTTAGAAAATGAAGTTACACTCTATTTTAAGATTTAATAGTATATTTAGAAAGTAGGAAATTTCTTTACCCACCTCCCTCTTTTCTTGGCCACCTCCGGTAAAAAACCCAAAATATCCTCACTTCGAAAATGCATTTCTGGAACGCTTATTTTTTTTTTTAAAATTTGTCTTATTTCGGAAATGCACTTCCGAAAATACGAAAAAAAAGTGTTTTCGGAGATGCATTTCCGAAAACACCCCCTTTTTTGGGTTTTTGGAAATGCATTTCCGAAAACACCTTTTTTTTTGGGAGGGGGTGTCTTCGGATATACACTTCCGAATTTTTTTTGGGAGGGGGGTGTCTTCGGATATACACTTCCGAAATATTCCAAGACCAAATTGGTCTTGGAATGTTTCAGATATACACTTCCGAAAGAATTCAATAATTATTAAAAAATTAAAATCAAGGTGAATCAATAAAATCAAGGTGAATCAATACAATTAATAGGTATAAAATTTCCTAAACAATTTTAAAGTTAAAAATTATTTTACTAACTTATATAAATCAAAAACATCTTAATTTCATAAGTAAAGTAAATTTTGAATTATTTAAAATTAAATATAATATAAATATAAATATTATATATATATATATATATATATATATTATAAATTAAAACACTCATTGTTTTAATTTTTATAATTATTATATAAATGTATAAATATATTTATAATGAATATATAATAATTATTATATAAATATATAATAATTTTTATAAATATATAATAATTATTATAATTATTATATAAATATATAAATATATAAATTAAAACTCTCATTTTTTTAATTATTTTTGTAAATATATAAATATATAATAATTATTATAAATATATAAATATATAAATAAAAAATTATAACTCATTTTGTAAGTGAAATTATTTTAATTTTTTTACTTAAAATTATTTTAAATTTTAAAATATGAATCAAAATAGAAATATATAATAATTATTATTCATAATTCATAAATTATATCAAAATATATAATTATTATTATTCATTACTTATAAATTATATCAAATTTATGATAATTGAATTAATTAATATCCAAAATTAATTTTTGGTATTTTTTAAGATTTTTTTAGTTGGTTCGGAGATGCATCTCCGAATTAGTCAAAATCTCAATTTTTGGGATTTTTTCGGAAATGCACTTTCGAAGTATGGAAAAATTTAGAAAAAAAAATATTTCGGAAATACATTTTCGAAGCGGGGTAAAATGAGGTTTTCGCTGGGGGTGACCCCCATAGGGAGGTGGGTAAAAAAAAATCTAGAAAGTATTACTTTAATACATTTTACAAAAATATTAAAGAAACATTTATACTCTACGAATAATATTTATCATAGCTAATCACGTTTCTTAACTTTTTCCCCGTTCTTCGCTCGAGCTGCCACAGAATGCCCTAGTGTAAATCCACAGGCTATAGAATATTTGAACTCTTGTTATTGTTGCATGTTTCTTTCTTCGCGGCAGTCAAAGAAGTTCTTAGAGATGAAAGTGGCCACATATATATAATCCAAATTGACACATTAGGAAAGTAATATTGGACGAGTAACACTAGGATTGTAATAAGCTTTGTAATACACGAAATTTATGTCTCATCCCATATAATAGCCAATGAATATGTCAATTTAGTAGTGACGCATCACATGCACTTTCATTCATATCATATCATATCTAATGTCTACCTTGAAATTTTCTCTCATATCTTCCATATTCCTCTTTCTTTTTCACAGTTCAACTCAACTTTGTTTTAAACAATATTGTGGAAATCCTGAGTTAGGTCTTATTTTTGAGTTCCCTTTCATATTAAGAGAACGATTTGAATTTAACAATAATCAAAGTCATCGATGTGGATATCTAGGGTTTGAAGTTCATTGCAACGATGATAAGCAAGCTTTGCTTAAGCTCTCAAATGATAGAAATTTTGTAGTCAAAAGTATTTCTCTTGAGAGACAAAGAATTTGGGTCAACGGTCCCAATGATTGTCCACCACAAAGGTTCATTGAAAACATAAACGTTATTGAAGATTTACCTTTTCTATGGGACAACTCTTATCGTAAATATTATGAAAATGTTACATTTCTCAACTGTAGTACCGATTCTGGAAAGGAACCCAATCCAGTGATTGATGAGCTTCCAACTATACCTTGTATGAGCAATGCAAATTATTCGATTGTGTATACGTTGCAATCATCTATTGTTGATTCGTTGAGTTCAAGGTGTCATGAGATTGGATTTGCTAGGGTTCCAGTAAAAGATAATTCAAGTGACGCAATGGTAGTTTTGGATGGACTTTATTCTGATGCATTGTTGCGATGGGATACACCTTCTTGTGGATGTGAGCCTGATCAATTTTGTGGTTTTCTATCGGATACGGGTCTTAATGTTACTTGTTACCCTTCCGGCTACGTTCTTAATTTCCCAGGTATATTTGTTTTTGTTAAGATTAGTCATAAAGTATCATTCTTATAATTAGAGTTGTTAGTTCGGTCTTGGTGGATCTAGGACCTTTTATGGTTAGATAATAAAGACTCTATAATATAGGCTCGAGAATTATTAACCGAGTTCGATTCTAGATGGGCTTCAGACTACCCAGCCATAAACATATTTTTTTTATATTTTAAACAAAAAAAATTTCATAATATTTATTATAGATAAATTAAAAATTTATATTATTTTAAACATAATACATTTTTAAGTACTATATTACTCTTATAAATAGTATAATATATTTCTAAATACAATATATGTCTAAATTGTATACAATACTACTTGAATATTTAACATATGAGAAAAAAATAATATAATACGATGAAGGAATATTGATTATATTAATGTATAATATTTAAAGAGAAAGTTTGAATAGAATAGAGATAAAATTTAGTTAGGTGAGCAAAATTAATGTGTTATTTGGAGTAAGATAATATAAATATTAATATATATTTTAAATTTATAATTATGCGGGCCTAATAGGCTACCCTGGAAAATATAAACTCTAATTTTAAAGCCCCAAATCCTATGATTTTTAAAAAATGGCGGACCGGTCCATATGGACTTAGCCCATCTTGACAGCTCTATTATAATCAAGAGATTGAAACACAAAGTAGAGGAGCATATTTGTAGTAGGTAGGAAATAGAGTAAATCGTAAGTTTCGTCAAATCAAAGTCCAATTCGATAAAAAAAATTTAGGTTTGATATGAAACCTATTAAGGGAAGAGAATTTGACCCATCTCCATTAATCACTCACAAAAATTACTCACAATAGTTAGGATAAAAACTTGTAAAAAGAATACGGACATAGAAACGAGCAATTATTCATTAAAATTAACGGATATGAACGTGAGTACGAGTATTTAGTGCCCACATTATCCATACCCGCACAATGTATATTTATATATTTTTATTTATTATTAATTCACATATATGTTTATCAATTTTATTAAACACATCACTATTAAATTTGTATGTATTTGAATATAAATATTTTTCAACTCAACAATAACATCCTTAATTTTTAAAAAAAAAAATATTGTTAAAAATTAAAATGACATGATAAGTTAGGATTAATTAAATTTTTTATTAAAAATATGAGTAATCGGATATGAATATGAGTACTTAGATACCTAGAGAATACGAGTACATATATAAATATTGGTATTCACGCGGGTATGAATTTGGATACAATTTTTTTTCAAATTTCAGTTATACAAACAACTACTATAGTATCCAATCCATATCCTACCCGGCCGTGCTCATCCCTAAACCTATCATAAATTTACTTTTTGATTTGAGTATCATATTATTTAAAAATATTAAATCTTACTTATATTTAAATAAACTATCAAACTATCTTAATGAAAATAAATATTATTTGAATGAATTTATTTGAATTTAAATAAGACATAAATTTTGTAGACCAATTTTTTTTATAGAAATAAAAAAAATTTATGTCAACGTTTCTAAGTTGTTTTTACCTTACTTTAGTAAACTCAATAAGATAATTAAACTTTATTTATTTAAAATTTATAAAATCTAACTATATAAAATATCTTATTTTAATTTTTATTTATAATAATATTGTAAATATACATATAATTAATATAAATTATTGAGATTTTTTTATAAATTTATAATTTAATTCAAATTGTAAAATATAATAAAATAATAATAATAATAATAATAATAATAATAATAATAATAATAATAATAATAATAATAATAATAAATATAATTAATATTTATTTAAATAGACCAATTTGGTAGACTTTTGTTGGTCCACATGTGACATATTCTTATCCTTGCTCTTAAGTCATGATTCTTCACCACTAAATCAACTAATAGAGATTGATTTCTAAAAATATTTTCCCCGTCTGTTGACCCCTTTAATTATTTTATTTTATTTTTTGATAATATAATTAAATTGTAATATCTTATGCTAGAGTTTAAATTATGTAGGTGAAAATCCTTCAACACCAAAGCGTAAAAAAATTCACTTTTTTCCAGTAGTATGGGGAATATCAGGAATTTTGTTCTTCATATGGGTATCATTATCTATATATAAAGATAGAAGGCAAAACCGGATTCAGCAAAGACAAACAATTACAAATATAGAACCAAGTAATCGAGAACCACCTTGGTTTGTGTTTGGGCTTGATAGATCAAGGATAGAACAATATCCAAAAATTCAACTAGCAGAAAGTGGTCAATTACCTAAGTCAATTGACAATGTTTGTTCAATATGTCTTAGTGAGTATAAGCCTATGGATACCTTAAGGAGCATACCACAATGTAATCATCATTTTCATGTTGATTGTATAGATGTTTGGCTCAAGATGAATGCTACATGTCCTTTATGTCGAAATCTGCCAGGGTTATGAATGTGCTTTCAGTATCTCTTTGTGCCTCTTTCTACAATTTCTTATTGAATCTTCATCTTAGTGTTTCTATGATTAATTTTTGTGTGTCTATAATCATTTTCTTAAATTCATTTAGTTTTCCTTTTTGTTATGTTCATTCAATGTATCAAATTGTATAAAACACACCAACATTTATTTTTATATATCTTATAGAAACTATTGTACATATAGAGATAGTTTTATTTTAACCACTCTCAAGCATTAAACATAAACATGTCTTCAAGTTGTTATATGTTTGATTGGGCGAAAAAACACATGTCATGATTGAGTATGCATTTGACTAACATAAAATTGAATAATTATAAAAAGTCCATCATTATAGAGAATATATCTAAGAAGATCATGTACATGTTTCACATTATTAGGGACAAATCATCAAAGAGAGACATAATTCAGGGGAACTATCCATTCGTCCTTAAGAGATTCATGATCAATATAACATAAAGAGAATAATTAAGTCTTTCAAACAATTAAGGATGATTCTTAAATGATATTTCACCTTATCCCCCTCTTAAATTCTTCAAAATATTCCTCCTTGATCATAAATTTTATGACCCTAATGACTAAACACATTTAACTATATCCCAAGCCATTGACTTAACATTTAGATCTTGAATACCTCTTCCGTTTGTATGATTAGCGTGACGAGACTTTGGAATGCCTATAGAATCTGTTTTCGACAAATTGTTTGTATAAAACTCAACAACTTCTTCAGTGATGTACCTTTCAACAATTAAAGCTTCTGGTCAGTGACGATTCTTCTTATATCATTTAAAGATCTTCATATATCGCTCTATTGGATACATCAACCTTAAATAATCTAGACCATAAAATTTGATTTCTCTGACTAGATGAACAAGTAAGTGAACCATAATGTCAAAAAATGATGGAGGAAAATACATCTCCAATTGACACAAGATAATGACAGCCTCATCTTCTAATTCATCTAACTTTTTGATATCAAGAACTTTATTACATATGGCATTGAAGAATAAGCACAATCTCGTTATAGTTACTCTCATATTCTTTGGTAGGATCCCACAGATAGCCACTGGTAGAAGTTGTTGCATCAATACATGACAGTCATGAAATTTTAAACCAATTAACTTGATATCTTTCATTGATATATGTTTCTTGATGTTTTATGAGTAACCTTGCGGAACTTCAATACCTTGCAAACACTTGCGATAATTTTTTTTCCTTTTTAGATAGAGTGTGACATGCTGGACGCATATAAGTTCTTTTTACTTTCTCTATTTGAGCCAACTATTTTTGTATACCCATCGCCTCCATATCAAGACGAGAAGTCTTACTATCTTTAGTCTTGACTAGAATATTTAGAAGTGTGTCAATCAAACTATCACACACATTTTTTTCCACGTGCATATACAATGTCTAACATCAAGATTTGACCAATATGGAAGATCAAAGAAGATAAACCTCTTTTTCCATATATTTTTTGCAACTGTCCATTTTTCTCTCTTCTCGAAGACAATATTAATGTGTTCCTGCCATTGATAAACTTCATCCCCATTTAAAGGTTCGGGAGCCTCATTAGACTCTTGCTCTCCATTAAAAGCCTTCTGTAATCTATGATAAGGATGTCCGGGTTTTAGAAATTTTCGATGCCCAAGGTAAACAATCTTTTTTTCCAAACTCAAGTTAGTGATAACAAGTATTATCTTCACAAATAAGACACACTTTATGTTCTTTGACACTATATCCATCCAAGTTACTGTAAGCAGGAAAGTCGTTGATTATGCAAAATAACATTGCACACATCTTAAACTTTTACCCAGAATATGCATCATCAACTTCAAGCTCTAGCACTTGTAACCTTTTTGGATGGAAAAATATTCTATAAAGACACACTTTAAGTTGTAGCATCAAGTTTCCCTCATTATGAGTATGGATGAACGATGTACACCTAAATATCCTAGGAGTGAGGTTAGAGGTAGACACATTAAGATTGAACGAGGATAAGACTTCCATAGGAGTTTTTGAAGCAAGGACATTATTAGGCCAACAATTTATGAGATATCATGTAGTTAAAACAGCCTCGCCCCAATGTTTTTTTGGGAATTTTATTTTAAAATACCATAGCACTTGTTTGGTCTAACAAATGCCCATTTTTTCTTTCACTAACGCCATTTTGTTGGGATGTTTTAACACATGAAGACTCATGAATGATATCTCTATTTTGACAAACAAAATTAAGATTAGGATTAAAATAATCCTTGGCATTATCAGACCGAATCCTCTTAATACTCATACCAAATTGATTTTTAACCATAGAGAGAAATTGAGGAACCACATGACTAACTTCATATTTTTGTTTAAGTAAGTAGACCCATGTAACCCGAGTACAATCATCAATAAAGGTGATAAACCAACAGGCACCTGAAACATTTGGAATATTAGATAGACCCCATACATCTATATGAACTAGATAAAATGGAAAAATACTTATTTTATTACTAACGGAGAAAGATACACACTTGTGTTTAGCAAGCTCACACACCTCACAATGAAGACTCTCAACATATAATGTCTTAAATTAAGCAATAAATATCTGCTTAATGACTCTAAACGAAGGATGCCCAAGCGACAATGGTATAAGAGAACCTTCTCCTTTTTGGTCTCTATTGATTATGAAAAAAGGAATTGTTGCTGAGAAAATTTAGGCTCGAATCTTTGTTATCCAAGTAGTAAAAACCATTCCATTCTCTAGCACTTCCAATCATCGTTCCCGAATTTTTATCCTAAATCCTCCGGGGATTTTTCGCAGTTTCGTTTCGTTGCTTTTGTATTGAAAATTTGTTTTGTAAGTTCCCCATAATAAATTCAGTATAAAGTTTATGAAAATTTTGTCCTTCGCAAATGGTATTGAAATAATGAGAAAGCGCGGAACGAAGGAAAG
Source organism: Vicia villosa (assembly GCF_029867415.1). Classification (NCBI taxonomy): domain Eukaryota; kingdom Viridiplantae; phylum Streptophyta; class Magnoliopsida; order Fabales; family Fabaceae; genus Vicia; species Vicia villosa. The sequence continues at coordinate 152,229,957 of NC_081181.1, forward strand.
AAGAAAACTTTATTGATATTGCCTTAAATCGGCAAATGTACAAGATGTGAAAAGAAAATGACAAATAGAAATGATATTAATATTGCCGTTGCTCCTTTGTTCTCGAGGGTCCCAGTGTTCCTTTGCCTTTAGAAGTGAATGATTGCACGAATCCTTATCCTTTGTAGTTCGTCTTCGGTTCATAGCATATGATCCTGCCTTTGTTAGGCGTAATATTTCTTGACCGCATCAGAATTGATTGAGTGTGGTAACTCATCCCCGTCCATTATAGTGAGGACAAGTGCTCCTCCTGAGAATACTGTTTTTATGACATATGGACCTTCGTAGTTAGGTGTCCATTTTTCACGGGCATCAAGTCGAGGTAGTAGAATTTTCTTGAGAACGACATCTCCTTCTTTGGAAGTTCGAGAACAGGCCTTTTTATCAAACACCTTTTTCATCCTTTTTTGATAGAGTTTCCCGTGATACAAAGTCGTCAGTCGCTTTTCTTCAATGAGATTAAGCTGATCAAAACGGTTTTTTACCCATTTCGATTCTTCTAACTTTGTGTCAGCCAAAACTCGTAATGAAGGAATTTCTACTTCGACAGGAAGGACTGCTCCCATACCATAAACCAAAGAGAAAGGTGTTGCTCTTGTGGATGTGTGTACCGAGATTCTGTAACCGTGCAGGGCGAAGGGAAGCATTTCGTGTTAGTCCTTGTATGTTTTCTCTTTCCTCCATTATTAAAATAAATGATGGAGGAGAGAGAGAAGAAGAATGAAACATAATTTCCTTCACTTATTTTAAAATCGATTAGTTTAGATTCATTCTTATGTTCTCACATAAAAGTTCTCAGTTCTTATTATAGTTAAGGTTCTCATTTGATACGTGTGTATATATATATATATATATATATATATATATATATATATATATATATATATATATATATATATATATATATATATATATATATATATATATATATATATATATATATATATATATATATATATATATATATATATATATATATATATATATATATATATATATATATATATATATATATATATATTTGTAATCCTTATTTTCACATATTATCTTATTAAACTTAATCTTTTTTTTTATACTATTTTATCATCTTTGTTGTTAAGATGTATAACTTGTCACCCAACTCAAAAATATGTTTTATATTATCAGCCTTTAAACAAATAATCTTACATTTATTTAAATAGATTAATGAACTAATATGTCAACACAATTAAATGAATAATATTAGTCATAGCTAATCACGTTTTATTTCAACCTTTTCTCCTTTCTCCCTCCGAGCTCACAGACTGACCCAGTGTAAATGTACATGCCTTGAATTCCTTGTTATCAGTAAACTTGTATTAGCATATTTCTTCGTGGCAGTCAATGAACTTCTTAGAGATGAATGAAAGTGACCACATATACAATCCAAATTGACACATTAGGTTGGACGAGTAACACTAGGATTATAATAAGCTTTGGTATACACGAAAATATGTCTCATCCTATGTAGTAGACAATGAATATGTCAATTTAGTAGTAACTCACATCACATGCACTCTCATTCATATCAATATCATATCAAATGTCTACCTTGAAATTTTCTTTCATATTTTCCATATTTTTCTTTCTTTTTCACAGTTCATCTCAACTTTGTTTTAAGAAATATTGTGGAAAGCCTAACTCAGGTCTTCATTTTGAGTTCCCTTTCATATTAAGAGAAGATTATCAAAATAACAATAATCAAAGTGATCATCAAAGTGATCGATGTGGATACCCAGGGTTTGAAGTTTATTGTAACCATTCTAAGCAAGCTTTGCTTAAACTTCCAAATGATAGAAATTTTGTAGTCAAAAGTATTTCTCTTGAGAGACAAAGAATTTGGGTCAAAGGTCCCAATGATTGTCCACCACAAAGATTCATAGAAAACATAAACTTCAACGATGATTCACCTTTTATATGGGACAACTCTTTTCATAGTAATTATGAAAATGTAACATTTCTCAATTGTAGTACTAATTCTACAAAGGAACAAAATCCTGTGATTGATGAACTTCCAACTATACCTTGTATGAGCAATGCAAATTACTCGATTATGTATATGTTGCAATCATCTCTTGTTGAAAAGTTGAATTCGACGTGTCATAAGATTGGTTTTGCCGAGGTTCCAGTCAGAGATGATTCACAAGAACCAGTGGTTATCATGGATGGACTTTACTCTAATGCAATGTTGCGATGGAATACACCTTCATGTGGCTGCGAACCTGATCAATCCTGTGGCTTTTTAAATGATACGGGTCTTGATGTTACTTGTTATAGTAAGGTTATTAATTTCCCAGGTATAAATTTATTATTCTTTTGAAAGGTAAATAGATTAACAAACCGAAAAATCCAGAAAATTAATGAGAATAAATATTTATTTAAATTTTACTTAAAAGAGAGACATAATTTTGTAGACTATTTTGATCAAAAATTTTATGAAAACAATTTATATATTAATTATAAGTTGTTTTCACAATATTTTCATAAGTTCACAAAGGTAGTTATGATTTATTTTAATATTTAATTTGACAATTTATAAATAAGATTATATAAAAGATCATATTTCAATTATAGTTTACAATAATAGAGACTCATAATAATATATTTAAATATGAAAATAATTAACATAAATTAGAAAATTAAATTATTGTACAATTTAATTGAAAGTAAAATATAATATAATAATAAAAATCATAATAAAAACATTATTGATAATTATTTAAGTAGACTGAATTTGATACACTTAAAAATCGTATTTTATGATTTATCATTTTTAGTTAAATAGACTTTAAAAATTTTAAATTTTAAAAAAATGGTCTAGTCTGATCCTAATGTAGGTTAGGGTGAAAACTCTTGTCTATTTGAATGATCTAATATCATAGTTTCTTCTAATCCTAAGCTTTAATCCATAGATCAACTCCTAGAAATTGATTTATAAAATTATTATTCTGCTTTTATCATGTTTAATTCTTTTATTTAGTCTTATTTTTATTATTAATATAAAATAACTTATATTAGACTTCAAATTTTGTAGTTGGAATTCCTTCGACTCAGAGGCATAAAAAGTTCAACTTTTTTCCGGTACTTTGGGGAGTATTAGGAGTTTTGTTCTTCATATGGTGGGTATCTTTATCCATATGTAATGATAGACAACAAAACCATATTCAAGAAAGACAGACAATTACAAACATAGAACCAAGTAATCAAGAACCACCTTGGTTTGTGTTTGGGCTTGATAGATCAATGATAGAACAATATCCAAAGATTCAACTAGCAGAAAGTGGACAATTACCTAAGTCAATTGACAAACTTTGTTCCATATGTCTTTGTGAGTATAAGCCTATGGAGACATTAAGGAGTATACCACAATGCAATCATCATTTTCATGCTGATTGTATAGATGTTTGGCTCAAAATGAATGCTACGTGTCCTTTATGTCGAAATCTGCCAGGGTTATGAATGTGCTTTCAGTATCTCTTTGTGTATTTTTTTATAATCTTATCAATCTTCATCATAATGTTTGTATGATTAGTTTCTTTTAGCCAATAGTCATTTCTTAATGTTATTTGATATTACTTTATGTTATGTTAATTCAATGTATCAAATTGTATAAAATGAGATTATATATCAAACACCAACATTTGTTTTTTAAAGGCAATATAATAATAATATAAATAAATAGAAGAAAGACTACAATCAATATACAAATGAGTAGATGGATGACATAAGATGAATCAAAAGCTACAATAAAACGAACAAAAACAAGAGGAAATAACTACAAAGCCAAAAAAAAAAATCTATCACATGCCAAACTCCACGACAATCATCCTCTAAGAACTGCACCCTAATAAGAACCGAGCTAGAGCTCAGAGCATTTGGACCACCACCGTCGAATCAAAAGACACTATAGAAGAAAGAAGAAAATACACACACTCTAAACCTATAACCAGATCCGCTACTGATGATTCTGAAAGATAAAATTTTGAAGGCAAATTGTGAAAGTGTAGGAGTTTTCTATTGATCTACCCAGAACCATAAATGGATTTTCCTTCATATGATCCATATCCCATTATGCCAAATCATAGGAAAAAAATCCATAGAGTTCGCCCTGGTAACCCTCCAAGAGAATACTAGGATCCATAGAAAGAACTATATGTCACCTCAACCATCTAAAATTCAGGCCCGACCATGTGCAGGAGTAAGAGGCTCTACAGCACAGGGCTCCAAATTTTTGAAAAAGTCAATTTTTTTTCATTGATATTAATAAATAAATAAATTAATATAAAAAATTATAAAAAATGTTATAATAAAAATTCAATATAATTAAAAAGTGAGATTAATCAAAGTCCAAATAATTATAATTAAATTTTTTTTATTAATATATAATTATATTTTATATGTATCATTTTTATTTATTATAATTGTATTTTTTAAAAAACAATTGGCCCATTTTTTAAATTAGAACGAGGTCTTCTGTCTAATTGGGTCGGCCTTGATAAAATTCATATACCAGACACCACTTACTAAGTCACAAATGACAATTAAGTGAGAAACTAACTGGACGAAAGCACCACAAAGCGGGCACAAGGTATAACTAGTGGACAACGTGAAGAAATCGTCCATAGAAAACTACCAAATTCACATATATCTTTCCAAGGAAAAATATGGCCTCAGATGACCTAAAGAAATTCACCAACAACATATTTCTCATGATCAAAGAAAGACCCTTCCATATGAAAACCCAAATTATAATCTCATCTACGCACATACATATCTCTCCCACACTCCCTTTAGGATAATCAATTATTAAGCATAAACAAAGGAACTCGTCCTTAAGGGGGTATACTCCCAATCCACAAGTCATTCAAAAATGATGTTCGATACCCTCAATCTGTCATTCAATAAATACCATCCACAAACCAATTAGAGCAATCTTTCCTATTTGAAACCTAGAAGGGAAACCTCTTTCCAATAAGAGGAACTTTGGAAGCCACTGCCTCTCCTATCAATGAGAGAGAAGATGACGAAGGCACCATAACAAGCAGGAAGGATGTCTCTCCAAAGAGAGTCACTAAAGGTGAGATGCCATCTCCACTTATTCAGAAAAGCTAATTTGACCTGGAAGAGATCTCTAACCCCAAGTTGACTTTACTCTTAGGCTTACACACATCATCCGAACTGACCCAAGGGATTTTATAATTTCCCTTGAAACGTCCCCATCAAAACATTTTTTTGAATCTCAACTATTATCCTCTAAACTTTTATAGGCAATTTTGGGTAAGACAAGAAGAAAATAGGGATAGCCTTATGCATGGAATTAAGCAAAATCCCCCTACCCTAAAGCTAACTTACTTATGCTTCTAGAAGTTAAGCCTTTTAGATAACAATTAGCGGGGAGGGGAAGTAACTCCTCTACTGGCGCTAGCCCTAACAAGCAATCCCAAATATTTGAAAGGAAGAGTCTCAAGTCTACATTGAATAAAGTCACAAGTGGAAGAAACTTGTTTATTAAAGACAAGAATACAATAAACGGTACAACGAAGAAGAGCAATTATAAGTAGCTGTTACTCTTTGTTGATTTAAATTACAAAAAAGGAAAATTGCTGGAAATAAATAAACCTTGATGTATGAAATAATGGGTTTCCTCCCATTAAGCGCTTCTTTAAAGTCTTTAGTTTGACTCTTTGATTCTCTAATACGGTGCTTCTTTCAAAGGAATGGTCAATTTCTATTACTTTATATTTCAAAACTTCAAATTTATTGAGAAATTTTGAATCATCTTCATCGCTAGGGATGGCAATGGGTAGGGTACTATAGTACCCATCTCCATACCCGCGGTTGGAAAAAATCCCCGTACCCGAGCCCATACCCGCTTGGGTAACAACTTTAGCACCCGTACCTGTGCCCTTTGGGTATGTAAGTACCCATACCCGTACCCATTATCCGCATTTCTAATAAAAATAAATATATCAACTATAAAATATCATATCATTTTAAGTTTTTGGTAACATTTAAATATTTTCAAAAAACTTATTGTTAAATTATGAAATAAACGAACATTATGTTACATATGTAATGGTTTAACATCGATGTATTTTTGAAAATTGATAGATATTTATTTTAATATAATAATATAAATCAAAATATATAAATATATATGTTGTGTGGGTATGGGGCAGGCTGGGTACTAAGTTACCCATACCCGCACCCATACCCGCTTATTTAAGTGGGTAATTGCCCGAGCCCGTGCCCGTACCCATTTATGCGGGTTTTTACCCTACCCAATGTGGGTATTTTTGTGGGTATCCACTGGGGATGGGCCAAATTGCCATCCCTATTCATCGCTGTCATCATAATAGTCTTCTTCATCATTGATTAAAAAAATGAAGATGACAGCGATGCTGATGATTTTGAAATAGTCAACATATTGATTCTTTGCTCAATTTTAATGATTGTATATGTTTAGTGAGATGTATGGAAAAACAAGCAGTCTACTTATTATATAATAAACTAAAGCACATACCACAACGGTTATAAACTTTGACCATGATGAAATGTTATTATTATTCCAACATAAATCGATGCTACTGAGTTTCGAACCTGTGACCTTTATTTATCACAACGGTTAAATACCAAATTTGTTGTGATAATGTGCGCGCAATCTAGTTTACTATAACTGACATAGGACCGTGGTTGTATGCAACACATATACAACCATATACAACCACACACTACATAACATATATACAACCACACGCTACATAACAATGCCTAGACCCGCGTGATTGTGTATCTTTTTTAATCGTTATTAAATGCATTTTCCGTAGTAGTTAGCGTATTGAATTCATTTGAAAAATCTTAAAAAATAATCGTAAACTATTAAAATGCATCCATGGCTTAAAACAAAGCAGTAGACAATGCATATGGTTTCATGTAGTGTTCACTGCCTTATTGTCAAAAGCATATTTCCAATTTACTTTTGACAACTCTTTACTCATTAAATCAAGATTTTTTCTACACCCCCAGCGAAAACCCCATTTTACCTCTGCTTCGGAAATTCATTTCCGAAATAATTTTTTTTCTAAATTTTTCCAGACTTCGGAAGTGCATTTCCAAAAAAATCCCAAAAATTGGGATTTTGATTAATTCGGAGATGCATCTCCGAAAAAACAAAAAAAATCTAAAAATCCCAAAAATTAATTTTAGGATATTAATTAATTCATATATCATAAATTTGATATAATTTATGAGTAATGAATAATAATAATAATAATAATATATTTTGATATAATTTATGACTTATGAATAATAACTATTATATATTTCTATTCTGATTCATATTTTAAAATTTAAACTAATTTTAATTAAAAAAATTAAAATAATTTCACTTACAAAATGAGTTATAATTTTTTATTTATATATTTATATATATTTATGATAATTATTATGTATTAACAAAAAAAATTAAAAAAATGAGTGTTTAAATTTATATATTTATATAATAATTATAATAATTATTATATATTTATAAAAATTATTATATATTTATATATTAATATAATAATTATTATATATTAATTATAAATATATTTATATATTTATATAATAATTATAAAAATTAAAAAAATGAGTGTTTTAATTTATAATAATTATTATATATTTATATATTATATATTTATATATTTCACTTACAAAATTAATAATTATTATTATATATTTATATATTTCTATTCTGATTCATAATTAAAAATGAGTTATAATTTTTTATTTAGTTTAAAAAAATTTAAAAAAGATTTTGTCTTAATTTTATTTAATGAATAAATTTTATATTTAATTCTATATAATTCAAAATTTACTTATGAAATTAAAATGTTTTTGATTTATATAAGTTAGTAAAATAATTTTTAACTTTAAAATTGTTTAGGAAATTTTGATTCACCTTGATTTTATTGATTCACCTTGATTTTATTGATTCACCTTCATTTTATTGATACACCTTGATTTTATACCTATTAATTGTATTGATTCACCTTGATTTTAATTTTTTAATAATTATTGAATTCTTTCGGAAGTGTATATCCGAAGAAAATTTCTTTACCCACCTCCCTATGGGGGTCACCCCCAGCGAAAACCCCACTTTACCTCTGCTTCAGAAATGCATTTCCGAAATATTTTTTTTTCTAAATTTTTTCAGACTTTGGAAGTGCATTTCCGATAAAATCCCAAAAATTGGGATTTTGATTAATTCGGAAATGCATCTCCGAAAAAACAAAAAAAAAATCTAAAAATCCCAAAAATTAATTTTAGGATATTATTTAATTCATATAAGATAAATTTGATATAATTTATGAGTAATGAATAATAATAGTTATATATTTTGATATAATTTATGAGTTATGAATAATAATTATTATAAATTTCTATTCTGATTCATATTTTAAAATTTAAAATAATTTTAATTAAAAAAATTAAATAATTTCACTTACAAAATGAGTTATAATTTTTATTTATATATTTATATATTTATAATAATTATTATGTATTTACAAAAAAAATTTTAAAAATGAGTGTTTTAATTTATATATTTATATAATAATTATAATAATTATTATATATTTATAAAAATTATGATATATTTATATAATAATTATTATATAATAATTATAAAAATTAAAAAAATGAGTATTTTAATTTATAATAATTATTATATATTTATATAATAATTATTATATATTTATATATTATATATTTATATATTTCACTTACAAAATTAATAATTATTATTATATATTTATATATTTCTATTCTGATTCATAATTAAAAATGAGTTATAATTTTTTATTTAGTTTAAAAAAATTAAAAATAGATTTTGTCTTAATTTTATTTAATGAATAAATTTTATATTTAATTCTATATAATTCAAAATTTACTTATGAAATTAAAATGTTTTTGATTTATATAAGTTAGTAAAATAATTTTTAACTTTAAAATTGTTTAGGAAATTTTGATTCACCTTGATTTTATTGATTCACCTTCATTTTATTGATTCACCTTGATTTTATACCTATTAATTGTATTGATTCACCTTGATTTTAATTTTTTAATAATTATTGAATTCTTTCGTAAGTGTATATCCGAAACATTTCAAGACCAATTTGGTCTTGAAATATTTCGGATATATATCTCTGAAGACACCGGTGTTTTCGAAAATGCATCTCCGAAAACATCTTTTTTCGTGTTTTCGGAAGTGCATTTCCGAAATAAGACAAATTTAAAAAAAAAACGTTTCGGAAATGCATTTCCGAAGTAAGAGGTGACCAAGAAAATAGGGAGGTGGGTAAAGAAATTCTCATATTCGAAACATTCCAAGACCAATTTGGTCTTGGAATATTTCGGATATGCATCTCCGAAGACACCCCTGTCCCAAAAAAAGGTGTTTTCGGAAATGCATCTCCGAAAACCCAAAAAAGGGTGTTTTCGGAAATGCATCTCCGAAAATCCAAAAAAGGGTGTTTTCGGAAATGCATCTCCGAAAACACATTTTTTTCGTGTTTTCGGAAGTGGATTACCGAAATAAGACAAATTTTGAAAAAAAAAACGTTTCGGAAATGTATTTCCGAAATAAGGGTATTTTGAATTTTTCACCAGAGGTGACCAAGAAAATAGGGAGGTGGGTAAAGAAATTCTCTTAAATCTATTAGTCATTCTTTTATTGCTATTCGAATACATATTGATAATGTTTTAATCGTAGATAATGATCTCTATGAAGTTAACACTATCAAGCATTTTCTCAACACTTCATTCAAGATTAAAGATTTAGGAAATATAAAGTACCATTTAGGACTATAAGTAGTAATAATATTGTATATTTGTTGACTAAAATCTATCACTTTTAACAAATGTATTTGATGTTTAATCGAAAGAGTCAAGTTATATCTTTTGAGATTTTTTAATGATAAAATTATTGATACAAATAATGATTTAACTTATAATTAAGGATAATCCAAAAATCTAAAATGACAAAAAAGTAAATGTAAAAGCAACAGAAAGGAAGAAATTAGACTAAATGATAAAGTTAAGAAAAGAAGTAAATTACACACATTTTTCAAATTACCAGTGTTTGTATCCTTTGTGTGTAAATGTGCAATTAAAAAACTCACTAGCTATTGTATGCGTTTGTGGACACCGGAAAGTGAAATATTTATTGGTCACGTAGCACATTGTGCTGTTGTAAAAGAGGTGATGATATAGAACTATTTTGGTATGTGCTCAAGTTGCGTAAGCATTCTTATTGATTTTTATCATCAATCTATAATTTTAATATCTATATCTTCAATTCTTCTTATCCAAATCCTTGACCGACTTTGTGGGTGTGTTTATGGTTTTTAGATCCTCCTTTTTTCGTTCCTTCTTCCTTACACAAAACAAGTGTAGGATGAAAGAGAGTTAATATAGTTTATTTAGTATTTTATTTTAGTTGTTGTTTTGGTAAAAATTCTAGAATGTTCTTAGGATCTTTTAAGGTTGTTGAATTGGGCTTTTATAAGTTTGGGCTTTATTTAATTATCCATGAGGAGTACTATATATGTAGTTCCTTGAAACATTGAAAGATTATCAAATGAATGAAAAAGTTATATTTTCTTAGTTTATCTTATTTTATCTTTTTAATCTTTAGTTTACTCTAGTTTTGTTAGGGTTACAATCTAGCTTCCTAACATTGGTGCTTTCATCATGTACTCAAATCCTCCTATGGATTACCCTTATCTTACACCTTCATCTCATCAATGGAGCATTCCTCCTACCTATCCCACAAACCCCTCTTTCACAACTCCTACCACACCTTCATTTCCATCTTTTCCATGGGAACTTTTCTCACCCTATTACACAAATCCATATGTGCCAACACCATCCCCATATCTGTATTTCAATCATGGCTTTACACCTCCTCCACCTAACCCATATTCATCTTATCCTACATCTCATTATTCACCCTACTACAACAATTCCAATCAATTCCAAAATCCAAAAAAAAACTCCTCCATACTTGGTTCTAAATTTCAAACTCATTCTAGAAATAGAAGAGATTTTGATAAGTATCTCCAAGTGACTCATCCCTCTTTTAAGAAAAGATCTCAAAAAAATTCCCAAAACCCTTTTGAAGAAATCAAAAACCCTAAATCTGATGAACTAGATTCAAAAAGAGTGAAATGGAGAATGGTTCTATCGAACAAGAAGCTTAGAACTGAGTGCACCCAAAATCAAATCACCACTGAATCGAATTTCTTATCTTCATCTTCCAACTCATCCAAACTCCTAACTCTTCCACCAACAAACCCATTTTTTCCAAGAGAGAAAAACTCCACCCCAACATCCTCTCCATCCAACCCGACCAAATCCGACACCTCCACACAACACACAATCCATACTTCCTCAGACTCGCAGAATTCTCCGGTTTATGGCGAAATTCAGACTTTGCCTCTGACGTCATCATCTGCGTCCTCAACACTGGAATCTGGCCGGAGCTCCAAAGCTTTTCCGACGAGTCCCTCTCTCTCTATTCTCCCTTCATCCTGGAAAGGATCATGTGAAGCCACCCACTATTTTCCTAAATCTTCATCCAACGGAAAAATCATCGGTGCGAAGGCTTTCTACAAAGGCTACGAAGTGTACCTTCAAAGACCCATTAATGAAAGCGTCAAATCGAAATCTCCTCGAGACACAGAAGGCCATGGAACTCATACAGCCTCAACCGCGGCCGGCTCGATCGTTGTTAACGCGAGCTTGTTTCATTTTGCTAACGGTGAAGCTAAGGGAATAATAACAAAAGCCAGGACCGCAGCGTGCAAAATCTGTTGGAAACTCGGTTGTTTTGATTCTGATATTCTTGCTGCTATGGATGAAGCTGTTTCAGATGTGGTTCCTGTGATTTCACTCTCTATTAGTTCTAATGGCTATGCATCTCATTATTATCGCGATTCGATTGCGATTGGTGTTTTTAGTGCTATACAATACAGTGTTGTTGTTTCTTGTTCTGCAGGAAATTCAGGTCCGGGTCCTTATACCTCTGTTAACATAGCTCCTGGGATTTTAACAGCTGGTGCTTCGACGATTGATAGAGGATGGAATGCTAGAGTTGCGAAGGAGGAAACATTGACGGCAATTCTGATTCTTAAGCGTTCAATTGAAGTTCCTGACAAAGACACTGTCAATAGATTGGGACTTCTGCTAATGAAAGTTGAAGGAATCCCACTTTTGTTGGTTCTGGATGATGTGTGGCAAAATTCAGAACCACTTATTGAGAAAATCCAATTCCTGATATCAGATTTCAAAATTCTGGTCACTTCAAGGGTTGCATTTCTAAAATTTAGCACAACGTGTGTCTTAAAACTTCTTGAAAAGCTCTGTGTCAATATGCCTCTACTTTCCAATGATACAAGGTATGCATTCTCGGATCCACTCGCTAAACAACCGTATTTCACTTCGAACACCATAGCAACACCTCCACTACCACCTGAACCTCCAGACAAGAGTTTATATATTGTTGTCACCATGCTCTCTGTAGCCGATCTTAATCTCCTGTGCGGGCATCATGCTAAGAGTCACTTTTGGTTCTTCACCATCATCACACAGTATTCTACACAAGCTTTTACATGGGCATGGCAGCATCTCAACATCATACTTCCTCATATTGCAAAGGTACTGAACTTCGGCGCCTATGTTATTACATGTTGGAAAAATTCTGTTGTTGTGGTTGATATTTTTGGGATTTTGCCGATCATTGAAAAGAATAATATTCAACATGATGCATTGTTTGTTCCTTGTAATTTGGTAACAATATTTCAAGGCTTTGAGAGTTATGTTAAGAAGAGTATTTATGGTTGTAATGATGGAACCAAGTGTGTTTCGGCTGAAATCGACGAAGCAGTTGAAGTTGCTAAGAAAGTTGATTATGTTATTTTGGATCAAATTCAAGAAAGGAAATATCATGATAGAGATCATTTATATTTGCCTTATAAGCAACATGAGCTTATTAAAAGTGTTTCTAAAGATTCTAAGAGACCTGTTATTTTAGTTATTTTGTGTGGTGGACCTGTTGATATTACTTATGCTAAGTTTGATGACAAAATTGGAGGGATTTTCTGGGCTGGTTATCTTGATAAGCTGTACTCATGGGATACCAACTCAGCATATATTCATGAACCTCCATACTTCAAGGGCATAACCATGGTTCCTCTTAGACCTCATGGTGTTAAAAATGCTTATTGCCTGCTGAATTTTAGTGACAATATAACAACTGATCACATTTCTCCTGCTGGAAACATTAACAAGGACAGTCTTGATGCTTTGATGTTGCCTTCATGTATTGTTTATTTCTTAGGAAGTAACTATTATGTGAAACTTCAAGCAACTGCAACCGATCCCTCTAAAGACAATCTAGAACCTTGAGGACAAGGTTCAATGTGAACCGGGCGGCAATGATAGAGAGTTAATATAGTTTATTTAGTATTTTATTTTAGTTGTTGTTTTGGTAAAAATTCTAGAATGTTCTTAGGATCTTTTAAGGTTGTTGAATTGGGCTTTTATAAGTTTGGGCTTTATTTAATTATCCATGAGAAGTACTATATATGTAGTTCCTTGAAACATTGAAAGATTATCAAATGAATGAAAAAGTTATATTTTCTTAGTTTATCTTATTTTATCTTTTTAATCTTTAGTTTACTCTAGTTTTGTTAGGGTTACAATCTAGCTTCCTAACAGTAGGATGAAAGTGAAAATTAATAAAAAATTATAAATTAAATAACAGATATGGAATACAATAAAAGTAAGAGGTATAGATAAATTAATGGGAGAAAGTTTGAGAGAAAAGGTGAAAGGATAGACTTCAAGCCCGTGTTTATGACTTTATGCTTGTATGTAGATTTTCTTCTTGATTTCAAATAATTTGTTGTTATGTCTCATGTCCATTTTAATCGCACATGTCGATGGCTTAGGCCTTTATTAACTCCCTACGTGTAATATGGAGACAATTTTGTATAAATTCCTCATATCTTATGTAGTACTTAAAGTTCATACTCTCTTTTTTAATTTAATTTATTTTAGTTTAATTTATAAGTTAAATGGACATATATTATTTTATATTGTCGTTTAATAAAAATAATTAACAGTTACTAAAATAATTTTAAAATTTAAACAAATCATTATTTAACTTAAGGTTTTTTCTTTAGCCACCTCCCTATGGGGGTCACCTCCAGCGAAAAACCCAAATTACTCCTGCTTCGGAAATGAACTTCCGAAGCACTTTTTTTAAAAAAAAAATTCCACAATTCGGAAGTGCATCTCCGAAAACACCTCATGGGGGTGTTTTCGGAGATGAACTTCCGAAAACACCTTTGTTCAGATTTTGGGGGGTTTCGGAAATGAACTTCCGAATTATGCAGAAACTGGTTTTTTTTTATGTTTTTCACAGTCTCGTATTTTTAATTAAAGGAAACCGGAAAATAAAATAAATGACATATAAACAGAAAAAACTAATATGATAAAAAAAGTAATATATACAAGCCGATCCAAATCCTAATAAAAATAGTATGCTAAAGATACAATCCGAAAACAAAAAATAAATAAACCCGACTACTACTGGGTGGGCCTAACCCTCTCAGTACCCTAGGCCCTTCTCTGCCGCCTGTATGCCGCCGCACGGCCCGCATCAGTGACGATCATCTCCATCACGGCGACTGCCTCTGGACTGCCCTGATGAACGACACCTCGATCCAACGCGTCCCGCCCAAGCATCTCTATCCGCTGGCAGATCGGCAGGAGATCAATGGCGTGGTCATCCTCGGCCTGCTGGTTCTCCAGGATCTCCTCGTGTGCTGGCCTAGGAGCGCCGGGAGCGTCGGGTGTCAGCAGAGGATGAGACACCCGGTAGAACCATGTGACGTACCCCTCCACACTGTGCCAGTCCTGGGTGACCCGCATGAGACGGTACTCCTCCGGTACCACATGATGCTCCCAATCGTCCCACAAGGCAGTGAGCTGCACTCTGGTCACTGTGTCGGGAGCAGTCTCGAAGGGTGACCTGGGTATCATCTGCACGAATCTGAACTGCCGCATGCACCGCTCAAGGAGATACCGGACCATGATGGTAGTCCCGCATGCCAACCAGCCAGAATATAGAGATATGCCGTCAAAGGAGACAATTTAAGTGTAGTCGCTGAACGGCCTCCAGGTGATGTCGTCGTGCATCGTGCGGTCCAGGTACCCACGGTATAGTCCCACCGCATTGTTCCCCCTCTGGAGAACGTATCTGGCGGCCCTGGGCATGGCGTCAACGTACGCAGGATCGATGTGGAAACCGTGGATGCGGGAGAAGTAGGAGATGATCCAGCTCTGAAACATAAATAAATACGAAACATAAGTAAATACGAAACACAAATACGAAACATAAATAAATACGAAACAATTAAAATGAAACGTACCGTGAGTAGTGTGCAGGATCCAACCAACTGCCTCGTCCTCTAGTTGGAGGCCTCATTCAGCTTCTGGTAGAGGTATGCCAGAGTAGCTGCCCCCCAGTTCCACTGGTGAACGGTATCCAGGTCCATGAAGTAGCGGAGGTAGGTCACGTCGACGTACCTTGCACTCTTGTCCACAAAGCATGCAGCGCCTACCACATGCATGTACCAGCACCGGAGAGCGCAGCCGCGGTGATACTTTGTGAATAGATCGTCACCCACCTCCTCAGCCTCGGCTGCCGCGTCCAAGTGGTGCTCGAAATAAGCGCTTAGTGTGGTGAACCGGATATGAGGCCCAGATGTCGTGAAGCACTCATAGTCAGCAGCTTCGGGCTCCATGCCCAAATAGAGCGCCATCCACTGACTGACTTCGACCCTCTGGATCCGGGTGTGGGCCAACAGCGGACCCCTGATCGGCAGGTGGAGAAGACACTGCACGTCATGCAAGGTGATCGTCATCTCCCCAACCGGCAAGTGGAAAGAATACGTCTCCTTGTGTCAGCGCTCCACAAAAGCCCCCTGCATGCCGTGGCTGATGGTGGTGTACCCCGTCATGCAGAGCCCGTTAAGCCCTGAACCTCGCACCGCGTCGTTAAACCACTCAGCTGCTGGTTTACACAGACTGAAAATCTTCCGGGCGTGGTTCACCATTTTCAAAGGATCTCTCTCCTGTTACAAAAAAAACAAATAAAAGTATATGTTAAATAGACCGTTAAGAAAATATCGAATAACCGTCTAAATTATAAACGGTTAAATTAAAAAAATACCTCTCCCTCCCAGATACGCTGAGCGACGTGATCGCTGTAGGATATCAGCACGGAAGTGTCAAATGGCCCTCCCGGGTAGCTGTCCTCCTGCTCATCCTCCTCCCCGGATGGAGGGTCAACATCCGGTACCCCCTCCGGCTCGTGGTATGCCACTGCCACCTCCTCCTCCTGCTCTTCCTCCTCCTCCTCTCGCTGGCGGGAAGAAGATACCCGAGCCAGCCGACTCCTAGATCCAGATGAAGAGGTACCCTCTCCCACGTCCACGGGAACTCGCACACGACGTCCCCGGCCCTGCCCCCGTCCCTGGGTCGACGCCAGCTGCGTCGCCGCCCGCTCGCGTCTAGCCGACGCAGTCTGGGACTTTCTACCCTGTCTGATGCGTGCTGGTTGGTTGCCTGACATGTTCCTGTAAACAATTGAAATCGATTAATATGCGAGACAAAAGAAAAAACAAAAAAAAATGCACTTCTGATACAGTTCGGAAGTTCATTTCCGAAAACTGGGATGGAGGTGTTTTCGGAAATGAACTTCCGAAACACCCATGCGCAGAACTTCTCTGCAACCTCCAATGGCAGACCCCAAAATCAAACTTCAAAACTACTTTTATGCCTACTAAACAACCTAATATCAGTACCAACCTATCTTAATGTATATTTTTCAATTTCTAAACACCCTAATAGAGTTTATTCAAATGGATCTAAAAATTGAAATAAAATGCTAAACTTACCAATTAGTGTTTGAGATTATTTAGGTTGAGATTGGAAGAAGACTTGTGCAATCTATTTGACTTCACACTTGCTTGTTGCAGAAATTTTGAAAGAGGATGATTTTGGAAGAAGATTAGGGTAAATGAATGGGGGAGGGGGGCTGTTTTGCTTAATCTGCAAAACGCGCAGTATTTCGGAAATGAACTTCCGAAATGCTGTTTTCGGAAATGAACTTCCGAAATAAGACAATTTTTTCGAAAAAAAAGCGCTTTCGGAGATGCATCTCCGAAAACACCTTTTTCTTGCATTTCAGAGATGCATTTCCAAAGTCAGGGGTAGTTTGGGTTTTTCACCAGAAGTGGGCTAGAAAGTTGGGAGGTGGCCAAAGAAATTTCCTTTATTGAATTAGTAGATTATTGAATTAGTAGAATGAATAGCAATATCAATTATTTAACGTTATCACTTTTATAAAAAGTAGTATGAATAATATATAGGTTATTGAAAACAGACCCTTAGTTTACTTCATTTTATTGGAATCAAATTATTCCTAACATTAAGATAATATTACACGTATGTAATAACAAATACTTCCTCTCATTTTTATTATGAGAAAAAATTATTATTTTGATTTATTAAAAAAATATGTATTTAATTTATATTTAATGTAAATATATTAATTATTTATTAAGTTTAAAAAATAGTTTTTTATAATAAAAAACGGAAGGAGTATTTGAACCAAAAAATGGTGTGATGAAAAATTATTGAAGCGAATGTAGTGGCAATTTTTATGACTTGAAATATGATATTTTTTAATTAAATAAGCATATGAAAAAAATATAATGTATAGATAAATGAGGAATGGAGTAGCAAATTAGGTGACTTACTCCAATGGCTACCTATTCTTTTGTTACGCATGTCACATGATGATATGAAGATATATAATTTATGAATTTCGAACGGCATTGGGCGGTGAATGGTGATATCATTCTTGTTTATTCATTTTTTTGGAAGATCAAAGATTGTTCACGCAAATAAAATCAGTTCATCTAAGTCAGATAAGACAAATTTGTAGATATTGATATTATCACAATCCATGCTCAAATTAAAATAGATTATGATTATTTGTGTTATATAGTTACAATTAAAAATTTTGTGTTAAAAATAAACAAACTTTTAATAATAAATGTTCATCAATACCAAATATCCAATCTAATGGCTAGGATTAAATCCTCCTATCTCCTATTTAAAATGTCCTCCTACTTGATACATCCCATATATATATATATATATATATATATATATATATATATATATATATATATATATATATATATATATATATATATATATATATATATATATATATATATATATATATATATATATATATATAGGCGGGATCAAATTACACCTTAAGAGTTACACCTTACTCAATAATTTCACAACAAATAAATATCTTTTAAAATTAATCGTTAGATTGAAACATACTATCACATAGATCATAATTATAAAATTTGAGATTAATCTATAATGATTTATTATACAATCAAGATATCTAAATATTAACGTCAAAATGGACTCTCATATCTGAATTCACCTCATTCAGTGCCACTATCCTAATACTACACGTGAAGATTGGCCTTATCTGAGATACCTCTCACTTTCACTTAAGCACACTCACTAGAGTTTATTCAATTTCAAAGATGAAAGATAAACTTCAATACAACTCAGAACTTTATTAGCCTAATATTGAGATTTAAGGCACATGAATAAAGTGTAAAGAATACAACAAAAAATCAAAGACTTAACTAAAACAAAATTATCCTAATGAGTAGATATTTTCTCTTGAGGTCTGAGTCTTCACAAAGGATATTTCCTCTTTATATAGCAGCACGAAGTTCAGCTACAAAGCCTTGTATGATATTTATCTTGAATATGGTTGATCTTCTAAAAAACACATGAGAGAAATCTTCAATAATGATGTTTTAATCTTGATTGATCACCTTGAATAAATCTGAATCTCATAATTATTCTTGTTGCATTGATTCAAATCATATCTTGCAAAAACACACATAATCAATCAAATTTTTATCATGAAGATTGAGATCCTTGATTGATACAAATCTTGAACAAATAAGCACACCGAAAAAATCTTGCTAAGAATAGATCTTTTACAAATCCAAACACATGCTCACACACATATATCTCTAATATAACATAGAAGAAAACAAATCTCAAAACAAAGAGATATACTTCAATTTATCTTGTGCTCCAAGTAAACAGTTTGTAACTTGTTGAGATAGGATGTATAGGAAATTATGCTCAACATTTTACTTTTCGCGAACAACAAATTCTGAATCTTCATTAAACACTTCAACATTGTCTTTGCTTGATATGAATAAGAATTCTAAACTCTTAAAGTAAATGATTTAAAATGCAAACTCTTCCAACAACTGAACTATAATTTAAATTATCTTTAATAGCGATTGAAGATTTTCTCATTAAGTGCAAATCTAAATCTTATAATTAAAACAAATCTAATTAAATATTTTCATGGAATCTTTGTTTAATCAAATCTTCAATCAATATCTTTCATATCAATTTCAACACAATCTTTAATAAAATAAATATGAATCAAATCTTCCTTCAAAGCATTTTCAAATAAAACTTTTCTTCAATGCAAATCCGATCAAATCAAATCTTCTTATTTAAACCAAATCCAAATATTTTAATTAAACCATATCCAATTAACTCTTCTTCAAACTTTCGCGACATGTTGCTTTCCATTTTTCCTATAAAAAATAAGACAATCCAAATGTAATAACATTTTTCATTAGCATTTCTCTATAATGTTACAATCAATATTCATAGATTAGACAAGTTCAATGCTTTCTATATCCCTCTACCCTACTTACCTTGATAAAATCTTGGATAATGAGTTTACCTTTTACGTGAAGTATCAACCATTTTACAAACAATGCTTAATTGTCAAACTTATTGATGATGAAGATGTTAGGAAAAACATTAAGGAATACATGAACCACAATGAGGTAAATTACATAACTTATCTACACCTCTTCTAGAATATCATACATTTATTATCAACATATTTGTTTAGTTTTTTTCAAATCTCACTTAATTTATGCAACGAACACATCAAAGATTGCACTGGTTCATAATGTTCTAAAAATTCTAGCAGAGAATTCAGATCAACCAATGATATTTCACCTTTGACTTTGATTATTTAATACATTGAGTTTACTTTACAATGGTGAACAAACTGTTGTTGTGTGACATACATGATAACCTTAGACAAACTGTGTAATATCTTGCATCATAGCTTGTTTACTGACCATTCTATCTCCCACACCTTATACGTTTAATATGTGATATTTATGACTACTATAAATTGATATTAGCACCACTTTATTTTTAAACAACTTTTGAATTTCCTTACCTTCATTTGATATCACATGCAGTATATTGCATCCAATTTTCTATAACACCACATTTATAGTGAGGTTTATCATTAACTTTATAGTGTCTAGAATACCGTCATTCGTTCTTAATTCCAACATATTGACAAGTTATATTTCAAACATATTTTTTGTTAAATAATAAAAAGAAAAAAATATGTGCATCAATATATGACTTAATATATCTTTGGTATTACATATAAATTTAGGAGTGTTAAATGTATTAAGATACTATTTTTTCCATTATAATTAATACTCAATGATCGATGAAGAAACAAAACAACTCACACTCATGGCAATATAGTCACAATTACAATAAAATAGAAGGAGTCTGAAGGAGTTCAAGAAATTTTTGTATCCAAATGATTATGTTCTTGATTTTCTTAGAAGTAGGTTAATTTATGAAGAAAGCAAATATAATCTTGTTCTTGAAAACATTCTACATCAATGATTATTTAAATCTCTCACGAGTAATTTAGTCAAAAAAAAATCTCTCACGAGTAATAAATAAATATTGATGTTTTATACCCACGTATATAATGACTTTTATTTTTGTTTACCTCTAACAAATTTATATTTTTCTATTCAATTTGTAGATGAGAAAAGAAGAATCTTTTTGGAAATCATGCAAGTTATTCAAACACAACAAGGAGGTTTGCTTTTCTTATATCGCTATGGTGGAACCGGTAAAACATTCATGTGAAACACCTTATTTGTTGTACTCTGTTGGAAAAAAATTGTTTTACCTATTACATCAAACGTGTTGTTACCACGAGGTAGGAAAACCCATTCTAAATTCAAGAATTCAATTCCTACTATTTAAACTTCCACTTGCAATATAGACAAAGTGTGAACTTGTTGAGCTGTTGAAATTAACCAATCTAATAATTTGGGATGAAGTTCGTATGACACATAAGTTTTATTTTGAATCACTTGACAAAAGTTTGAAGGATATTATGAAATTATGAATGCATCAAAGAAGATATTTGGACAAAAAAGTAGTTGTTTTTTAAGGTGATTTCAGACATATTTTACTTGTTATACCGAGAGGTAGTAGATTTGATATTGTTCATACAACAATAAATATGTAATATCCTTAAAATATGCATTTACAAAGTGGTTCAACATCATCTTCATCAAGTGAAAAAATTAGAAAATTCTCAAAATGGATACTTAAGGTTGGTGATGGAAAATGTCAAAGCCAAATGATGGCTATTTGGAGATTACAATCTCAAAAGAGTTTTAATTTCTGGTTTTAATGACCCAATTGAAGTCATTGTTACAAGTACATATCCGAATTTGATTAACAACTAAGATTTCAATTATCTTTAAAGTAGGGAAATTTTTACGTCCACCATTGAAGTTATAGATGATATAAATATTTGCACCACAAAACTTATATCACGTAATTTATGGCTTTCTCACAAATTGCTTTTCTACAACTATTACTAGTAATGTCTACATATTATTGGTAAAATATTTTCCAATTATATGATTTTTATTAATATATTGACATTGTATGCATACTTTCCTAGAACATAATCATCAAAGTTTATGGGTTCTAAAAGCTTTTTTCCTTAACTTTCTTTCCTATAACATAATCATTAAAGTTTATAGATTGTTCACTTTTTATCTTTTATATAACACTAAATATATAGTAGTATAAAGTGTGGGTAAGAAAATATTTATTTGTTGTGCAGAAGAAGAAAGAGGATATTTGAGTTGTGATTAGTTGACATATATGAATCAAATGAGTTTGATGCTTTTGAACATGTAATATCTAAGTTATTGAATAGTCTGAAAACTTCAGGTTTACCAAAGCATTCAATCAAGTTATAAATAGACACGACTATTATGTTGTTGTGGAATTCAGATCAATTAGAAAGGCTATGTAATGGTACAAGACCGACAACTACCAGACTTGCTAATCATGTCATTGAAGCTAACATTATTTTAGATAAAAATATTAGGAATATCGTTTATATTTCAAGGAAGTCTATGTCTCTTTCTCAATCACCATGGTCATTCAAGCTAGTAAAAAGACAATCTCTAATTATTGTCTACCATTACACAAGTCTGAAAAGCAATCATTAGACTATGTTGGATTATACTCATCAAGAGAAACAATGGCGGAGCCATAAAAATTATAAAGCCTGGACAAGTTTTCACTAGCTCCGCCACTGGCTTCATAATTTTCTACCAAGACAGTATTTGACATAGTAATTTTTTGAAGAATCATAACAGATGAAATATCCTATTTCCACTTGACTGCAAAACTATTTAGCATTAACCATATTGCCAACAAAGCATAACATTTTCTTTGTTGCAAAGTTGGTGCAGAATAGCTGAAAGTAATCAAGAATATCTTGTATAAACAATAAAACTATGGCAATTCAAGACATGGAACAAAGCGGTGGCATATTACCGTAGAGAACAACTTCCAATATATAATCTAACACAAATTGTTCTTATACCTTTCTTCTGCTCGCAACTTTTTCGCTGGCTGGAAGTAATACAAGAAACTCAAAACCGCTACAACCCACTTTATAAATTCAAAAGCAAGAAAATATGATTAATTTTTTATGTGCAAAACAGGATTTCAGACAACAAAATGATGAGTTTCGTTACGATTATCGATGACATGTAGGTTGGGATGCATATACTCCCATTCTTTCTTGTTTCCATAGATTTCAATAATCTTTCAACATTCATTTCTTTTGTGGATGGAAACTCTACCACCTCTTCCAGAAAAGCAAAATAAGTTATAAGAACATATTTAGTGTATGCGATAAGAGAAATACAAAATATAATTAATATTTTCGACACAAACGTAACAAAAATTGTATGTACTACTAACCATTAGCACTTCTCTCAAGCATTACACAGCCATCTTTTCCCAAATTTACAATCACAAACTTGACTTTCGATAACTTTAAAAGCATAGAAACAAGTGCTTTTGGAATAGTTGCTGCTTATGTCCATGCCTATCACCAACAATTGAAGAAAACAAATCTTATGCAAGAACCTTAGCATTATAGTCTTGTTACAATACATGATTAATAATGAAAACAATGAACTTGCATGTGGAAACTGTGCAGCGTATACAAAAACAACGAATTCGGTTCAGAATTTTTACCGAGCACTTGGTGGGCATAACGCGAAACGACAAATTTGACACCAATTCTCTATCAATTTGTCAACCACAACTTGCAAAAACAACAAATAACAACAAAATAACACGCTGAAGCGAGAATTGAACTGAAATAGAAGCAAAAAGAAGCTAACCATGACAGATCTCCGGCGCGCGATGGTGAAGCGTGAGGCATCTATTTGAGGTATGGTGTGGTGGAGGATGGCCATGGAAGATCTCTGGTGCATGATGATGAAGCGTAGCTGGACGGAGCCTGGGCAGCTGCCCTACCTGGCCGGGCGCTGGCTCCGCCACTGAAGAGAAATTTTTAGTCATGGTCAACTATAGGTGGTGGCAGATGGGTATTGCCTTCCCCTTTAAACCCGCCCTGCAAAACCCGCAATAAAACAAAGAGAGACAGAGATTACATGGTTGAGGGTGTGGACCTAAAACCTAGGTCCACCTAAAATGTGAGAGCGGGATGGGTCCACGTGCACAACAACTTTTAAGCCTAAAAATACAAAAAGTTACAAAATTGTTCGTGCCCGCAAAAAACAGGACGGGACGGGGCATGCACATTAAAGAGTGCAGATCTAAACAGTTGACCCGTCCCGCACTAAAGTGCAGATAAAACGTGTATGTGCAACGAAACGGACCCGTTTTATCACCCCTGGTCAACTATATGTTGCAATGTCTAGAGCCAAAATAAAAGAAGGACTAATGATTTTAATTCATGACAAACAAAAACAAAGTTTTGCTACAACAACCAATGTTATATTTAAGGAATTTTTTCACAATATTTAATAGGTATTATATATCGCATTTGTTTTTATAAATTGCAATTACTACTTCAATTCTCATTTAAAATTATTTAGCACTAATTTTTGTTTGTATAATTAATATTCAAATCATATAATTGTCAAAATACATTTCACTTACTTTTATATTTTATTATAAATTTTTATTACAACATTGCCGATGCACGGATATTTAACTAGTTTTCTTTTGGCATATTTAGTCTCAAAGTCCCTTAACTTAACTTAATTTAATATTTTGCTTTGGTCCCTTAATTGAAAATAGTTGCATGATGGTCACCTAAGAATTGTCCCGTTACACAAAAAAGTCCGTGCCAATAAAAATTCAAAAAAACGTTAACTTTGGGTATGTGGCGTGACAGGTAGACATTAGTTAATAAGTTTAGTCAGCATATGTATTAAAAAATGATATTTGGTTTAAACTTTGTTTTCGGAGGTTAAAAACTCTCGCAAAATGTTAATCATGAGTAAAAAATAACAGCAATTCTTTTGTAATTATACTGGCCATATAACTCCAGGAAACACAACGAATTAAACCATATCATCATAATGTAATAAAACTAATTCAACCGTTAATCTACTATATATAAATCCAAGGTTGTCATGATGGCAACCCTAGCCACATGTCACCTTGGTAGTATCTCTAAACAAAATTTGACCACATGTCACCTTCATAGTAAATTTAAACAAAAATCTTAATTTTAATTTTTAAAAATTTAACCCTATATTAAAAGTAAATAAATATAATTATCATAATAATAATATAATATAATATAATATTCAGCCACAAATATTAATAATAATTTTATAAATATGTAATATATAATATTTATAAGTTTATATTTTATTAATTTGTAAAAAAAATTCAAACTATTGTTATAAATGATTAATAATATTTTATTTAAACTAAAAAAATAACATGTAAGTAATTTGTAACAAAAAATTAAAAGTCCTTATTATTTAGTTTATTTTAGATTTTAGATTTAAAAAAAAAAATTTAACATAAGTTTATATTTTATTAATTTTAAAAAAATTCAAACTATTGTTATAAATGATTAATAATATTTTATTTTAATTAAAAAAACTATGAGTATTAAAAACCAATTTTTTATATCTAAACCTTACTTATTTCATTCATTTTTTCAATCGTTAATTAATTAATTTTATAAAAAAATCTAATTCTAATATTAGTAAAATTTTAATATTATAACTAAAAATTAAAAATCTTACTTATTTCATTCATTTTTTCATTCATTATTAAATAATATTATAATTTTTGAATTAATTATAATAAATGTAATGACAACCAATCACTACATATTATTAAAAGAAAAATATCAAATTATTGTTATTAATTTTAGGCATAATAGTTGAGCATATATTTTTTAAAACGGTAGACTTAATACTATAAATTTTGAATTAATTATAATAAATATAATGACAATCAATCACTACATATTATTCCAAGAAAAAATCAAATAATTGTCATTAATTTTATGTATAATATTGAGCATATACTTTTTTAAACGGTGGAGTATAATCTAAATAAAACAAAAAAAGGTGGATTATAATAAATGCTACAATTATGAATTTCATTAAAATAAAATTTAACCATCATTATTTGATTTTCTCATATTAGAAATCAAGCCTGTGATCAGTTTTATAGTTACTCTTTTTTCATTAAAGACTTATTGATATAATAGTTTAAAGTTTATATAGTTACTCTTTTTTCATTAAAGATTTATTGATATAATAGTTTAAAGTTTATATGCATTTTATTTTAATATATTAATAACATAAATTATAAAAGTTAATAACACTAATATAACTATAAATTAATTTTTATAACTTCTTTACCATTAATATATTTTAATTGAAAATTATTTTTATAACGCCTTTCATTAATTTCTCCTTTAAATAATCATGAATTGACGGTTTATCATACTATTTCTAAAATTTAATCCTTACATAACTATAAATTAATTTTAATAATTCCGTTACGTTTTTATTGAATTTTATGTTTAAAAAACTCTTTAATTATAATTGCTCACATAATAATTGTATTAATATCAAATTTTAATAATAATTTTTCTGTTATAATTTTATTAATATCTATTGGACCTCTTTCTCGATGTTAGTATAAAGAGCGTTGCTATTTGTCTGGAAAGAAATCATCACGAAGCTCTCACGAATAAGTTTTAACGGTTAGATCAATGTCTTTATTAAAAAAGATGGATGGCTGCAAAATAAAGAGGTGGAGGAGGGTAATGGTCAAGTAGCATCGTGATATTATCGTGATAAGATTTTTCGGGAGAAGTAGCATTTACATAATTATAAATATGTCACTTTAGTTTCAGATTTTCATTTTTGCGCTAATCTTTAAATTTGTATGATAGTTTTTATCTCCTATTTCTTACTTTATACATATGTATTGATTGTTAATTTTATTTTTGTTACAGGATAAAAGATTATTCATTTGTTAATGGCATCTCAGGTAAGTATTCTGATGTTTTTAACTCTAATATTTACATCATCCAAAAATTTAACATATCAAATATCTATCTTTCAATGTCCATCCACAAATTTAACCTATCATTATTTTTATATATATTTCTAAATGCAATTCTATATTCACATTCAAGGAATTGTCTTTCAATGCTCTCAACAAAAGTATGAGTTTCTCTTGCTATTACATCTCTATTCTCTATAATTATTTTATACTAATTTTTTTAGATGTTTCATGTCTCATAGCTATCTTAATAAATTAATGTTGTTATAAAGAGAATTTCAAGGTCGGTCATATATGTAAGCAAGCAGATAATTTGTAAGTCGGTCATATATGGAAGTTCAAGATATTGACAATATGATTCAATTTTTAATATTGTTGTAAGATTATCCATATAAAATATATTACCTTACACTTACAATCATTAATTTTTCTCAAAAACTGTATTATATTACCAAAATTTTTGGCATATTATATTTATGTTTCAGGTAGAAATTTATATCATTTACTAATAATACTCTATTATATTAATTATAATTTCACATTCAAATATAATTTATTTATTTTATTATAGTTTAATACATATTTATCAATTCTATAGTTTTTAATTCTATGTATAAAAATTTAAATATAAATACAATGTTTTGTTTTTATTTGCAGTATTTTCTTTTGAAAATTCACACTACAATTTAAATATAATTTTTAATATGTTTATTACAATCTAAGATATATCTCTAATATTATATATATATATAAATATATATATATATATATATATATATATATATATATATATATATATATTGAGTCAGTGCTATAAAAAAAATTAAATTATAAAAAATTAAATATGATGCAAAAAAGAATTAAATTTGATTAAATTTGTTAACCACTCAATCAATTAAAATCGGTTAAAAGAAATTTAAACAAAGAATTAAATTTGGTTGGATTGAAACATATACTTAATTTAAATTTATTATTTTTAACTACTCAAGTTATTAAAATCACTCTTAGAATATCAATATTCAAAATCAGTTTAAAAATTAAAATTATATTTATTATTTTTCAATATACTTATAATATTAGTGAATTTTATCATTCTTCGTCACCTTTATAACCACGAATAATCCTAAACGTATTATTTAATTATCACTTTTACACTTTTTTCTTTTTTTGTATATTTCACACCTCTGTAATTCTCTAAAATTTGCACAATATGAGGCATGTAAGATGTTTTTCTTCTTTTTTTACCTATATCTTATTCAATGAAGTAGATTTTTTTTTCTTTTTTGAGACAAAAAGAAATCAGAAACGATTATATTCATATCTTTCTCAATGATTTCATTAACATTATGTCAATCAAAATTAAAATCATTCAAATATGGTATAATTTGAACATAACTAACCAAAACAAATTTATTTACATTATAAATTAAGTTTTTTCCAACTATTTCTTTTTTTTAAATAGTTTAATATTGTATCACTCATCTTTTTATTACAAATATGATGGTCTATTATATTTGAGACATGAGTCATAAAATCTTTATTATTTTTTGATCGCGACTTTACGTGTCTATAAATCTGATAACTGCAAGTGCACAGTCGTGTCGTGTAGTTTTAAAAGATATCGAATCCACATGGACTATGAATCGATCTACCGTTATCTAAGGTTACTATGTAAAGCTAGGAGTACTAAAATTTCGATTGTTCCTAAGGGAAAGTGATTGTGAGAGAATAAAGAATAATAATAAAAGACAGGTATCAGTATGTATTTCGTTTAACTACAGGAAATCCGAAGGTCCATTGGCTTTTGCATAATCAAATTAAAAATCTTTACTAATTCAATTGATTAAAAATCCTCGTCTCAAACTTTCGCTCTGTTGAGTCAGACTACTATCCTAATCCTAATGTACGCTTTCGCCATCCCATTAGATTTTAGAAGAGCTTTTTGGAAACAATGTAATTAATAAAATGCCTATTTTATGAGGTCGTTATCTATTTAAATCTCCTAATCTCAAACTTTCGCTCTGTTGACTCGGAGCAAGCTAATATCCCTAACGTACGCTTTCGCCATCCCGCTCGAGTGTAAAAACAATTTTTGGAAATAAATAAGTCCCAATTAGTTTTAATACGCTTTCGCCATCCTTAAAACTAATGTCCTATGTCTACTATCCAGTTAAAGACCTCAAACTTTCGCTCTATTGGTTTTAACCTTTGACCGTCTTAAGCCCTCAAACTTTCGCTCTATTGGTTTTAAGACTTACTAATTAAACTAGACATATAAACCAAAAATAAGTGATAATTAATAAAACAATATTAAGCCAATTTATTTCGGATCCCTACGGTTAACTTACTTTACATACCGACACCTTTAGTAATTTAGCCAGACATATTAATACGGTTAAACATGCATAAATCAGTTTTGTTCATAATAATAAGCATATTAAATAGCATATAATATATCATGCAATAATAATATAAATAAAGGCGGTAAATAAAAACCTGAATTAAATAAATGGCAAATAATTCTTCAAGTATCGAACCTCCACCACAGCTTGGCTGGATCGTTCTTCGGAATTTAAATGGCAGAAAATAAAAAACAAGGAATTAAAACGATAAATCTAACGTAAGGCTAGATCTACGAAAAGTTCACAACAATTTCCAGTGTAGAAATCGTTGTGAGAAAATAAACGGTTGAATGAAAACAGAATAATGAAAAGCGGTTCGCGGTACAATTTCGGCAGCACTTCGTTGGCAGGAAATCGGACCGATTGAAGTGAGATAGCAGGTCCTATTTATAGGAGGGGATTTGCAGTTGGAA
Source organism: Vicia villosa (assembly GCF_029867415.1). Lineage (NCBI taxonomy): Eukaryota > Viridiplantae > Streptophyta > Magnoliopsida > Fabales > Fabaceae > Vicia > Vicia villosa. The sequence continues at coordinate 152,259,745 of NC_081181.1, forward strand.
TCCGTGAATTGAGGGACCTTTTTCTGACTGGGACTTGGAGACGTGCGTCTCCGATTCTTCAGGGAGGCAGCTGACTGACTTGAGGCGTGCGTCTCAAGTGGAGATTCTTTAGGGAGGTGGAGACGTGCGTCTCCCCTTTGCTGAGGTGGCAGAGGCGTGCGTCTCTGCTTACTAGTGTGGCCTGGGTTGCTTTCCTTCGTGGGCTGGATTGCTCTTTTGGGCCTTTTGGGTCCTAATTGCACCCTTCTTTCATTTCAGCACTCCTTTTCGTCTTTTAAGCATAAATATTGGTCATTTAAGCTCGATTTTCTTTCCTTTTCGCAAATAGACGCAATTGAAGTGTAAAACCTGAAACAAAACAAATACACGCGTAATATCACAATAAATTAACATAATAAACGGAAAATGCTATAAATATCTATGGATTTTAGGCTAAATATACGATATAAAATCGTGTTATCAAATTCCCCCAGACTTGAACCTTTGCTTGTCCTCAAGCAAAATAATAAGATAAAGATAAATGAAACACACTTCCACCACGTAGTTCAGTCATACTCAGCCACATAGTGTTCTTATTCGGAAATAATGATAATGAATCTAGCAATAAACTTATAGTAACAACACTAAACAACTCCCAGTATGCATACCAATCCGAATCATGCTATTATAGCTCGACCTTTTGACTCGTCATCATGTTTCACCCTTTTCATTCGCGCGCAATCACATTAAGCCCATTATCTTGACACGCACATAGCAGAGTAGTCGGTTAGTGACTATGATCCTTCTCATGGAGTTCTGGCACAATAAGTGGTATACTCCTTAGCGCTCATTTGAGGATTGCGAGGAATAGGACAATAGTCCTTCCTACCAAGTTCAGTACCAGATGACTTCTGAACCAATCAACAATGAGTTTTTAAATTCTTTGTATTTGAGAATTGCGACCGTTAGGTTAAATGATCTTGTGAGGACCACCTTACTTAGTAGGCACATTTCTTATTATGGTTAAGCACATAATTTTTAGTATGAGGATCATACACTTATATTCATCGACTCTCTGCGTAGTTGGTGTCTAAGACGGTGCCGACTGCTAGAATAAACTACTAAAGGCTACTTCAAAAATTAAAGTCGGTGGTTTTGGTATAAAGGGTATTCAAATCGGTTACGCATACTCGGGGGTTTTAAAGTGTAGGGACTATAAGGATATTAACTTGAATCAATTTTAGTGCGTTGAGTGTTTGAGTAGCTTTGTATTTCTCGAACGTGTGGGGTTTGCGTTTATCGTTTAGGAGCAAAATTTTTTTTTTGTTATGGCTCAAGAAAATGGAAGAAATTGAAATAACTACGGAATTATACATATAAGACTTAAATTCCATAAATATTCTTTATTGAAATTGAAAAACATTACAAGGAAGGGAAATAACTGAAAGGAAAAATAAAACGGAAATAGAAATAATATGACTCCCCCAGACTTAAATGATGCAATGTCCTCAGTGCATAAGAACTACTCCTCATTGTTGCGGTTTCGAGAACTGCTCGCGCCTCTTGTACGAACACGGCGACGTCTATCAGGAGAGTCATTC